>NW_022900921.1:48209528-48225596 GCF_012274545.1 Fukomys damarensis | reverse complement strand
CACCCACCCACACACCTGCAGGGCCACAAACAAGACCCAGAAGGGCCCCTCATCACACACATCAGCCGCATGAGCCTGTCTCAGCCTGAAGTGATAGGATCTGATTTGACCCACGTCTTTCTTTTCTATTGCACCTTTAAATATTTCAGAGGAAAACATTTCTAATGTGCACCAGCGATTTTATACGAGTTCCACATAAATATTTAGAGCTAATGACCTAAGGGATTTTAATGAAAATATTTCCAAATACTGTTAGGCTAAATTCCTTGGATTTTTTTCTTTATTAGTTTGGGAAGTCGTTCTTTGGTTCCAGTTGGATGTAGATGTCGACCACTTCTCTCACCCGTGGCCATGGTGGCAATGACATACTAGAGGCCATACATGTAACCCAAGGCAGCAGAGCAAAACCACGCTACGCCATACATGCTGGTCCTATACAACGCTACACAATCAGCTTCTCACGAATATAGAGAGTCCTTCCTGGTGCCATGCAGAACAAACAAGACAGAGGTGACACACACTTTCAGCGAAGAAACACAGCCAGGTGAGGCAGTCACCCCTGAGGGACACCTGCTTGTGGGCGTGCAGTGGCAGAGCGTGGCCCAGGCCCAGAGCAAAGGTCATGGTACTGAACACTGGAAGGTTGTGCCTGACCCTTGGGGGTGGGGTGGGAAGGGAAGGGCCTGCTGGAAGCTGGGACCACAGCGTGGGGGAAACATGGGGAAGGAAGGAAGGAAACTGCCTGCACATGGTGCACGGTGCAGCACTGTGCTACAGGCTATCAGCGATGGGGCATGAGGACAATGGGAATGGTGACGATGGGCTGGAGACACAGAACCTCACCGCAGCTCGGGGACGGCTCCTTCCAACCCCAGCACCTCACCAAGGACAGGAAGTCGGCAATTTTCAGGACAGCTTATGCCCCATTCTACTTTCCCCATTTGCCAAACTCCCTGTGAAAGAGGTAAAAATGCACAAGCTCCATAGGCCAGTGTACTTCATGGGAAATAAACCTCAGATTTTGGAAGATTTGCACCTAGGAATGAGGTATCTTGGAAAAGGGCCCCAAATCTAAACACAAAGCTCAATCGGGTTCTGGGTCCTGTGTGCCATACATGCTTCAGACACCCAGCCCGGGGTCACATGGTGCGGGCTGTCAGTGTCGCACACTGGGACTGTGACTGTCCCACCAGGCCGAGGTGGAGCTCACACTGTGACATCCTGCTGCTGCTGAGAAAGCTCCAGATTTTAGAGCATTTTGGATTGGGGGTCAGGGATGCTCAATCCATGTTTATTTTCTTTACACAGAATATGGTAGAGTTAAAATTGACTCCAACCTTTCTGTAGCATGGAGTGGCTTTAGTCTGAGCTCTAATATTCTTCAAAGCTCTCAGCATCACAAGAGGCCAGTTCTGCCTGCCTGCACATCACAGATACCTCTGGTCCCATGGGTGGGGGTAATGCAGGCCCTCGAATCCCAGCCTCCAGGGAAGGACATGTCATTGGTGTCCCCTAGCTCGGTGGTTAGAACAGGTTTCAAACAAACTGTCCTTGGCCTTCCTCCTCACAGACGGCAGAGTGGCCGGTGGATGCTCATTGGAGTTTTGAAAAGGGACGAGCCAAGGCCCCGGAACAGCTGAGAAGCAGGTTCTGAACATGGAACTGCTCCAGGAAAGTCCACACCAGATGACCTCATACAGCCTTCCAATGTCAAGTTAGAAATATTACACAGATGCAGGCCTAAAACTGCCATTTGGTACTGGGCATGATACACAGAAATGAGACAGTGTGCGACCATGACCTGGGCAGCCAAGGGTCCCCAGAGAGCCCGCTGCTGCTCTGCTCACCTGGGTTGCCGTGGAGCTCTTTCCCTGAGCTCCAGCCTGCACACAGAAACACAGCTGCAGGCATACGATCAAACTCAAAAAAGTAAAAACATGAACAGAAAAGACACTTCCAGAGATTAATTTGAGGCAACAGAAGCCAACAGTTCTACATAAAATTAAACTTCAGAGCAGAGCAGTAATTTTCATCTTTAAGAGTGTTTTACAACTCCTGGGGATGCAGTATTGTGCAGAAATGGTATTTTAATAAGTATTATAAAATGCATGAAATAATTTACAAATGCATAATAAGTGCAAGGGACCAGCCCCAGTGCTACCAAAGGAATGTGCTGCCAATGCAAATTCTGGGGCCCAGACCAGAATGCTGCAGGTGGGTAGGTCCCCCAAGCCCTTGTTTGAACAAGGCCCCAGGGTATTCCGGTGAGAACTGCAGCATGAATCTCTGGCTGTAGAGGTGGACTAATGAAACTGTGGTTAGAGAAGATTTTCATAAGAAATTTTATATTTTAAAATTCTACCAAGTAACTCTTCTAATTCTTTTGTTTATCCTAGCCAGGCAATATGAGCAGATTAAAAATAAAAAAGAGGAACAAAGCACATATCGGCCTTTTGTAAGGCCAATATATATTTTAAATTTTCCTTAGCAAGGCTGTTTTTCTCTATCCAAAGCAAATGTGTTCTATGACAAGTGTGCCACTGTGGGACATGCTCCATAGGAGGGAAACACTCTGACAGCTCAAGTCTCCTGAAGGAAACAGCCCCCATGGTCATGGGTCCTGAGCTGTCAGCCCTCTGACAGCTGAGTCCTGCTCTGACTCCTGCCTGCTCCGCCTCTGTGAAGACGAGGGAGACGGCTGTGCCTTGAGAGCGAAGCACTGGCATCTTGCATGGCTGGCAGAAACTGAGTGTAAATTGGGGTTTCTAAGGAGTCCAGAGTGCGTGTGGATGCCTGTGTAAGGACTGGTAAGCTCAGAGGGCAGGCAGGACCCTGACTCCTGGTTTGGATAGGGCTGGCTTAGAATTGAAGGGGCTACAGTGAGGCACTGAGGGAGGATAAGAAACGACACCAGGTCTCCTTTGGCTGAAGAGGTGAAATGACAACTGGAGACAGCACAGGAGAGGAGAGAGGCTGGGTGGAAGTTCAGACAGATGAGCCAGTCTGTCCACTTCCCAACAAGTCCAACAGGTGTCCAACAGATACATCTGGACAGGATAGCCCAGATGTGGCAAAGGTTTCATTTGTTGGTCCTGAAATACACACTTCTCCCCTCAAAAGGCCTGACTTGTTATCACTCAGAGATGGACATGCTTTTATTCTTCAAGGGAGAAAAATAGCAAGCTTTTAAAAATGCAAAACATACCATCCAGAGAAGATGGTGTGCCCTCTACTCCCTGTTCTGTGTGGGGGCTGAGGGACTCTACTCTCTAAACTCATCAAGTTTGAGACCAGCCTGGGCAACATATGGACCTAGCTTGTCTCAAAATAGAAAATAAAAAAGGGCTTGGAATGTAGCTCAGTGTAAAGGTTTCGGTTCAATCACAAGTGCCATATTAAAAGAGTCTAGCTCACTTATAGTTTAGTCAGTGGGACCTTTCTAAGTGACACACATTCTGAAGGTGTGTGTCCCAAACCGCTGTCCTGGCACAGAAGCCAGGCTGCCTGAGGCCCACTCTATCACAGGAAGTCCCAGGTCCTGTGACAGCAAGGAAATGGCATGAAGACCCTGCCTCTGAGTCCTATGGGGAGGCTGAGCCACTGAGAAACCTCCATCTCGCAGCACACGGTGACACCAGATTATGATAGATCACAAACCTGAGGGCTCTTAGTGGCTTGGTGGTGGCTGGGAAAGCCAGGCTATTGCCTAAGAGATCCCAAATGGACAGGAAGAGATAAGGCAGGGGCAGTGGAAGGCTGAGAAGGACTATGTGAGGGATGTGTCCACCTGTCCATCAGGTGATAGCTGAGAACAGGCCTGGTTAGCCTGGCCTGTTCTGCCACAACTGAAGGAAGCCACATGCCTAAAGCCCTGAAGACACAAATGGTACTGTCACCCGAGGCCAGCAGGATGATTCACCTAAACAGGGTGGGGCCTCAGGAGCCTCTGGCCATGTCCGTACCAATGCATGGAGCCTGAGTCTCAGCAGGGCACAGCCCCAGTCCTGGTTCCAACTTGGCACACAGTCACACTGCCACCGTGTCCTACCTTGGCTCCTAAGTTAAGGCCGAATGTAAACTACCTAGAAAGATTCATAAAAATGGTTCAAAATGTAAGTAACTGGCACTGCTGTTATCTAGATAAAGTGCATCTAATAATGCAAGACAGAACAGCGCAATCTAGTCACATTCTCAGTTGGAACCAGAACAACAACACAGGCCACTCCCTAACCAAATGGACCTGGTCCCTGGGCTCAGACAGTGATGAGCACCTGCAGGGTCCCATGCAGAGGTGAAACTGCTCACACTCTCTTGGGGCACCGCCCCCTCCCCCACATCTTACACACAGAAACCGGATCCTGCCTTTCTGTCTGTACAGTCAATCTCTTCACACTCAGCATTGTTAACCAGGATTGTGCATCCAACTCAGAGAATCCCCAGGCAGAAGAACACTTGATCCTACAGTTGATTCTGCAGCTCTTTCTTATAGTGTCTAAGTCACAGGAAGAGACACCACAGTTCCCAATTCCCTGCTGCCCTCAACATGCTCTGAGAGTGCTGGGGGCCAGGATGATTTTGCATGAGAACAGCTCTGTGTGACATTCTGCCAGCCATGACCACATCTAGTGGCTCCATGAGCAGGCTGGGAATTCCAGTTTAAGAAGTGGGCCCTTCCCAGTGCCAGCCCAAGACACCTCAGGGCGCAGTGGCCCTGCAGAGTGCTGACAGCAGACAGGGTCCACCTGCCACCCTGACAATGCCAAGGACAGACCCACGCCCCCCTGACAGCA
Source organism: Fukomys damarensis (assembly GCF_012274545.1). Lineage (NCBI taxonomy): Eukaryota > Metazoa > Chordata > Mammalia > Rodentia > Bathyergidae > Fukomys > Fukomys damarensis. Next base: position 48,220,806 of record NW_022900921.1, on the reverse strand, counting down.
CTGAGCTCCTCCTCCCTGCCACAAGTCCTGAGTGTGCTGGCTTATGGAGAGGGCAGTGCCAGCCAGGCACAGGCATCTGTCCTACCTTCTGCCTTTGAGAAATGAAACCAGGGCTTCAAGTAACAATGACATTGGACACTGCATTCACAACTCCAGTACGGGATCTCACTATAGAGAAGGCAGCTTTGGGGATGGCTGTGTGTCTCCATGGGACGCATCAGAAAGGCCGAGACTCCCTGAAGGGGCTTTAGCCATGGCTCAGAGCTGAGCTGGGCTGTGCTGCTGTAGCAATGATGACTTTGGAATGGGATGGGTTAGAGAAAGACAACGCAGTCACTGGAGGCTGTGGCCTTCACACAGGGGCTGCAGCAAGCAGTCAGGGGCATGGGCCTCTCCCACAGAGGGAGAAGAGGATCCCTGGGGCTCTGGAATAGCCCAGGGGCATAAGGACCTTTACAGGGGCCTCAATTTACCCTCCTAACCCCTGGGAAAGCAGGTGGCAACAGGTGCTCAAGACGCCCCTGCACAGACTCACCCTGAATCACAAACCTTCTCCAAGTCATACTGAGTCAGCTTAATACCAGCTCCAGATGCCCTTCGCTACCTCCAGAACATTCACACCATCTGGCCACGGGGTGCCACCCACGAACCACCCTGCAATGGACACAGAAGTGCCAAGATCCCCAGGGGCCTCCAAACTGCAGCAGGTAGGGAAGCCCAGCAAGCACCACGTTCCTTCCCATGCAAGGGAAGGGGGATAGAGTCTGACCCGTGCTTCGGGCACAGGAAGGGAGTAACAGTAGCTGACGACTCTTAACAACACACTGTGATAAAGTGACCCCGAGACAGGCACAGTTATCAAGGGAAGTTGCTCCTCAACCGTTTGCTGACAGGGTAACCAACTCACAGGTGATGGGGACCACTGTGTGGCCTCCTGCACTTACCGAAGACTCGCTGTCCCTGACGAGGAAGTCACCTTCCACGCCCCGCTCGTTGAGTGCGCACTCGGCCTGGTGGCGTGTCACGCTGCCGTAGTACCACTCACGGCCCGCAAAGTGCCCGCTGGCCGAGGGCCCCGAGAAGCCGGGGTGTGAGGTGGGCGCAGGGTGCGGGGCTGGCCCGTCGCTCAGCACCATCACGTAGTTCTTGGGGACCAGGCCCACCTGGCCCCGCGCATTTTTGCACTTCCACCACTCGGGGTCGTTCTCGGGCTTCTCAATGACTTCCATGGTCTCGCCCTTGTCAAAGTTCAGCTCCTCCTCGGTGGCCGAGCTGAAGGGGTACAGGGTCTGCACCACGTGCAGCGTGCCCCGAGTAAGGCTCAAGCCAGGGGCCCTGCGCGGCCCGGGCATCCCGGGGGCTTCTGCGGCTGCCGTGTCCACTTCCTCCAGGACATAATTGGATGGGAACCAGCCCACCTGCCCGTTGAAGCTGCCCCGCCACCAGCCGTCACTGCACTTCTCCATGACGGTGACACGAGAGCCCTTCACCAGGGACAGCTCGTCCTCACGCTCGGCCACATAGGCGAACTTGACGAAGGCTGGGATGCTGAGGTCGTAGATACGGTCGGCCGCACCATTGGCTGGGAACTCGGCATCCGTGCTGGGTGTCGGGGACGTGTCCCGTGCACTGGGCTTCCTTCGAGTCCTGCCGAGGCCTGTGGGGAGACAGCGGGCTCAGTGTGTGTGGGACCTGGGCTTGGGGGACACGCAGGCTGGGTCAAAGCACCATGCAGAGACTGCCTGGGACGGAGAGAAGTTACTCCGGGTGAGGCTAAGCTGAGCTCTCGGCCACCCATACGCAGATCACCTGGGACCCAAAAGTGACCAGAACTGTGCAGAGTTAGGGAAGGATCACCAGTGTTAGCTAGCGATGTCCCGGGGTCCCTCAGATAAGAAAGTCAGAGATACAATGAGGAAAGTTCAAGTCTTAAAGAACGTATTACAGTACATGACATACTGCCATGAACGCGCTCATCCCACTGCTCCTGCCACTCTCTGAAGCAGCTTTACAGTCCCCTCCATGTCTTTGTGAGGTGTGATAAAAAACTCAGTGAATGCTGCTGCCAAGCCCCAGCCAACAGGAAGGAAGGCTCTGAAGAACACGAAGCTGTGTCCTCATCTACCTTACTCACCAGGTCTGGCGCTGTGTGACTTCTGACTCTTCCCAAAGTCAGAACAACTTTGGAGGGTTTTTGTTTTGTTTTGTTTTGTTTTGTTTTGTTTTTAAATGATTCAGGACATCAAGGCAGCCAGCTGACAGTGCAACTAGGGGCTCTCAGGAAAGAGGACTCCAGGGCTGCTTCAGGAAACGGCAAGGATGATGGGATCAGTGAGTTCAATGTGCGGGGAGTGTTCTGAGGGGGATTCATGGTATTACTGTGATACATTTTTTAAAATGTAAACATTCACCATGGGTTCAAATCACCTCTCAGAGAAAGGCATTAACATGCTCTGTGGCCTTGCTCTGGGCAGACGGTGGGCCTGCGGAAGTCACAGTCCTGCACCCTGAGCAGTCAGCTCTCCAGAGCAGCAGCAGGGCCGTGCCCTCCACCCCACCCTAGGCCCAGGCCTCTAGCATGGAAGCCCAGACCTTCCCTTCTGCACTTTGTTCTCAAAAAGCAGCCAACCCTCCCATAACAGACTTGATGTGTGAGTTAGAAAACACGAGCTGCCATGGCAAATTGAAGGCATCATTGCTTAGATGGTGATTCCAACCCCAGATCTACTGTGTCCCTTTTGGGCTGGATGTGCTAGAGGTTGGGGTGGTGAAAAGCCCTACACATGCTTTAATCCAGTTCTGACCCCCAGCACTCAGAGGCAGACGCATAGAGCATCCCTGAGGGGAGAACCAGGACATCCGGGTCTTGGCCTGCAACCCTCCCCGGAGGTGGCCACTCGCCTGCCAGCACAGCCTTTGCCCAGTCCACAGGGAGGATACACAGGTGTCCTTCTCCCTCCAAAAGGACACCAAAGACTTCTGGGGCACCTTACCTCACTCTCTCCTTCTAGTCTCAAACTGGAGGGAAAATGGTTGGTCTTCACAGCCAATGTGGCTTCCACGGCCTTGCTTCTGGGCAGGGCTGGGAAGGACTGAAGCTGCAAGGTGGTCATCCTCGCCTGGGAAGAGCTGACCCAGTGCCACAGCTGGGTTCGAGGTCTGCAGCCTGGGACACATGCCTAGCTGCAGCCTGAGCTGGCAGCACCCACACACCAATTCATCAAGCAGCAGCTTCCAAGGCCACGTCATAGACTGCACTGAGCTATGCCCCCAGCTCTCCATCCCATCCCTTGAAATGCTGAGACATGGTTTCAATAAGTTGCCTGTATTACCCAAGCTGGGCTTGAAGCTGCGAGCCAGTTTTCCTGCTTCAGCCTCCCAGACCACTGGGATCACAGACACATGCCACCATGCCAAGGTCAGAGAAGGGACTCTAAAACTCCTGCTCGAAGGCAGGGGAGCCTGAAGTCACCACGCAGGTGAAAAAACCCTCTTGACATCACTGCTATGCCCACATGGCCTGGACCAGGGAGCACGACTTTTAGGGAGACAAAGATGTCAAGAGAGAACACCTGGAAGTGTTATTTGGTGGATCCTGTTGAATGTATGGGCAACTAAAGCACCTGAAAGAGTCCTGGAAGGCTCAGTACTCAGCTGGGCATAAAGCCCCAGGCCTGGCAATAGCAACTGAGTGCATGTGGGGCCTGGGGCCACCACAGGGTGCCACCAGCACCCTGGAAGGGACTGATCTGTGACTATACTACGTTACTGACCTTTTCCCAAAACTAATGTGAGCTCACTCACTCATGGAGCCACAGGGTTCCTATGACACCGGACACCCGGAGAGACTTTGCCGAGAGTGAGAGGGGGATAGGCCCAGACAGCCTCCTCCCCAGGAACATCGGCCCTCTGCACACCGAACCTTGGTGCAAAACCACCCTACTTAACTCTACTGTGACATAAACAGCAAGCCCAGCCCCGCATAGAGCTACATCAGCTGTGACTGTCAGTCTCTGTCCCTAAACGGTCAGGTAACACCATAGCCTGGCAGCCACAGACAGCTGCTTCTCCTGGATACATGGGGAGGTCCAAGGCCAGGCCTGAGTCCTGCCTGCTTCCTTCTGAGCCCTCCACCCCACTCCATAGCCCACCTTGTGTCTCCCCCGTGTCCTCCTGAGATTGGCCCATGGGGGTCTGTGTCCTGATTCCCTCTGCCTCTGCAGTGCTGGGCAATGAACACAGGGCCTGGTCCATGCCAGGCAGGCAGGGCATCCCAGCAACAGCCTCAGTTCTTACAAAACACCAGTTATGCTGGGTGGGGCCCACCTCAGTGATCTCCTTTAAACTCCTCCTCCTTTGAAAGGCATTCTGCAATGCTGGGGTGAGGGCTTCAACACTTGAACCTCAGGGAGACAGCTCCAGCCCCAGGACCACATTCAGAGGAGGCATAGGCAGAACGGAAAATGCTCTGGGGACAATTGTTACTGTGCATAGGAACCAGGTGGGGCTTTGTATTTCATTTTGCTCTGAATTCTATTTTACCAAGAGGACCAAAGTCTTCTTCAAAGACCCTTGGCTTTAATCCCAGGGGTCCACCATGGGGGTCCAGATGGCCACAAGGACAGTCTGCCTTCTGGGCTTCCAACACCTGGGAGAGACGCTCTCCACTGCAGCAACACCACCTGGAGCTGCTGCTACAGTGAAGCTCAAGGCTGGAGATAGTGAGGGACTCCGAATTCCTGCCTTCTGTGTCATCTGAGTCCACACAGCAGCCCTGGGAGGAGGTCAGTAGCATCCCTGTTGCTGCAGGTGAGGAAACAGGGCTCACCCAGCAGGGTGCCCAAGGGAGCCTGTGTGACCCACAGCAGCCGAGACACACAGCAGAGAGCAATGCTGTGCAGCACAGCTTGTCTTTCACAGAAGATGCCCACAGTCTGAGCAGGGTGTGGAGCCTGTCCCCATCCCTTGCCCTCCCAAGCCACAGAAACATGCCCTGATTCTGCAGCATGGATCTGCTGTGCAGGTGGTTGTGGCTGAGGTCTAGGACTGGGGTGATCCTGCAGGCAAGGGACAGAATTGCTCGGCAAAGGGGCCCCCTGCTCCCCTTCCTTCATGCTCTTAGGGCCATCTGAACACAGAAGGTATGAGATGTCTCTGGGGTGGGGATTCTAAGGCCTTTGCTGGAGATGGGGCTCAGAGACAGCAAAGACTTCTCACATTTACCTTCATAAAGAGATGTGCTGGGCTGGGGCTTGGAAGTGGGCACTGACCTAGCACTTGGGGTGGGGGGTCACAGGTTCATCCCAAGCACCAAAAGAGTCCCAGTATTTAAGACCAAGGAGGAACTTCAAGGGTCCCTGTGTCTAATCTGTCCTGGATGTTGCAACAAACTCCAAGGAGTGGGTGGTTTATGAACATCAGCAATTTCTTTCCCAGCCTGGAGGCCCGAAGTCCCAGATCCTGGCTCACACCAGATGGCTGCTGGCTGCGCCCCCATGGTGGGTAGGAAAAGGTCTCTGAGGTCCTCTGTTAAAGGGCACATCACTGCCATCCCCAAAGGATCCATTCTCCATTCTCCCTTGAATGGAGACTGGGTTCCAGCATGGGAACTGGGGAGGCCATTGAGGTCAGCCCACAGTGGCCTGGCCAGGGATTCTCAGGCTGCAGCCCTGGGGTCCCTGTGTGTACTGCCCAGGGAACTGGGGGTGGGGAGACAGATCTGATGTCCCCCAGGCTTCCTCCCCAGTACCCCTTGCAGTGGCAATGCTATGTGCTCTGCTCAGGCGCCTGGGGTGAGACAGTGCTGGTCTCTGAAGGGCACCCACCTGGCCGTCCCAGGTAAGGCTGACAGCATGGACCCAGCTCTTCGGAGCCAAGAGCCATCCATGGGAGGTGACCAAGGTCTGTGAAGGACTCAGCTTGCTGCTATCACAGGAAAGGCCAACCACAAAGTAGGCGTTTAATAATAATAACAAAATAAAAAAGTGTGTACTGCAGGGTAGAGAGTTCTTGTTTTGTGAGCAGACAGATGGCGCTGTTCTAAGTGGCAAATGGCTGAGTTGGATTTAGAGGTAAACCACACTTGTACTTTTGTGATGATTTTTTGGCATCAGGCTATTAGATCCCTGATCCAGAGTTACATTTTTATTGATGATGATAATAAGCACATTTTAACTTTCCTGAATAAGATTACAGAGATTAAAGGTTGAGTTCTAATAAAAGCTTGATTATGTCATACATTATTAATGTTAGTAATTTTAAAGTCAAAAATTTTTATGTACTCCTCTCAAGATGAAGGGATGTTATAACAGATGCCTTTAAAATGTGCTCCGGCTGTCATCTTCCAGCTGGAGTTCTGGAGATTGAAGACAAAACGTCAAATTTGATCGTTCCCAAATGTATTCTGGTGGATTCGTTTACCCAGTAAGCTTAAATTTTAGGAACTCTAGGCAAAATAATTAAAATTTTTTGTTACTGATCAAATCCATAACATAAGGCAGATTTATCCAGAAAACTTCTTTGAACTTAAAATGCTTTTATGCTAAGTTACAAATAGTGATTATGGGGCTCTAGTATTAAAGTCCACTAAAAGACAATGAAAGCCTTTGTTATCAATGCCAGGGATGTGAGGGAATGTGCCGAAGTTCAAAGTGACCCAGCTTATTTTCACACAGGGGATGAACTCAGCCTCTGGTGCCTTTCCAGGACACTCTAGGTTGACTGAGTTTGCATCTAGCTTTTCAGGTAGGATCATCTTCTACTGATTCAGAGAGGGTCCACACACAAAGACTTATCATGAAAACACTAGAACAGGTAAACAGATAAAACTTAAATTTACTAACCCTAAGGATTTGGGAACAGGTGACCTCGGAAAATTACCACGGTCTAATGTCCCAACCTAGCCAGTGCCCTTTATCCCATCTCCTTTCTTCGAGGTCCCTCCAAAACTCCCCCATGCCTGCTGGTTTCAGGGACCCGGGAGGCTCCCATCTGCACGGGCTGAGCAAGCCCCGAGACCAGGCTGCAGGCACAGGAAACACTGTCCCTTGGAGCCGGAGCCGGGAGATGCCACCTGCACCTGCAGAGTCCTGAGGAATGAAGGGGTGGAGGTGGGCAGGAGGAGGCTGGGACGGACAGGCAGGCAGGCAGGCAGTTGCCCCACAGCAGGAGTGGAGCTGTGGAACTAATGTTCTCTCAGTGACATGACCCAGCTTTCAACTTCCTTTCATTTTTCTTTAGCTACATGTGAGCTGACTTTCTATCATATCAATGAAGAGCCTGAAAAAATAAAACTGTCCTTCACCCATCCTCTCTCCTTCCCTTTACCTCCTTAAAACGTGCCAATTGCCAGTGCCAGGCTAGAGTTCATCTGAAGACTTCTATCACGTCTAGTATGTGCACCCCATTGTGAAGCATTTCCCGGAGGGCCACACGAGCTCCCCAGTCCAAGGAGACGGAGCCACTGGATGGGAGGGAGGGCAGGCACTGTGACGAGGACAGGACTTAGCACCCAGGCTGGCTGGGTGCTGCACCATGCGTCACATCCCTGCTTAGGTCCATCCTCTAGAGGCAGATGCACCAGGAGAGCCCCAGGCTCAGGGGTGGGGCCGTCAGGCCCACAGGAACCCAACGTCATGTGGGTCCCCGGTCCCTGTGCGGGTCTCTGAATCTGAATTCCCATCCCTGCTAATAAGAAAGCCCATTCCCTGTGAAAGACAAGGAACACAAACATATATCCAGCCTACAAACAAGAAGCAGAGAATATTCTCACCAATATCAAAGTCAAATGGTAACACAGATGCCAGTGGAAATAATTAAAAAAACCCTTTTCATTATAATTTTTAATGAAAGATATATATTTAGTACGTCTTGACACATATACCCGGTATAGGAGCTCAAGCAGTTCTGAATATGCAAAAGAGGTATGAGATGCTGCCTGGACAGGAAGTGTCGATCCCCCAGCGATGGCTCAGCGCATGCACCTCCATGCATGCTCACAGTGCCGTGGCAGCTAACACGAGACAGAAGAGCCAGACGAGCAGTGGTGAGCGCCACGTGGCTGGCGAGGGCAGCTTTCTCAGACAGGGTTTCATCCCAGCTTTCAGCCTGCCTCGCTCTGGACCCTAGACCCCAGGAATCCTATGGCCCTCTCTTATCCAGCTGTCTTTATGGGGATGCAGGACATAGGTGACACTTGTGGAGCTGTGACGAGAGCCTGCCAGCTGGGGAAAGCAAAGCACCAGTACAAAGAAGGGCACCGCTGTATATGCAGCTGGTGTTGGATCCGCAATTGCTGGGCTGCAGACTGAGCAGACTGGGTGACAAGGAACCTGCCTTTTCCCAAAATACTCCCAGTGTGAGAGGCCGGGACAGGGACAGGGGAGACATAGAGAGAAATGCTTGGCCCGCCTTGGAAGCCTCCTTTCCGAGGAGGGTGGCGGAAGGGCTCAGCAGTTCACCTTTGGCTCTGGGCCAGGCAGATGGAGGCGCCCCATCCTCTGAGCTCCTGGGTGCTTCCCATTTGTCCTGCTCAGAGGGGATCGCAAAAGTGCCTGGGCTCTGAGCACTGTGGCCTGTGGAGACAGTGCCTGCTGAGGGTTCAAGGGTTTTCCTCCTGGAATTCCTGTGAAACAGCACCAGCCTGGCCAAGTGGCTGTCTGATAGTGCCGAAGCCCTGGGCCTGTGACCTCCGGGCCCTTCCAGGATTCACCAGGCAGCAGAAAGGAAACAGTGAGCTTTGTATATTGGGGTTGAGGCCACCATATAAGATCCACCAGGGGGTCCAGTGGTCCCACTGGGCATCAAAATGCCAGTTTTTATACCTAGTGCATTTTTTTTTAATCACAAGGTTCAACCCAGGCACAGTGGACAGCCATACACCCTGCTGGGTGTGCTACTGGGTTTGAAAGGAACAAATCACCCCATATTATTGCTGGGCTTCAGCCCTGGGTATTATGCATGCTTGGCAAGTGCTCTGCTCCTGAGCTCCATCCCTACTCTTCCTATTTTACTTTGAAATGGGGTTTCAGTAGGTTGTCCCAGCTGGTCTCGAACATGCCACCCTCCTGCAAATTAGAGGTTCATTCAATGTGAAGGAGAACAAGACAACTACAGGTCCATCCTTACTTTATGCTCCCCTCACAAACAGTTGTACACCTTATAAATCAGCCAATCAGTCACTGTGTCCCTAAAAAACCCCAACTGAGGAGTCCTCACCAACAGCCCCCACAGTGTCGCTTGCCTCCTGGAAGAAAAACAGGTAGTTTTGGCTCTGAATGGACCAGGAGTGGCCCTGGGGCCCCCTCAGGTGAGACCTACAGATGCCTCGCTAGTGGTGTGCAGAATCTGGGAGTGCAGAAGCACAGGAGGGATGCTGGACACAAGGTGACACTGAGAACACCCCTGCCCACCTGCAGGCTGGGCTGCGGCCCCCACCAGACCCCTGCCCAGGCCCATGGGGGCCCTGGCCACCTGCCTCTGCAATGGTGGCTGTGGGGCAGAGATGGTAGGAGAATTGGCCCTGCAGCCAGCACCAAGTCCCCACAAGGGCCCTCCACACCTCGCCTGCTTCTAGGAGCAAACACCCACACTGGGAGAGCAAGGAACCTTTCAGACACATGTCCAGGACCTAAGGAGGGTGGGCACCATAGAAACACAGTCAGAACACTTAAGAAGACTTCCTGCTTATTCCCAAGCATTTGTGGTTTTTGGTCCTCTGTTCCTATACTGAGTTCCTGGAGTGAGGAAGGGGCGTCCATCAGGAAGCTGAAGCAGAGTGAGATAAGAAGCTGAACTCAAATTGTGGGTCCTGAGAAGTACAGTCCATCACCTACTGGGGTCCTAGATAGGCTTCAAAACCCAGGGCTGCTCAAGCTCCTTCTGTAACTTGGTGTTTTAGCCACAGAGAAGCTGTGGGTGTCCTCCATGGACTGATACCATCTTCGATGACGTGTAGCACCCAACCCAGTGTCGGCACCATGTACACACTTTGGGAACAGTGACAGAACACAGCCCACACACACTCAGCACAGACACAGATACAGGCACATTTGTTTCCCAGTGACTTCCCATCTGTGCATGGTCAGTGGAGACTATGGTGTGAACTACAGACACCGGGGCCCTCAGTGCCAGACTCGATGTCTGTCCTTTCTGGGGACATGACCATGGCATTCAGCATGGAGCCCAGCAGACACAGCTGCTTGAGTATCTGCATCCACGATGAGCTCCACACCACTTCACCATGGTCTTCTAAGGTGCGGACCAGTCCCCCACTTTTCCTGGGCTCTTTTGGCTTCTGCCCTGCTGGTAATCTTTTCAAAACAGTCCGTTTCTATTTTCTAATTATCCTCCCACTAATCTGCTGTGAATTGTTTTACATTTGGGTTCTGAATGCTTGGGAGTGTACAACATACAGAAACAAATTGGATTTATTCCGGGGGGCGGGGCTGGTGTGCGGCCACCCTGAGTTTCCATAGTGTTTGGGCAACGCACATGACAGCTGCTTCCATTCTAAGTTATGGTGTGCTCTGTTTAATTCCTGCTCACACAATGGCAGATAATCATAATGCAGCCAAAGTGAATGTAAGGTGGTATAGATCAGGCTGAGAACCCAGAGGCCCTGGCTCATGTAGCGAGATCATTGGTGAACAATGTATTGGAGAAGCCGAGCTTTTAAAATAAGACTCAGAAATCATGGGTTTTTTGTGGTTCTATTTTTTTCAGTAGTAGGGGTGAAATTCAGGGCCTTCACGCTGAGCTGCATCCCCAGTTCTTTTTATATTTTATTCCGAGACAGTGTCTCACTGTTACTAAATTTCCCAGGCTGGGCTTGAACTTGCAATCTTCCTGCCCAGCCTCTCCGAGTGCTGGGATCAAAGGTGTGCGGAACTGTATCTGGCTGGATTTCTTATGTGAGTAGAAACTTTTTAAGGAGAAGGGTTTTAAGTCGAAGTTTGGCTTGGACTGCTTGATGGTGAAGTGGCTGCCCAGGACGATTCAGTTTAGAAGCGTGTTTCTGTGACGAGCCCGATGACTGACAGGAGTCCTCCGGCTCCCAAAGAATATTCTACACAGAAGAATGAAGGACTCTGAGGGCAAATGCACCATTTTCCCGCTTCTCCTTTTGCATGATTTATAGAAACAAACACTTGAGGACCTTGAGCTGAGCGTCACAGCTGCTCAGGAGCCGGAAAGTATATAAACTGCACACAATTCAGTAAATCTCATTCCAAGCCGGTGCAAGGATCGGAACCCAATCTTTTCTGATTTTTTTTTTTTT
>NW_022900921.1:48197610-48209420 GCF_012274545.1 Fukomys damarensis | reverse complement strand
TTTTTTTTTTTTTTGGTACCAGGGATCAAACTCAGGTCCTTGTGCTTGCGAGGCAGGTGGTGGAACCACTGAGCTAAATCCCCAGCCCCCAACCTTTTCTGGATGTGCAGTGACCACCAGTCCTGAGAACAGCCAGAAGTCACCGTGGAACGGGACCTTGAAAGTGTGTGTTGGACATGCTGGGCAGAGAGACTCAGCCGTGGTAATATCATGGGGAGCCCTGTCTTCCCCACGCTTGTCCACTAATTCCATTTTTAAAACACGTATTTGTCTTTAAGCTCAGGGGCAAGTGATTAATAGTTTTATGAATGCACAGGCATGGCAGAGGTTGTAACACTGAGGAATATCTATTTTCAGAAACCTGTGTCGGGCACAGAAAGCATGTGAGGATCTCACAATGGCCGAGAGGGGATGCATGGCCCTTAGGATGTGTGTGTCTGGCAAGCTACAGCTTGAGGAGGAAGGTCTGTCCTCAGGCACTCAGCCTCCACATCTCCTGAGGGAAGGGTTCATGCTCCCCTCCAGAGAGTCACCAGAAGGCAATCCTCAGAGGCCAGGCTGATGCTCAGGGAGTACTTGTTTGCCAGCATGTTAGAGGTGCAGCAAGGGAAGCAACTGGAACAGCCGTTCAGAGGGAGCTGGGAAGCCACTGAGCTGTCTCTCCCCTGACCCCAGGCTCCAGTGCCTGAGACAAAACATGGACAACAGCAGAGATCAAAGCTAGGTGATCAGTGAGTGGAAATGTGGACTTGTTTACATGGAAAACAAGGCTGCTGCTGCATTTCTCTCAGGATTACAGTGAGGACAGAGGGACATGTGGCCCTGGTGCAGTATCCAGCATGAATCAGAATCAGGCACTCGGGAGAAAGATCACCGTGCCCTTCCCTGGGAAACACCTGAGTGGCAGGTCGGCAGAGGCCTTGGCTTGGGCTCTTGGTGGCTTCAGGGTGGGGCCATGTGGGACCCTCTGCCCCTCTGTGTAACCCAACAGTGCATACTGAAAGGGCTCTGCAGGGACTGGGGGTCCAGTGAGGATCAGGAATGTTCCCTGTGTGCTAGAGATGCAGACAGAACCGCTGAAATGAGAGAAAGTCTCGGACCCAGCAGAGGGAGCCATTCCAGGGAAGACCACATTGTTCTCACTTCCTGGGTCTAATCGTAGTGGACACAGGATGCAACGCTTCAATCTCTGCAGGACCCTGTCACACTGAGGCCACTCCAGGGCCCCATGGTACCATGACCACTCCTTGGCCCCAAGCTGCCCTGCAGGCCAAGGAGGAGGACTCTGAGCAAACCCCAGGGTGTCTAGGTCTCCACACTGCAGTTACAGGACAGTGAGAGGTCACCTCCTTGGCAATTTGAGATGGAGCTGCCACCACCACTCCATTGCCCCAGTGACTTGCATTTCCAGAAGAAGGCATTCATCACACCCAGGGCAACATGCCTGGGAACCATCACCAAGTAATCCTCCAACTCTGTCCATGTTTGGCTAGGTGGGCTGCAGCCTGGATTCTAAAACAAGGAGTTTAGTGTTTCCAGGATCCCTTTGACTTTCTACAGGCGTTGAAGCTGGGATGGAGTCACCTGAGATACGCAGAGGCCAACGCTGAATCCAGATGGGCAACTCCAGGCTGGAGCTGAAGTCCTGTCTTATCCTCACCTGTGACTGTGCTGGTGGCCACACAGACATGCCTTGGTTGAAGTTTCTTCTCTGAAATTGGTGACATCAGTCAAGCAGGCCTGGGATTGCCTACTTTTATATAAACAGATTTTTTCATGAATCCACAAGTTATGTAATGAAATATATTTCACCTAACAATCCTACTCACTTGTACCTTTCAAATGAAGTTGAATCAAGTTGCTTAGCACATCTCACAGGTGCAGGACACCTCCTGCCTAAGGCCCCGCCCGAATCCTTCCCACAGGGAATTCTGGAGTATGTATAACTGGCATGGAAGACAGAAGGAAGGCCAAGCTGCTTGGTAGAATGCAGTGCCAGCTGCCCAATACTTGACTGTCATATAGGTTGGCACTGCAGGCATTCAGTGACTTGGGCTCAGCCCAATCTCCCCTGCCCTATCCTACAGCCTGGCACCCTGGCTCCTGCCTGCTATGTCTCACAGCCAGTGCACTCCATCAAAAACACTGCCAGGCCAGTCTGATTATAAGACAAATCACTATATCTGACTTTGGTACTTGGAGGAAGTGTCCTTTGTGAATAGCAGGTGTCTTTACAAAGTTGGCCCTGATGGCACCCACAGCCAACAGGCTTCAGGTCCAGTTGTACCAGGAAGGAAATCACTCAGCACTCTGAGTGTGGCACAGAGTGCCCCCGGTGGGTGCCTCCCTAACAGAGGTAGTCAGAACTTGGACCATCATCTCTACACCTCTTTTCACACGGACCCAAAGGAAACCTGCATATGTGTGTGAGATCAGCCTGGGCACATTAGTGAGATCTTGTCTGAATTTGTAAAAAAAGGGCTGGGGATGCTGCTCAGTGTGAAGGCCCTAGGTTCCATCCCCAGTAATGAAATACATAAACAGGGAAATCAAAACACGATGCTCAACCTGAATGCTCCAGGCATGCTGCAAGACTCTGTTGCTGGACCGAGCCAGGTTTGGCCTGTGGCTGTAGCTCAATGGTGAACGCTTGCCGGACATGCACAGAAAACCATAAACCAAACAAAGAGAAACACTAGGCAGGTGTTTATTTTTTACTCAAGCAGGAAATTCATTAGTCCCTCAAACTCTAAAGTCAGACTTGATAAAGGTGTCACTAAAAATGCAAATGAAAATATTTCTCCTCTGTAAGGAGAGGAGAATGGAGCTGGCCCTCTTCCTGGGAACTCATTGTAAGGTGGCAATAGTTTCCTGGGCCCTCTCCTCCTGACCGTGTCAACCTGCTGGGTCTGTACCTAGCTGGACCTTGCTTAGGGGCCTGGCCACATCCCTTCTTTGGGGCTCCTTAACCCTCTGTTCCTCCCTAGTGCAGCAAAAGAGCCCTGGGGACCCCACCTGGAGGCTTCCATCCATGGACACTCAAGCAAAAGCAGAGAGAAGACATGGCACACTCCAGGGGGGCACACAGGCCAGAGAGCAGGGAGTGGCTGTTAGGCAGGAAGAGGAAGCATCTGGCCATGGCAGTTCCTGCCCCACACACTAGCAACCATTGCCTTCCTTTAGCCTGGACATGGCCTCCTTGTGAACTGTGAACCCCGGCAATACCAAGCCATGCCCCAGTCTGTGACTCCCCAGGCCTTGAGGGTCCCTGGCATGAACAGAGCACAAGGGCTGCCAGGGCAGGGCTCTGAGGGTCAGGTGTGACCTCCAGGGCAGAGCTGGATGGGCACCCCTGAAGGTGGCCCTGTGGAGGACAGTATCCTCCACCTTCCTGGAGGCCAGTTCTGAGACACCCTCCCCGCTGCCCGTGCTGAGACCTCGCCTCTGGCTGCACAACATTCTCCTTGCAGCCTCCTGTTACACATTGAGGACACAGGAATCAGGGTCTGTCTATGCCTCCCCTACCCAACCAAAACACAGCTTTGAAGGTGGGGCCAAGTCTTTGGACTCCATAAGTTCTGGCTTTTTGCCATGGTGTCTCTTCTGAATCTTTCCTAAAAAGAGCTTCTTAAACACTAAAGTTTAGCAACTACAGAGAGCAGCATGTAGCCCACTATGCCCAGGCAGAGCAAGTGCCCACAGACCTGCTGCTTGTCCAAGAGCTGTGTCATCCACACCTGGAAAGCCTTCTGAGCTCTGTCAGCACCTCCTTCAAGGCTGTGTAATCTTGACTAATACCAAGGATGTGCTTTAAGTGGTTTGGGGCTATATATATAAGGAACCCAGGGGTTGATTCTTTTGTGTCTTCGATTCATTCCATTGGTGGAGTAGGCTTGAGGACCATGTCAGTTTTATCCATGTGAGCCCACTTCTTCCAGTCCCAAAGTGCAGCTGACACAAGGCCCAAAGTGTCTTACAGAGAGCCCACGTGGGAAGCCTCACACCACCTCCCTGAGCTCCAGTCCCGAAGAGTCACCAAGGCAGAAGTCATGGCTGGTGTCTGGCTGGCCTAAGGGTGTTCACACTGGGACAGATGCAGGAGGAGCCACCCATGGGGCAAAGGCTGTGGCTGGAGACACTGAGGAGGAAGTGAGCCATGGATGGGGCTTCTGGGAACAGACACTCTAGAGAGCATGCTGTGCGATCCGGAGTGAACACTGACTGGCTGGATAACCCAAGTCAGCACCCAACCCAGTGAGCCCTGGGAAAGAGGACTAGGCTCAGGCCAGGTGGTGGCAGCTTGTTATCAGAGGCGCCAAAGCTGCCCTCCAGGAGCCTGAGAGAAACCTCTGACATACCTCCCTGCGGGCTGCACCTGGCTGGACCCTCTTCAGCCACCTGGCCATGGCCTTCTTTGGGAATCCTGGACCCTCCACAGTACAGCAAAGAGGCCCTGGGACCCCACCCAGTGGTTGCCCTGTGTGGACACTCAGCAAAAGCAGAGAAAACCCACCTCTGAGGACTCCATGGTGTTTCATAATAGCCACTCGTAGGGTTTAGAAGTCAAGTCTAGCACCAAGGCCAGTAGTGCAAAGGCCATTACCAAGGCCAGCCGGCAGCTGGGGTGCTCACTGTGGGGCTAGGAGTCCTTCAGTATCAAGTGGATTCCACCAGGCCAGAGAAAGCAGCTCTTGACCTGCACCTTGTTATCTGTGGGAAAGCACTCTGGGCCATTCACGAACATAAGTAAATAGAGGGGATCTCGAGTGTGACTGTTTCCTCATCTGAACATATGAATGCATATTGTTTTATTCAATTATAAATAAAGGAAAAGAATGTCAACACTTTCATAGGAGGCAGAGTTTTTTGTTAATGCTACAGCTGTCTTCAGGTTACTCTAACAATGCACACCATCTGTGACAAAATCAAGTTCGTTGCCAACTTCAGTGGAGTGAATGAGCCTCTAAGAAAGCAGGAGAGGGGGGCAGGGCAGTGAGTACTGTGCTTGGAGAGGGAAGCTTGGGGAGGGGTTTCAGTACCCCTCTACTCCAAACAGGAACCTACCAGGGAAATTCTGCCATGTACTCCCTGGACAGTGTGGCTGATGCATGAGCACTTACTACAGGTGCATGAGCACCTGCAGTTTTCATTCCTAAGAAACAGAAAGATCATCTCTGCTCCCTGCATGATTGTTCTACAATCCACCTTGCTTTTCTAGGGGCTCCTACTGATGTAATGAAGTAGAAAGCCATGAATGCTTTGGCTCTGATCTTGTAGGAAAGAGAACATCATAAGGCGGCGGGGCTGTTACATGGCTGCCTTGTTTTCCTTCCAGGCTCCAAGCTCTGCGTGGAGTCAAGATGTGGGAAAGAAGTCTGCGTCTGGAAAGAAGTGGTGCCTTCCCTGGGACAGGTCAGGACTTCAAACAGGGTGACAGAAATGCCTGCTGGGAGTAGAAGGTCCTTCTGTCTAATAAACAGCAAGCTTCCAGGTAAGCCCAATACACACATGAAAGCCAGATTAAAAATGGGGCCGCTTCTCACTGATGATGGGGCATAGAGTCCCCAGGCTGCTCCTAGTAAGATGGAGAAGTCAGAATAACGCAGGCTCCACACATAGCCTCTGCTCTAGCTTTGCAATACCTAAGGCTCAGGCAGATTCGGCCTTGGCCAACTGAGCAGAAGCCACAGAGGCTGTCTTTCCCAGGGACAGGATGAGCTGAGTACAGCCCCAGAGGGCACACGGAGACAGACGAGGAAGTTAAGGAAATGCAAAAGCTTGATGCTATTTAAGGAAGAGCTTTCTAACAATCTGTGTTCTCCAAAAATGGAATTGGCTGACTCCAGAAGCCTGAGGGCTCTGTTCCAGCAGAACTGGGTGGCATCTGCCAGAGACACCTGCCACCCAGCCCTGGACTGAGGGCAAGCTGGCAGGCTCAGTGTAACCCTCTGCGACATGGGGACCTTGAGCTGGTCACTGTCAGGAAAATCTCAGCATGCAGGGTGTGAGTGCAGCCCACAGTTTTATTGTCTTTTCTCCTTCCAAGACAATGAAGAAAAAAGAGGAAGTCATCAAAGGAATTTTTAAGTAGCCCAGAAGTCTGGCATTGCCTTAGTCTACTGCCTACCAACTTACCAGAATCCTGAGAATATTAAAAAAAATTTTTTTCAAAGAAAGAAAGAGAAGGGACAAAGCAATAAAAAATAAATCTGCAATGTTTAGCACTACTATAGGTAGTGGAGCCGGGCGTGGTGGTGCACGCCTGTGATCCCAGCACTTGGGAGGCTGAGGCAGGATTGCTGTGAGTTTGAGACCAGCCTGGGCTACATAGTGAGTTCCAGGTCAGTCTCAACTACATAGTGAGACCCTGTCTCAAAAAACAAAACAAAACAAAACAAAACAAACCAATCAAACAAAAAAAGCAGGTAGTTGGTGAGAGGCTGAAGTTCTAGAAAATGTTATGTCTTCACCACGCAGTTAATTAAGAGCAAGAAGCATAAGACAAGAGTGTCTCTTTCAAGTGACATGCTTCTGCAAAGAAAAAAATGATACAAGAAAAATAAAGGGAGCGTGTTTAGTGGAAGAACCAGACAGCGATGACAACCGGAACCTGCCCACCAGGCCCAGATCCACACTTGCCCATGAGCTACATGTATAACACAAAGCCCTGTATCTCTCTTCTCCCTCCAGATCACGAGAAAAACCTCATTTGCACCACGAGAGAGCCAGCCAATAAATGTAGGCTTGAGCTGATTTGGAGCAGAGTTGAGACTTTCCAAGCTGGAGAAAATGAAAGACGAGCATTGTGCAACACCCACCAGATCGGAGGCATGATTTTCTTTTCCATTTTCCCAGGCACCCCTCCCCTCCCTCCTGAAATGAAACAAATCCTTTCGTTAGAAATAACAAGAGGAAACTGGGGTAAATGCAGTACCAGTGACAATGCTGACTTATTGCAGCAGCATCCCCGTAAGTGATAACCTGGCTACAAACAGCTCTTACTCACATAAGGAAGAAGAGGAAAAACATCAGGCAGGGAGCTATTCTTCACAAGAGCCCCACGTTAGCTCCTCAGATAACATGCAGCAGCAACTGCTGTGGCAAACCTGTGTGCAGGGCAGCAGGGCTGGACACAGTTCACGTCTCAGGCTCAAGGCGGTGGCTCCACATCCTGACACTGGCTGTGATTTACACGGGGTCTGAGCATGGCCGGCAAAGATCCATCTTGGAAATGTGATCACCACTCTGAGGCACTCAGAGGATGCACATGCATCCCTACTGTGGTGTTCAGGAGCCTTTGAGCTGGGATGGGGATTAGGTAATGGAATTAGCACTGGACCCCACGATCAAATGCTGCTAGATTCAGAAGAAGAAAGAGCCCAGGAGACACACACACTTGTACACATGCTCTGTGTCTTGCTGTGATGCTCTGTGCCACGTGGATCCTGCCAGTGAGAAGCCATCACCAGATGTGACCTCTTGACCTTGCACCATGAGTGTAAGCCAAAGTAAACCTTTCTTCTTTATAAAGTGACAAAGCCTCAGGGATTTCAATACAGTGACCCAAGACTAAGACACCAGGAAAGCATAGAGGCCCAAGTGGAGATACGGTGGTGCCTGCCTGGAGCTCCCACAGGTGGCCAGGTCCCCTTGATGTTACAGGTCTAGGTGCCCCAGCCACCAGCTTAACCAGCAGTTCCTGGATTGTGGTATGAAATGTCATCCATCTCGGAGGGGGAAAACATTCCACTATCCTCCTTGCTCACAGGTCTGCTGAGTGGATTTTGTGAGGGAGAAAACAGTTCAAGGAAGGACAGAAGGAAGCAGGGCTATGGATGCTCACAGGTGGTCAGTCCATTTCAGGGTCCTCTAGCGTTGTGACAGGAGGAGAGGACAATGGGGTGGGGTCATGTCAGACTCCAGCCTACGGGGTCTCCAGAGAAGGAGCGGCCATGTACTTTCCCACCTGACGTCTTACCTCTTACATATTTAAATCAGACATTTACACGAAAGCAAACCCCTAGCCAGAGGAGCCTCCCTGCCCCGAAGCGCCAGGTGAGACAGCCCCCGTGTGCGACTCACCCAGAGTGTCCTTGAGGTTCTTCACCAGCGAGCCCTTCTTCAGGCTGTTCTTGCGCTCCACGTAGTTGGACGGCACGTAGCCCGTCCTGTTGGCAGCGTTCCGCACCCGCCACCACGTCTTGGAGTCATCCAGCAGCCACAGGCGCTCGTTCTTCTTGATGTCAAGTTCCTGGTCCTGCTGGGCAGTGTAGTCCCACTTGGCTATGACGATGACTTCCTCTGTCATCTTTCATGGAGTCCTTCTGCCAGCGAAACATTTGGAGACACTCATTAGATGGCCGCCTGACCATTGTGTCCTTGAGCAACGCAAGACATGTGGCAGTGACAGCTCCTATGACAACTCTGCTACTGCTCTCTGCGGGACCAGGGAAGGCTTGACCTTGGAATGATCTTCCTTCCACAATCATGCCTGTTTTGCATAGAAACAGCACCTTCTGCACATGCAGCGTGAACCCTGCATGTGCCACCAAGGCCAGACACAGACTGCAAACCTCCTAACCAGCTCATAACCTATGCGCCCACTGCACGAAGGGACGCCGGCTCTGCATAGCAGATGGGTTTGCATTCATTTATCTTCTCAGCCAGCACATGCTCAGCTTTATGACATACTCAATCAGTACAACACACCTACACTGCTCCTATAAATTCAAAGGGAAATTAAGAGAGCTAAAGCAATGTGTCTTCCTGGTTTGGATCATTAAATAGAAAAGGGAACTCAGTGGAAACACTGGTGAGGTCCAGATGAAGGCCAGGCAGGAGTGATTACCAATGCTGGTTTCCTAGTTTTGACAGTGCAGAGGGAGACCTCACCACTATGCCAAACCAACTAAAGGAGCAAGAGGGCGCTCTGTGCTACCCTCACACCATTTCTGTGAATACAAAAGCACTTTAAGAAACCCAAGATCCACAGGAACTCGGCACGGGGTTATTTGTGACAGTGTTATTCCTAACTGCCCAAACTTGGGAGCAGCCAAGCCATCCTTTGGGAGGTGAAAGAATGGCTCACAGAGGGAGTGCAGTGACATGAATGCTAAAATGAAAGGAGCTGTGGAGCCAGGGAAAGACCCAGGGGGCCCAAATGCACCTAACTGGGGTGCAATTCCAGCTGAGTCTTCCTGTGGCCGAACCTCAGTTGGGCTCCTCTGGCTTAGGCCTTTACCTTGATGTTTTCTGTTTCCATCTCTGCACAGCCAAGCATTAGCACGGATTCTGCTAAGTGGGTCTAGGAAGAATCTCCCCAAGATAGCTGGCTGGCCTCCTCTCCTCTTGCCAGTGATGGGTGATGGTTGCTCACTCCTGTCTGCGTCACTCAGAATCCCGCTGGGCTGGTTCAGACAGACCCTTTACCCCAAGTTTCCTCTCCGTGATCTTTCACCAGCCCTCCAGCCTTGATGCCCCACCTCACTGTTCCTTCTTCTCAGAGCTGAACACTGTCTCTTTTCCTTGCCTATTATAAAACTCCACAGTGCAGCCCCCAAATAGTCTGCCTTACTGTTCTTTAGTGACTGTCATGAATAACAATTCCCATGATCTGGCACTCTACAAAAGGCGAGTCAGAAGGAGAATCCCTGATTGCCATGGGCAAGGAGGCAGAGACGTACACACAGGTGAAGCACAGAGAACTCAGGTGTGAAACTGCAGACACCACAGCCATGGACACCCATCACTACCTCTGTCCAGATGCATAAGGTGTGCAACAACAAACAAAAGCAAGCATCAAATTACTCCAAAATCAAGTGTATTAAAACTACACATACACATCCAGTAAAGTCCATGTGGGAAGTAGTAAAGGGCAAACATGTATGTAAGTAAATACTATACACATCCAGTAAAGTCCATGTGGGAAGTAGTAAAGGGCAAACATGTATGTAAGTAAATACAGTGATTTGCTCAACTATTTCAGCAACTCCAGCCTTCTTAGGCAAAAGAAAGGTCAGCATACTTCCAGCAGAAAAATTTCAATATCCATTCCTTCCAGTGCCGCAGTTTCCCCCAAATTAGGAAGGCAGCAATGAGGAAAAGATACTTGACTCCAACATCTTTCAGTCTCCACAGAGTCCTCGGTATTTATGGGATCAGTGCAGGATGATAAAGGGGCCCTGTAGTGTTGACTCCATAGAAACCCATGGGCCATTTTAAATCACATGATACTTAATAGTAAATATCAGACACATTCGTGAATAGCACATATTTTTCTCTTTTATGAATCAACTTCCAAAATGTAGAGATAAGAAGCTTTTAGGGAAGAAAAGCATAGCGTATGGAATATCCAGACAGGCAGAATCCACACAAAGCCCATCTCAAAACTGCAGACAATTTCGTCATCAAAGGTCAGAAAACCCCAAGTCCACACCATGTAACTGGCACACCTGACCATGATGTCAGGTTAGGCTTCTGAAACCCTGCTTAAAGAAAGGGTGGGGACAAAGTAGGAACCACACAGGGCTCGGAGAATGTCCCAAATGAACACCAGGCTTCCTACCTAATTCTACAATCAGACCAATCCAGGCCTAGTCACCAAAGCCATTCATTAACCGTTCTTCCAGAGAGCAGTCAAGAGAGGGGCTAGCCAGCAGGTCCCTTTCCACACATGCAGATGTCACGGCATTGCCCAGTGAGCTGGTCCACAGACAGTGATGAGGAGTGGAAGGTTCCTGGACCTTGGGGACGCTCGAGCTGGATGTGCTGTTGGGTGTTGGGGCCAGGTTTGGCACTGGGGCATGACCCGGAAGCAGGTATCACCCTTCCCAACTCCTCCCTATGCTCTGCTTCCCAGCTGCCTGCTGTGAGCAGCTCTCCTCCATCTGGACCCTTCCACCATGCCTCTGCCCTGCCAGAAGTTTTGAAACTTCTGAAAAGTGCATCAAAATGAACCTCTTCTCCTTTAAGTTTCTGGGTTGGATATTTTGTCCCAACCCTAGGAAAGCAACTAAGACTGCCACCTTCACCCATCAGGGCAGCCTCTCTCACAAGGTAGCTAGGAAGAGCAGCTCCCTCCTGAGTTTGCCAAGAAGGCTCTGAGCATGGTGCCTACACAGAGGACACTCAGAGATAGCAACCACAGTCCCAGCTGTGACTCTCTTCAAGAGTCAGGGCAAGTCTTACTTGTGAGAGGGCTGTGTTCTATCCAGTTCTTCTTTCATTCATCTGTGGGTTTTCTGGGCACAGAGTTTCTCTGGTGTCTGCTGCCTTGTGGTTCAAGCCTGTGAATTATCAGCCACCCCAGCTCCCCACAGACATCAATACCACTGTCCTGGCCCTTAGTTTACTCCCTGTAGAGCCTTTAGTGCCCTTGAGACAGCTTCTGTCTATCTGGGAGGCCACAGGAGGTGCTGGCCACATCTGTGTAGACCTCAGCCACATAGTCTAATGGCAGCCCAAGGACCGACCAGAGAACCAAGAGAGACAGGTTAATCCACATCTACTTTGTTTAGTCTTCTACCAACCCACCATTCAGCCAGTGCACAACAACCAGAGGCACACAGCTTTGCAGAACCAGCAATCCACTCTGCAGTGTAGACTTCAGTGGAGGGCAGAGGGCTTAATTCTCATGCATTCAGAATGCATGCACAGAGACACAAGGCATGCCTCACTGTATTCCAAGGTACAGACTAAAAATGCTAGAAAAACATAGGTGTGCACGACTGTGTGCAGACACCAAGCCTATTTGCTCATGTGCATGTAACTGATTTAGAAAGTAAGCAGGTGGAAGAAGGAATTGAGACGGT
>NW_022900921.1:48167453-48197548 GCF_012274545.1 Fukomys damarensis | reverse complement strand
ATACACACACACACTATATATATATAGTCATGCCTGCCTCAATTATCAAATAATTATCAAATAATACAACATGTTTTACTAAAGTCTTGAGGATATTTTTCTTTGCACTACCTCATGTCTTCCAGGGGAAATGGAATCAACCAATTTATGGAAATTGAGTGGAACATAGTAGATGGGGTAGGCAGAGTACGAGCCCCTCAAAGATGTCCAGATCCTAAACCAGCACCCGTGACTGCTCTGGATTACACGGCCCAGGGAATTAAGGCTGCTAATCAGCTCCCTGTGAGAGGAGATGATCCTGGATTATCCGTGTAACACAGGGGTCCTTGTTAGCGGAAGGCAGGGGAGCTGGGAAAGATTTAAAGATGGTGCACTCCTGCCAAGGGCTGCAAAACCTGCAGGAGCTGGAAGACAAAACAGAGTCCCTGAAGCCTGCACAAGGAATACAGCCCTGGAGTTGCCCTGCCTTTGGCCTTGAGAGATCTGCGGCAGACGGGTGACACCAGACTGGACGAGAAAAACCGGGGTGTTGTTTTAAGCCCCTGAGTTTGTGAGCATTTCCTGCAGCAGTGGGGGAAATGAAGTAACTAAATGTGCTAAGCAGGGACCTTTCTGCTCTCTCGTGGCTTACAGTGTTTTCCTCTACACTACTATGGCATCAGTGTGCAAATATTTTAACACAGCGAATTTGCATTCAGGAGAGGGCCTGGAGAAAGGGTCTTAGAAGCAGCTCCAATGCTAAAGTCTTGATTAAAATTTCAAGTTGTGCTGTAGATGAAAGGTTTGCCAGATGCCAACTAATGTGACAGGAGTTGGCAGGAACCTGTGGTCGCCTGTGGGGAAGAGGAAGGCCAGCTGGTGGCATTTGAAAGAAGGACCACTAATTACATCGAGTACACTCTGGCTCTCACTAAGACACAATATGGAATCTGGTGGCTGTACCAGCTCTCAATAAGTTAATTAAGCTGTGACAAGAGTCAAGGTCTTACCACCTCCTGGAGACACAAAAACGCACTACATGGAAAGGAGAAATAAACAGCAGACCTTTCCCCATGCAGCAGTGAAGGGCTGGTGTCAAGTGCCACTGGGGACCGAGGGGTGTGTGGCCACAGTGTGTGCAAGGCGCACTCACCTTGGACCCACAGAATGAGCGCCAAGCAAGCCCATGTGTTGGTGTGGCAACCAAGGCTTGGAGACCCTGAGAAACGGATATTATCACAGAGTTTATGAATGATGACACTAGGGCTCAGCGATGGTATTAAGAGATTTGCCCAAATCCACAAAGTGGAAAGTGTCCCTCTGGCATTCAAACTCTCTTGAAGCATCTTATCACAAAGCGTAGGCTTTCACTCTCCTCCTGACTGCCTGCTGGTCTTACTTGCCAGCAGAATTTTGCCCTATTGCTTATAAAACAAATTCCAAGGGGAAGATGGATACTGATAAACAAAAGCTGAATTTTAATTCCATTTTCATAAATGTGTGAGTGAAATGACTATGGGAGAGACAGCAGGTTGCCCAGATCTTCCAGGTATGATTTGTGAAGGGATTTGATTGCTCTCTAATACTTTACTGAGGAGGGACAGAGTGAGGCTCGCCCCATGGAAAGGTGGAGTGTTCTGGATTCCAAGGCACAGGGCATGGCCACTCCCTTGCCTTGCCTCTCTCCTGCAAGGCAAGGGGACCAGGCCGCTGGCCAGGTGGTCCTAGGCTTGGTCCGATGACAGCAGGCACAGGCTTTGGGCCAGTGAGACCTCACGGAGTTCTACTTGGTGGTCATCTTGGAGAGGATCTTTTCAGGATTTGATCTTGGAATTTTTTGAACAACAATTGAAGGCAACAGGCAGCAGAAAGTTGCCACACCTTTAACATTTGGCAAGGCAATGAGCCGACAACTCAGCGTGCTCCTGCCCAGGCAGGAAAAGCCAGGACTTGAGAGCCACCTAGCTTCGTGAGCTTGGGAGGAAGCTGTTGACCACTGACCTCCAGTCCTGAGTGTGGAGATGAGGTCAAGGTCACAAAGTCTGCAAGAAGAAAAGGAGAGAGCCCACAGGAAGTCGCCAATACACTGTCATCCCAGGCAGTGTTTGTCATTACTTTCTATACACGTCATCCTCATGATGCCAAAATCACAGGGCTTGTTGGACTTGAGTGCAACATTTACAAAGATTTAAAACATGTTTGCTTTAGACTGTAAATATCATTACAAAAGGAATTGGAAACTTTGAGAGACATGCCAACACTCCTGGGGACTCTCCAGCTCCCTCTTCAATGCCCCCACTAATGACACTGGCTGTGTCCAGGGGGATTTCTTGTCCCCATGGCACCAGCTGGAAGACACTACACATACAGTGAAGTGAGGCCAGGTCACTGCTAAAACATAGATTTGTAGTGTTTGTTGGTGTTGATTCCAGCCAGGGTGGGGGTGGGGACACATCAAGGCCCCAAGAATGGGGTGATCACCTGCTTCTCCTTCTCCTTTGCTACACACTCCTCCCCTGAAGTGGCCGAGAGTTTCTCCAGCCCCTCCAGGCCCTTCCCACCTGGAAAACTCCTAGGGCTATGGGCTCCATAGCACCCTGCATCACCCCTGCCCACTGGACACACCTGTGACGCCACCTTATAGACAGGGACTGCGATCCGGATCTGCACATAGAACAGCAGGTGATTTCCTGCACCGTGGTGAAATGCTGTGACCCAAAGCTCATCCTCTTGGCCAGGGTAAGGCGCGACTCAGTGGCCATAAGGACATCTCGCTATCATGCAGCCATCCTCTCCTGAGTTCTTCTCATATTCCTGGGGACCATGCACCCCTGGAACACTACCCCACCCCAGTCCCTGCTCCCACACTACTCTCTGTGTCTGACTCTGATCTTTTCTGAAACCTCATGGAGGTGGGGACTCGCAGCACCTGTCCTGTGCCTAGCTGACTCTGCTCAATGTGATGTCCCCACGCTTGTCATGCAGAGTGCATGTCAAGGTTCCCTTCCTTTGCAAGCTTGAATAATATTCCACCATGCATACGCATACACATCCATCAGCACGCACTTGGCTGACTTCCACCTCTGCCCACTGTGTACAGTGCAGCGTGTGGTTGGACACATACCTCCAAGCCCCTGAGTCCCTTTTCTCTGGCTGCCTCCCCAGCGGTGGGACTGGTGGGTCACATGCAATTTTCTAAGAAACTGCACTGTGTCATGGCCAGCTCATTCTTACCACCCTCCACAAGTGCCCAAGGCAGCAACCCTCTGTGTCCCTGCAAACACTTGTCCAGTGGGTTCTCTGACAGTAGCCATCTTGAGCATGAGCACACAGAATCGCCCATGTGCTTGTGTGGCGGAGAGTCTGCATTCTCTGTAGGATTTATTAGCAAGAGCAACTCTCAATAAAAAGAAACTTTCAAGCTAACAGCAACAAATGTTTTCTGCTGCCCCTTCCTCCCCAACTGTTTTTGTTGTTGTTGCTTTTTACTTAAATGAATCTCAATCACTAATTCATCTTTGCAGGCAAAATCAGGCTCCTCCCCAAAATTACACATTAAGAAAAATGCCTTCCTATGTGACTTTATCAGCCAGTTTTCTGGAGTGCGTCATCAGTCAACTTGCCTTCCTGTGTGAAATGCCTGACTCGGCAGCCCCCAGTACTGAATGGTAAGTCAGCATGACCCATGGGTGTCCAGGAACCCAACAGAACGCTAAGGATTGGCGGCACTCACTTCCGAATCTGGGATATGCTCTTCACACAGAATCGACTGGTCAGGAGAATGCACACGCTCTCCTAACCTCCCGCACCTTCTCATGGGCATCTAAGATGTTGGCTGGGAGGAGTCTGGCTGTCAATATGAAGTGATGCTCAATGCTATCATTTGGAGAGTCACCATCGATTGAACAAGCTAATCTTATCACATGACACAGAATGTAAATAAGAAGTTTCAAATATTGCACTGGACTTAGAAGGATGCTGACTTCTGCCAACGTGGAAGATGGCAGGCACAGTGATGGGCACGGGGAAAATACCAGAAATAGGGAATAAAAACACAAATCAATGCCCTGGGTGAAACTTGGCCTCTTTTAAGATGCTAGCATACACAAAATTTTCAGATACTGCACACTCACAGCTTCCAAAGCAGTCAAATAACAGCCACTCCTCATGTTTATTAGACCTTGCCATGTTTTTTGGTGGCAACCATAAAAGTAGTTATAGCTTCTACAGCTTAAACATCTAGCTCATAAACACATCGAAGTGTAAATGTCATGAGCTTCTTCAAGGCTTGAAATGAATCCAGTACCTTAAGCCATACCTGGCCCTTTTCCTTACCATCTATTATTCACGATTCCCTCCCCAGGTCTGAAACACGCATGGCTGGGGCAGAGTGTGCAATTTAGACAGCACCCTCCTCGTTACTCAGGACTGACCATGTTCCACACCATTTCTGTCTGCCACACCTGCACAGTTCGCACCCACATTCCTGGGTTAGAGTTTCCTATCAAAGAAGAGTAGGAGGCACAAGAAGGGACCCAGCACAAATGACACTGACATAGACACATCTACAAATGAGGCTGGAGAGACAATGAATATCTATTTACTCCAAGTGTATGCTTCTTTAAAAAAAAAAAAACCCCTGTCATTGAAGAAATCAAAATGAGGCAATAAAGATTTCCAGCAAACATATGCTTGGTTTAATATGCTAATTTAAAAACAGTTTTAGTCTCCTTTCTTAGGAACATCAGACACACAAACAGTGTATTTAATACGATGAAATACAGTGAAGGCACTGATACCTGTTCCTGTTAACCAGAGTTCCTACTCTACTTGGGAGTCTTTAGTGTCCCCCAAATGACATTTTTGTGTCTTAATGTCCCACCCAGGATCCTGTACTTAGGCATCAAGTGCCTCTTGGCTGTGAAGCTCTCAGGTTTTCCTTGTTTTGGGGTGGAATGGTCAGGAATTTTGTAGGATGGTTTTCACCAAGGCTTTGCTGCATTTTCAGCCCTGGTTATGGGTCTGTGGAGGAAGACCAGAGAAGTCAAGTGCTGTCCTCATCACTGTATAGAGGATGTGCACCATTAACATGGCCATCACTACTGGCATAGGCATTGACCTTAACCCAGGTGTTGACCTTGACCCCATGAGGTCTTCACTGCAAAGACCCTCAGCCCATGCTGTGCTCTGTGGAGGAAGTTGCCATGCCCAGCCATTTATGCAGGCAGTGACGCTACTACTCCTTGAAATAAGCAGCACCCCAATTCCTCAAACTCTTCTGCATGGAAAGTAGTTATTCCCTTGCTTCTTAATGTATTCTAGCATTTCTGTCAAGACGAATTTATGGTCCTTGATTTTTCACTTTAGGCTACACTTCAGTACGACTGGCTCCCTTCAGAGGCTTCTGCAGGCCCCAAGGTAGTTCTGGGAGCCTGGGTCTCCTGCCATCCCTCATTATCCTGAGTTAGTGTTTGCTTTGCTTTTTTATCTCAACCTTACTTCCAGCCCCACAAGACTCCTCAGCCCACACAGTTTTCCAACATGATGCCCGCATCTGCATGGCAGATTTCAAGTGACCAACCACACTGCATACGAGAATCCTTTGCAAAGCAAAGAGGCTGGGCTGTGACAACACAGGGAGATTTTAGACTTCTCCCATGCTGCCTCCAGGAGGCTCTCGGTCACCTGTCCTTGAAGAATATGAAGAAACTGCTCTGGAAGCCTGATGGATTCTGCAGGTCACTTGGTCACCCTACCACCAAGAGATGCTTTTCAGTGACACTTTCCTGGCTGTCTAATAGAGCTCTCAAGTCTGCTGCTCCATAAATTCATCCCCTCAAAGTCATAGACTTCTCATCCCACCACTGCTCACCTGCCCACCAAATTCTCTGCTGTGCACCAACCTACCTCTCCCCTGTTCACCAGCCTCTTCCCCATCTCACAAACTGCACCTTCTGTAAGTATCTCCTGCTGTTCCAAGCACGGCTATTTCTACCCCTGACCCAGTACGAGGTGACGTGGTATCAGGAGCACTGAAGATCTCAGAAGCTGCAGGTCAAGGTCTCGATGGCCATCAGAAGTACCAAGGAGATGCTGAGACCTTCTGGTGACCTGAGGCAAACATGTACTTAAATCAGGACATAAACTGCAAATCTAATACATCCCAGACTTCGATTTTGAAAAGATGTATTTTTTTCATTAAATAAAGTACTGATAACATAAAGAAAAGAATGCTAATAGCTTTCACTGGTGTTTTGGATTTCTACTCCATTTATCAGACTTATTAAAAAAAAATAAAAGACAAAACAATCATATGCACTACCTTCCTTCCCACATCTCAGAGGCAGCTTCCTCTCCTGTACTGCTGAAGGGTCTCCAGCACCCATCTTCCCCTGGGAACAGCCCTCTCCTATCTGCAGGCTGGGCAGGAAGCCATCAGTAGGCTGCATCCCCTGCCTGTGCCTGTGAACCCCACAGGCCAGCATCCCTGGCCTGAGGCCTCTCTGCCTGGGCCTGGGTGGGGACTACCTTTCCTCATGGATCATCCCAGGTAGCAGGGAGCCTGCAGCAGCATCCCAGTTCCAGTACTGCTTCCCACTGCTGAGGTCTTCTCTCTTTCCAGGCCACACTCTCCCCAGGGTATCCAGACCTCTTCAGCTGGTCCTGGACACCCTCATCAGCTTCCTTGACCACAGTGCACATCAGTGGTCCACTGCAGTCAACACTGGGGGGTGGCAAGGCTGCCTAGGCCTCTCCTCCACCCATCCTTGTGGCTGTTTTCATGCTGCTCAGAAAAAAGGCTTCATTCCTGCCCCACCTCCACAGGCTTCCACCCCCGTGACACCCAGAGGGCCAATGCACAATCACCCAGCAGCCACACAAACTGGAGCCCCAGCTCAGCCATTCTCTCCTCCCACGCCTGCACTGCACCAGCAGCTACAGTCCCTTCCACTCCCCTCCACTGTGGCTCTCTCTCCCTGCTCCATGCCCCTTCCCACAAGTTTCTGCCTCCTTTCTCCTGCAACCCCACATGGTTCCCAACAGCAGCTTTTCGGACTTCTAACTCCGAGGATGCCCTGGGCCCATCTCTGCTCAGAGCCACCAGGGTCTGCTGCCATCATGCAAGGAATAGAGCCAAGGCCTGGCCAGAAACACTGGCCTCAGGCTGCTCCCCCAAACTCACTTTCTCCCTGTGGGGCCTCGGCCCCTGGTCCTGCTGCTGAGAACTCTGCCCAGGTGTCTGCATGGTTCTTTGTCTCTCCCTGTGTTCAGGCCTCCATCCAAATCTCGCCTGTCCTCTGTCCTCTCTCCCGCTGTCCCTAACTAGACCCATTCTCCCTGTCCACCAGCCACACCTGCCCTCTGCCCGCAGTCCCGGCCTTCCCACCAGTGTGGGGCTCTTGGGAGCAACATGGGACAAGCATAGTTCCCGTGGCCACCTCTCTCTTTTCCTTGCACACATTTTTCAGTTCCTTGTCACCTGTTTTCCCGAGGGAATGAATGTAATTCCTTCATGACAAGGACTTGGTCTCCTTACAAACCCAGCACATAGCTGGGCACAGACCCCTGCACATAATGTGAAAGCATCTGCAGAGTGGGACGGCCCTCTGTGTCTCCTACTAGGGGCTGGTGCTGGCCGCCACTAGGTGTCCCCAGGCTGTCAGGTGGCCACAGACTACCGTGTCCCACACTGAAGCCCTGCTCTGAGCCTGGACCCAAACCACAGGTGTATCATTCAAAACAATCCCACCTCTTATTAGAACATTCAGTTCTACATTGTAAGAGGTTTTTCCTCATAGGATAGGAGCCATAAAAGGATTTCACTAAAATATTTAAATTCTCTTCAGTTACTTTGGTTAAAGGGGTAAAAGTACATGGAAGATGAATAAATATGCATGGAACCCAAATCAGTAATGAAAGGTGAAGCTTCTAATTCCAGCAAACAGTGCAGCAGCTGACAACAAGGGATCAAAGTTTAGCAATGCGTGTTAAACTACTGAGAAGGCACAGTCTGAGACCAGATTATCTGCCTGGTTAAAAACAAATAATTGGAGTGTTTCTAATAAAATTCCAACACATACAAATTTGTGTTTCTCTTTATCAAAGTTGTATTTGAAAATATGCTGCTGACTACCAAAACAACATAAACGCACATGGCCCTTGCCGCTGAGCTGCTATGCCCCATGTCCTTTCTTGCAGGAAAACGGTGAAGTTTGGGAATAGTGGCATCCACCCTCAGCACAGAGAGAGGCAAGAGACTGTGTTCTAGCTAATCAGAAAGAAAGGAGTGGCTGTGGATTCCCACGTACCCAGGATGGATTTTTACGCATCAAAATGTGATTAAAATACTTGCTAAAAACCTGCTGCGAGCAATACAGACAGTGAATGACAAAGGCCTGGTGTGTGGAATACACAGCAACTCCTTCAGTTCCATGAGAGGAATCCCAAGGACTCCCGAGAAACTTGGGCAAAAACACTGCTGTTGCTCCACTGGCAGGGAGGCAAGGGGGACCGTGAAACAGCATAAAAACACCAATCGTTCACATCTGGGACCATAGAAAGATCCTGCTCCAGTAGCAGCTGGTAAGAGTGCAAAAGGGGAGGTGGGGTAGAAGGGAGAGGAGGCAGTGGGAACACACAATGCTGCCAAGAATAATCCCCTCCAAGACTCCCCTCCTGCCACCCTGTCATGCAACAGGGAGGTTACAGATGAGTCACCACTGAGGGTGCACAGGTGGGCGGCAGAGTCACCCAATGAGGCACTCACAGTGGACAGCAGCCAGCGATCGCTGCCCCCATCACACAGAGTGGGGGCGGCTCCTGGACCTGATGCGGGGTGGGAGCACCATCCACAAGCTACAGCTACATGGCTGTGCCTCCAGAAGGCCCCGAGGCGAGCACGGCCAAGTGCTGCTGTTCAGACTGCACGCGTTAAAGCAAGGGATGAAGGCTTGGGAGGTAAACACATGGAAAAGGGTGATTCTAGACAAGCTGGCAGGTGCTCTGGCCTTGGGGAGGGGGGCTTCCCTCCCACCCAGAAGCAGGAGCTGCACTTAAAGACCTTGTTTCACAGAGCTCAGAGCAGAAGCGGAAGAGGAGGGCACATGAGCAGCCACTGTGGATATCAACGGAGGCAGTCATTGAAGGCATGTGGCCCTGATGCCCAGAGGTGAGCATGGCACCTGACCTCTGCGGTCTTCCTCCCCAAAGCCCTCTGACCAGGAGAAACACAGCAGGTGACTTCACAGACAGACCTCCTACTGAATACCTGACCCTCATGGTCATCACAACAGGGCAACAGAAAAGGGTGTTTTGGGTAAAAAATAAACAAATAAAATTAAAATCCACATAAGAATAGCGTTTAGTTAATTAGAACACATCAATATTGGTTCCTTAGCTGTGAGCAGTGTAACACAGTCATGGAAGAGGTTAAAATTTGGAGAAACTACATGCTGGGACTGGGAGAACTGCACTCTAAACTGCAATGCTCTGCAAACCGGAAACTATTCAAAAGTAATGTGGGTGGGGAATAGGATGGGACAAGGCCGAGAGCAGTGGCTTTCACTGTCGATGACACTCAGGATTGTTAAAGTGGAGGGGGCAGGCCTATGGGTGCGTGTTTGATGCTGCTCCATTGGTACCTGCATGACAGTTGAGTACTTTGTACCTATCAAATATCACAGAGGGAATCTGACAAAGGAAGGCAGAGGCCACGCAGGCAGGGAGTAGTCAGTTTCACCAGGTGGCATTTGCCGATAAGTCCCCAGACAGGACTCGGTGTGGAAGTGGCCCTACACCATGCAGGCCCTGTGTCAGACTGCCACAAGGGCTGGGCCTGAAACATGGCACCCATTCACCTTCACTGGGGTTCTGGTAAAAATAGCCCCTGTTTTAAAAGGGTGCAGGCCTCAGAGAGGTGGGGCTACAGTTTCTGCAGATGCCAGTTCAGACAGCGGCCACTGTACACCCTTGAGGGGGCAGCCTGTGCCTGCACAGAGCGCTGTGAGTCACCAGTGCTCCCACACACAGCGTCTCACTGTGCTCCCACACAGCCTAGAGTCCACGGTTAGGTTCTACCTACACAGAAACAAGGGTCCTGAGGCTGTGCATGCTCATGACCTGCTCAGGATGCCAGGGCCAAACTGTCAGCAAGCTGAGCCCGGACACAGGTTCCTGTGGAGGCCTGCAGAACAGGCACAGTGTGCGGGGCCCGTCATTATTATCAGCCTTGATTCTTAGACTCAAGAGCCAAAGCAGAGCTTAAATACCATATTCCACATTGGCTTAGCCGTGTGTGCGTGTGTGTGTGTGTGTGTGTGTGGTCATGGGGCTTTCACTGTAGTGTTCTGAAGGCCCATGCACACGGTTTATATTTTCTTTGTATGTGATTAACATCATTTATGATGTAAGTTACTGTGAATTATAACCATATATGAAAGCAGAGAGGCATGGTTAAGCCTCAGTGGAGGGCAGGGAAATGTGCTGATAAGGAAAACAATTCCATGGCAACCTGGAAAGTAGCCTGATTTCCCCCACCCCCATCTGATTTCTATCTTCCTTTCATGACTTCCTGACCAATTGCTATGCAAACTTGGAAATCTCTGACACGGTGGACTGCAGGCTATTGTAACAAAAGAGGAAATGAGCTGAACTTTTACATTTTTTTTTCCTTATGAAAATGTTTAAACTTTAGGGCCAGGGATTTAGCTCAGTGGTACTGCCACCTGCCTCACAAGTACAAGGACCTGAGTTTGATCCCTGATACAAAAAAAAATAAATAAATAAACTTTTTATCATTAAAGTCAGTGGAGATTCATACGGAGTTGCAGCAGAGAGGTCCTGAGAACCCCAACCCCACCGCAGCTTCTCCAAGAGCTACATCCTCCAACACCATGGCTCAGTACATCAGTGCTGGTGCTGTGTGTGCACAGGTTTCTGACTGGGCTACCACAGCCAGGACACAGGAGCACTGTGTTCCCCAGACTTCTCTCACGAGGCCCAGGCTCAGCCACACCCACCCTTGTTCCTGGGGAATGCCCAACTCTGTTCCATCTCTACAAATTTGTCATTTTGAGAATTTATTAACAGGACAGAGAAGATACACTGTACGATTTCCATTCTGGCCCACCATATGGTCTACTGTGGCACATGTTCTGTGGGTGCTGGCAAAGGAGCTACACTCTGCTATTGGGGGTGGTGTGGTGAGGTCCCAGTCTTGACTGATGGTGGGGCAGAGCCCCGCTGGCTTCTAGGGAGTTGTTCTACCAACCCTAGAGGCAAGGGTGAGGAGGCCCCCAAAGGTAACTGTGGGTCTGTCTCTTTCTCCTGAAGTTCTGTAGGTTGGTGGTTTTCTTATGTTGCAGCTCTGTGGCTTGGTGCATGCATGCACGGGAGTGCTGCCTTTTTAGCGCAATTACCCTTCTTCCTTCCTGATAACTGCTACAACTGTGAAGTGTTATTTGACATTACTGTGACCATTCCTACTCTGTTTGATTAACATTTGTATTGTACATCGTTAGTCATCCTTTTACTTTCAACACATGCATGCGCGCGTGTGCGTGAGCGCGCACACACACACACACACACTCAATGTTTCTAAAGTAGAGAAGAGAGAGAAGCTCCTCCAAGGACAGGTGCCTTGGATGGTATTTGGAGTTCACTGAAAGGCACAGTGGGGACTGGCCAGGAAGGGCCCGGACCCAGGCCTGGTACTGTACAAAGAGCTCAGAGCCCTTTACCAGTAATCCATCTAGAATTTGAATTTAATTTGGGAATCAGAAATTTCTGATTTATTTGTTGTACTTTTATAGAAAACAGCTGGTCAGGTATCTCACACATGTCCATCCTTAAGATCTTCCACCTCTCACAGACACATAGTCCACACTGCCAACCAGCTGCTGTGGGGATAGAGACAGGCCAGGCGGGGTCAGCTGGCAAAAAGCAGTGAGCACAGTTACTCTGGATAATCAGAAGCCCCGCTGAGATCCAATGGGCCAGGAGCAACAAGCCTGATCACTGGACATGATGACCAAGGGTTCCAAATCTGAGGACCAAGGATCCAGTCAGAAAAGAGAACACACGACGATTGCTTTCGCACCCAGGGAAAATGAAGAGCACGGTGTGCATATTCCGCTTTCTGTAAAGTATAAATATTTTCTACCTTGTGGTGCCCCGTAGGGGTCCCAGATCATGAACCCACTGGGAAAAAGTAGGGCTCAATTTAATAAATCTCTCCAAGGAGAGAAATGCTCATTCTCTATCATGTGGCAACAGGGCCCGCAATCTCTCTGCTGCCCCTGTCCAGGACACACAGTCACCCGAGCCAGGAACCCCAAAGTAGAGAAGCCAGGTGGGGAAAGGACGGACAGGAGCTGGCATTTCTGGTGCATTCTGAAATGCTACACTGCTGGGCTGCTTCATGTTCCAGTCTGTTTTGTTACATGATGCGTAAGATAGGTCTCCACTCAGGGCTCTAGTCCTATCAGGATCAAAGATCAAAATCGCCAGCAAACACTAATTAGTTAGAGTGGAATTTTTAATTTAATTTATTGGTTGGATCTTTTCAGGGGATCCAGGGTCTTGCTATGCAGTCCAAGCTAGGCTTGAACTCACCAC
This sequence comes from Fukomys damarensis, assembly GCF_012274545.1. Lineage (NCBI taxonomy): Eukaryota > Metazoa > Chordata > Mammalia > Rodentia > Bathyergidae > Fukomys > Fukomys damarensis. The sequence continues at coordinate 48,184,954 of NW_022900921.1, read as the reverse complement.
ATAGCCAAGGCTCACCTTGAAATCCAGCAATCCTCCTGCCTTAGCTTCTCAAGTGGTGGGATTACAAATGTAAGCCTCAATACCTAAGTCAGAGTGGGATTTTTTTAAAGTCTCAAGAACCATCTGATGGGTGAATGCATGGAAACTCTCAAGTGGAGGCCCCTAGGGTAGAAGGGGAGGTTGCTGTGACAGCACAGGTGCCCAGGCTCCCTCTGATGCTCAAGGAAGGGGTGCAGTGGACTCTGCACATCCCATGTGACTCTGATGTGCAGAGCAGGTACTGACACAGGGAGAGGTGGCTGACCTGGCACAGGCTCCCTATCCCTTGCTATGGGATGCTCAGGATTCACCAGCAAGGACCCTGAACCTCCAGAACCGTGAGCTGCTAAACTTCACTTCATTATAAATGCAGCTAGCCTCAGGCACTTTGTTACAGAAATGCAAAATGGATTTAAACTTTGGATAAAACTGCTACTGCGTCAATTAGGCCTAATGTGAAGATGAGCTTCCATAAACCAAAGAAAATGCACTGGGTAACTTGAGGCAACTGGCTTGACTTCTCATCTCTTCTTCCTCAATTATGTAAAGCCACTGTTGCTTCTGCATAGCCCAAAAGGATGCAGAATCACCACTGACACTTACACTCTGGCTGTCCTTCTAGGCAGCCGCAGGTTTGTGACACCCAGGGCTGGTTTTCCTAGCCATTAAGTCTTGTCACCTAAGCTACCATCTTTCCTCCCCATGGTACTGACATCCCTAACCTCTCTTCAGAAAATGTCTCCTTTGGAAGGACAACACAGCCTTTCAATGTCCTAGTCCCCAGTGGGGACCACAGTCAACTCCCGAGTACAGAAGGAATGAAGCACAGGCTGTGTCTACACAACAACTCTGTGTGAAAAGTGGGGCACCTCCCTCTCCCCAGGGTCCCAACCCACTAAAGAGTCACAGCTGGGAGGGTCCCAGTGGACCTGTTACCCTGCTGGGCACTGGAGAACAGCACCGACCTGTGCTCTGCAGTCACTAGTCTCAGAGCTGGCACCTGCAAGGGCTTGAGAAAAGGTGTCAGAGCTATATTTTATCTGTTTTCATAGCTGCTAAAACACAGTGCTAAAAAGCACTAGAAAAACAGCCCAGAGTGTGGCTGCTGCTTTCAATAAAGATTTACTTCCTGAACAGCAATAGCTCGTGATTTTCTGAAATCTCTCTAAAACACTGAAGTATTTCAGTAATGAAACCAGGATTTTCTGGTTAGATCTCACAGAGTTATGGAATAAAAGTTGTCCTTTGAGACTGTAGGGGGATAGATCCTTTTATAGGTGTGTGTGCATGGTAAGCCCTGCATAGTCCACACACTTCGAATGGTCTGCATCACACACTTTATAGGGAGGTCCAAGGCCACTGGGTCTGTTAACGCCACCGTGATAATGAACTTCCTTAGGAAGCAGTGTCAGAGTCGGCTCCTGACAAGCTACGAATTAATTCTGCTGGGCAGATCTGATGAGCTACAATTTCTCTTGAAATTGTGACCACATTTGCAAAGGACCTAAGCCTGCAGAGGTTTCACTCCAGTGGCTAGCTTTTTAAAACTGGAGTCACCAGGAGTTTGAGAATGTCTCTTCTTTCATAACTCAGTCTCCAAGAACTGGGAAGGGAACACCCCACAGTGTTTATCCCACACAAGGTTCAGAAGATGGGCCAGAGGGCCCTAGACACATGGGACAACATAGAAGTTTATGGGCAGCATCAGGGAGAGTGAGGGGCCAGGAACCGGGCTCCGAAATTATGAGCGTCAGGTTCTCAGCTCCCAACCAGGACTTTCTCCAAAATCACAACACCACCACCACAGGGTGCCACGTTCACTGACTGAGATTGTAAAGGATACCAATGTGGGAACACTGAACACTTAATCCTCCCCTTACAAAATACTATTGGCTAATCCTATGATGTTTGCAGTGCTGCACACCACAAGGACATAACTGAAATGAAGAAAATTCTGAATTAAAAAACAAAGCAAAGCAAATAATGGTCAAGGAGTAAGCACAACCGCCAAATATTTTAGGAGTCATTTAGACCAAGCAAAAGGAAATTCTAATTAATGTTGACATAGTAAATTTGCAAAAATTATTATACCAGAAGATTTCAAAGTCCAAGATCCTAGAGTCAAGAACAGCTCAAAACAATGTTAATAACAGAAGCAAAAATTAGCATATAGGTGCTAATCCTTGTGAAGGTGATGTTGTACCTTGGTCACAGCATTTCTTAGCACTCAGCCAGAGATGGAGCAGCAGAGTAACTGATTCCCCAAACAGTAGCTGAGATCCTAAGTCAAATGTCCCAAACTATTTGGTAAGGCTAAGAAAATATTCTGTGGGCTAAAGCTCAGTGGTAGAGTACTTGCCAAGCACGTTGGAGTCTCTGGGTTCCATCCCGGCAAGAACCAGAAAAAAAAAAGGACTTTGGCCATCTGCTCCACTTTTTTGGCTACCAGTATCTATTTATCCGAGGACATGGATCCCGGAACCCACATGGTCTATCACGGTTATGTCTGCACTGTAACACTCACAAGCAAACTTCCCACACGAATGGGCAGAACCTTCCTGAGACACCTTTGTTGTTTGCATGTTTTCTGACATAGAATCATCATCTCAGCATTAAAGCTGGAATCAACTCTCCACTAGACCTACCACTGTTCACAGTTATTTGTTTGCCCTGTCCTGATACGGTGTAAGAGGAGGCCACTCAGAACATGTATGGGAACCACTGGGCGAGCACAGCCTGGCCTGTGGGTGCCTTCCATCCTCCTGTAGGCCTGCTGTCTACCTACTTGACACCTCACCTGCTACCGCTCCTGCCGGATAAAACAACTTCTGAACCAGGTTCCTTGAAAGCATAAATTTAGTCAAAGCCACCATCACTGTCACATTATTGGTCTAAAACCTACAGTGCAAATGAAGCACTCGAAGCAAAAGAAGCAACCTGTTCCATCTGTTTTACACAGAAAGCTGCAGACCTACCTTTGGCACACAGTTACAAGAGGCGAACAGCAAAGTGTGGAATTCTTGAATGGTGACCTTTTCAGCCGATGCCGCTGAAGTTACAGAGTTGCAGGGATTCTCCAAACTCACAAATCCAGCTCAGATCTCAGGGAGAACCATGGTCTGCAGTGTCATGTGTGATCTACAAGGAAACAGATGTGTGTATTAGGTGTGTTTGCTTGTTGGATTCTAATTAACCACCTGCACTGACTTGCTCAAACAAACACTTCACAAAGAGGAACCATGTTTCTTCTTGGGCTAAAAGCATTCCTGGCCCAAGAAGCTGAGAATAATGCACAAAACTGCAAGGGAGAGGAGAGGGAGAAGAGAGGAGCCTATGGAAGGGGGCTGTGGCCACTGTCTCTGGCTGTGTTTTCCTTGGTGCCACACACTTGGGCAGATGTTTCAGTCCTTGAACAACATCTCAAGGGGTCCCTTGGAGACCTATGCAGACTCCTGAGTGAGATGGCTGGGATTTTTAATTACATTTCAGACCTGGAGGGGATCCACTTGACAGTTCACTCAGACATCTACTAATTCATCCCTGGCATGATTATGACCCAAAATGTTAAATGCCCCACAGAAAAATCGAATTCTATTTTCGTCAAATAGAAAAAGATAATCCAACAAGGGCTATCATAAAAATGTTATAAGGCAAGTTAATAAATTGTGATTTAAAAATTAATCCCTCTTTAGGCCTTCTCTACCAATATCTTAAAAGCTGCTTGATTTTTTTTAAACATATATATGATTTAATTTAAGGAAGAAGTGATAACCAAACACAATGATTAAATGTAAACGAGGGAGAACATCCCCTTCTCTCTGCTTAGTGTCCCCAGTAACAGGCTGGCCCTTGAGAGCAGAGACACAGAAGCCTAGACTCAGGCCGACATTAACGACCTTCTATCCTGAGCCCCTCACTGAGGAAAGCCACCAGCACACGGCCATGCACTGTGTAGTCCCGTCCTCAAACACTTCTGCATTTGTATTTCCAGGGGCTGTTATAGAACTAAGTGGCATTTTTAAGATTTTGGATGGAGTTGGGCTTCCTGACATCTAGGCCAGGGAGAAGCTGTGTGGCTGTTTGAGTTCTCCGCACACATAGCTCTTTCTGCCTGTACAATGCACAGAGGAGTGAGATCAGCTAAGCTTGCCAATGACCTTCGAGGATACACAATAATACTCACATTTACAGGTTTGCTTTTCTTTTGTAGTACTCAAGATCGATCCAGGGGGGTATTCTACTACTGAGCTACATCCCCAGCCCTTTTTATTTTTAGTTTGAAAACAGGGCCTAGCTAAGTTGCCCAGGCAGGATTTGAACTTGAGATCCTCCTGCCTCAGCTTCCCTCGATGTTAAAATTACAAACATTTGCCATGTTGAACCTGGCTATAGTGTTAACTTTTCCAGGGACTTTGTTAATGAGTTTTCTACCACTGTGACACAATGCCTGAGATTTTGGCTCAGGGTTTCAGAGTGTTGGTCCATGGTCAGCTAGTCTGTGACAAGATAGAACATCAAGGCAGCAGCATAGAGAGGAGCAAGGTACCCAGTAAAAGGGAAGCAAAAGGAGATAGAAAGGGGCTGGGGTTCCCATGTCCCCTCCCAGGGCATGCCATCAGTGATGTCACTTCCTCCCACTATGCACACCCATATGACTTCACTTCCTCCCATTAGGCATGTCCCCAGTGACCTCACTTGGTCCTGGCTGGCCCTACCTCTTAAGGTTCACCACTTCCCAGCAGCACCACAGACTGGTGACCAAACCTTCTGCACAAGGCCCTTCGGGGACATTTAAGATCCAAAACATAACAGCAAGGTTCAAAGTTTTCTGAAATAAGCTTCAGAGTTTGGGTCTTTAAAACTCTATGCCCAACAGGTTTTTCACACCCTGTTCCTTTGAAGGTAAATGTAGAAGAAATGTTCAGGCATCAACAGGAAAGTAGGTCAACAATTACCCACCAGCCCCAAGCAAAAAACAGCAAACTGGGTGGGAATACGGTCCTGATACTCAGACTAGTCATGGCATGGTACCTGTGAATACATCTGGAGCAGAACTTGAGCCGAGCAACTTCTGCAGAAGAGAAACCATGTAAAATGCACACCATGGTGCCAGGGGCCACCTAGGCTCAAGAATGAGAAAGGACAGCTACAGTGTTTTCCTTGAGAAAAGCATTGCACTGGCACACACCTGACATGGAAAGATACGTGTCAAAGCTCTCTCTGTGGGTTTAAAAGCAGGCCACTGCTGGATTGAATATGGGCTATAGGCTTATTCAAAGCTCCTGTACAAATCAGGTCCCAATTACAAACCGTGATCTCAACCCTTCGGGAGAGTACTTTATGCAACATAAACAAGATCATATACAAGGTCACTTGCAGGCTGAAGGCCCTCGCTCAAGAACTGACTCAAGGATTTTCTGCACAGTGGCTTCAGCAGATGGAATACACGAAAGGGTGGGTGTGCTTCTCTGAACACACTTCTGTACTAGCTCCATGTGCTTCTCCCTCGAGGTAAAAAAGAAAGAAGGATCGACTACCATGTATATCACTTTCTTCACCTTAATTTGAGCCCTTAATGATACAAAATTACCCCTGAAAAAGCCAAGGGACTCTCTCCACCTCTGTAACACTGTGATTTCCCTCTTCTCAGTCAGACTATGGTCTGGGGCTTCCCAGTCTCATCTCAGGAGTGGACATCAACTCCGAGAGCAGGCTCCATGCTGCAGGCCTCAGCCCCACAGCTGCACACCCCACAGCTGACACACCCTGTCCCCGTGCAGAGCTGGGCATTACAAAGCCCCGTGCTGTCCCAGTCAGCCTAGCTGCCCAGGAACTTATGTCATGCCTTCTGGGAGGTCCCGTGCTGCCCGGTGCTGCCCGGTGCTGCCCGAGTCTGACACAGGTGTCCAATTCAGACATCCATAATAACACCCTTCACTCCACCACAGCCGCAGGGTTAATAAGAGGGCCCGTGTGCCTTGATCAATTGCCAGCCAAGGATGTGTGCCCCGTGGGCATGATACTGCTTAACACCATGACTCTGCCCACTTCAGAACTGGCCCATCCATCTAGACAGCTGAAATGACTCTACATAGAGCCATGTATCCACTCTGCTGCCGGACACCGGTGATACCAGAGAGGTCAGCGTGCTCAAAGAGATGCTCACTGCGGCTGCCCCTCGAGCTTCCTAGCAATGCTCGGAGACAACTGTCCCCCTCCCACTCTGGGTGTCCCACGCAGAACAGGAACCTGTGCCGGTGCAACTGCAGAGCCAGCAGGCTCTTTCTCCTTGCAAAGACCGCCAGTAAAGGGAAAGAGCTGGCAAATAGCATCTGTTGCTGCCATCTGTCTGGAGTACCTGCCACCACAGAAAGCGTCAACCTCTCAAATCAAGCAGGGATCCTGACAGGCTGTTCAGAAAAGCCCTGGAACAAGGAACACACAGCCTGTATTGTCAAAGTGCTCTTTGTCTCGGATGCCAGTGCACCAGAGACTCGGCTGGTAACACTTTCTGGCTGAGTCAAGTGGTTCCCCTGCCTGGAGACCTGAGTGGGTACCAAATCCAAGCTGGACCAGGGGTGAGCAGCCCTGAGCCAAAATGACTGGGACTAGAAGTATCCCAGATTTCAGAGTTTTTCAGATTTTGAAATACATGCATGTAGACTTTACCAGCTTTCAATTCCTGATCCTAAAATTTGAAATGTTCCAAAATCTGAAACTTTCAGAGCATCAGCTTCAAAGTATTTTGGATTTCAGAGCACTCCAGGTTTCAGATGAGCGATGTTCAACCTGAATATGTAAAACATGTCCAGAGAAGGAACACTGGAAGGCAGAAATCACTATTCATGAGAGCAGCACCATCAGAGCCTTAAATCTGACCTCTGCCCTGTGATGTCCCTGTGGACACTCAAGTTAGACCCCTAGTCAGTGAAGCTAAAGTCACCACCTTTTCTCCTTTATTTAAAAGGGGAAAAAGGGATATGCTTACTACAGGACTCTAGTGTTCAATGCTTTCTCTCACCCCTCCATTCCTTCCCCACTCAACACCCATCCACAGGTTGGACAGGTGTGGCAATGGCCTGTAAGTGGCTCTGCAGCTCAGCAGGAATCCAGGGGTGTCAGGGTCTGCACAGGACAGCACAGGACCAGGGCCATCGGGGTTTCCAGCCCAGAGGTACTCTGGCCCAGCTCTGAGCCACATGGAGGGAGGCTCCATGCAAGTGGAAGGAAGACCTGGGTTCCAGACACCGAACCAAGTGACCCAGGTCCTAGAGTGCCTTGCTCAAGACCAGTCCTGGTGTCTTCTTTGTCTCAAGTGTGAGCCCACATGGACAGATAGACACCAGTCTGTGCCATGCTAAATCCCACACACGGAAGTGCTACCTCCAGCACTTGGGACAGGAGCTTGAGTGTCTAGGTTAGGTGGGGCCCCAAGCCAGGCAGAAGCAGAGACAACAGGAGCACACACACAGAGGAGGCCCCAGCAGAAGCAACCTCGATATCACCTCCACCCAAAGCCTCCCACCTCCAAATTATGGGTGGATGAAAGTGCACTGTGTGAGACGCTTTCATGAAACTGAATGCCATGGCTAAGTCTCCTGATACAAGACATGCACAACAGGAACTTTAAAGTCTGTCCTGAGCATGTGTAAGAATGAGTAAAGTCAGGGACTCTGATATCGCAATCCCCACAGCCATATCAGGTGCCTCCCAGCTACCTCCTCCTGCACTGGAGAAGGGACACTTGATCGGTTTCAACCCCATTCACCCTCCAAAGCCAGTGTGAGCACAGCCCCCACCCCCAGCTCCGCCTCGACCTCTCCTCCCTGTCTGGCCACCCCACCCAGGGCAGAGCCCTGGGGAGCACCCACCACCTTGATATGATAAGTGTGACACTGTCTACTCTTTAATGTTGACTTTGACTACATGCACAAGGGGACATAATGCAGATGGCACCCACATGCGGCAATCCAATTGCAACAGTTAGGGGTACACGTGCCCCAGCCCTCACCAGGAGGCTTAACACAAACCACAGACCTAGTCTGCCCTGAATACTCCGCGCCGGGCCCCAGCGATGAGAATGAGGCTCTCATCACATCCAGGATCATTATTAATTCCTCAGGGTAAACCTTGTACCTCACTGGTACCCCCATTCTCTCATCAGTCTCATAAATGCTGTCTTAGAACTGATTTATTTGACTCCAGATCCAAATCACGTCCATAAATTATAGTCTATCATATGTCTCCTGAGTCACATTAAATCTGTCACTTCAAGGACGTGGTGCTGAAGACTCAGGGTTCTCTGTCCCAGATGTGGGCCCTGCACACCCGCCATGGATCTGGCTCACTGGGGTCTTCACCTGCACCCCTCAAACATATGCTCTTCTGTGTTAAGGCAGATAGTTTAAGAAGATGAGCATCACATGGCAAATGAGCCTGCGCAGAGGCTGCCGGGCAGAGGTACCAATGGGAGGCAAGCGTCACTGAAGAATGAGGGTCTCAAACCACCTTAGGAGGTAGCATTTTATGTCCCTTTATACCTCCATCAAGTGACAAGCAGATATAAGCTGCATACCACACCGCTCAAGAATCTATTTCTGAACATGTTACACAAATCTGAGGGTTCTCCCATAGCCCTTGGCACCTTCCTTCCCTTCATCTTCAAGTGGACTGTGTGGTGTAACTTCCAGCCACAGATTAACTTCAGCAAGATGCGCTGACTCTGCAAGGGCTGCTGTTCAGGAGCATGTGCGCCCCCATAGGGACCACCAGAGAGAGTGGATCTGGTCCGGATGGGTTCTCCTAGGTGTGGGGCTGAGCCTCTGGCACAGGCAACAGGGGCTGATGTAGATTCTAGTTTCCAGGAATGGAGCGTGTCCAACTCAGTCTGCTCCCTGCTGTACTCTGGACCCTCAGCATCCCCAAGACTCATGGGTTAGAGGCTTGGTTCCTGGAGTGGCTCTGCTGACCCTTAAGAGGCAGAGCTAGCAGGGGTCTTTAGGTCACTGGGGCTGTGGCCTTGCCTCGTCCTCTTTGGTGTCCTGGTCTGCTTAGACACACTCCCACCAGGATGAGCCACCATGAGCCCGTGGCAACAGGCCACCTGACTGTGGACGGAAATCTGCCAAACACAAACCCATGTGAACATCTTCTATTGAGTCGATGGCACAGGTGCACCTGACAGTAACAGAAAGCTGGCTAATACCCTGGTCTTTCAGAGACTGGAGACCTCCCAACCTGAGGGTGGGTAAGGTTTTCTACAACAATAAGACCAAGGCAGGGCTCAAAAAGACAGCACCAGCCCTGCATTTGGCCTGAGAAGCCCTGGGGAACAGGGACCCATCCAACTATGGAGCAACTCAGGGAGATTTTGTCTCAAGAGTATATATATTTTAAATTTTATTTTAAAAATTTCTGGCAACTGTGAAGCTCCAACAGAATGGATAGTCTTTTAAGACACTAGAAAAATAAACCCCACTGCCCACTGCTTCCCACACCTCTAAGGAGCACTGGATCAACGTGGTCTAGTACCCATCCTTGAATAGGAGTGGCTCTCATGGTGCCCCACAGTGATACTCCACGAAGTTTCACACACCATGGAATAAAAAGGAAATTTAAAATCTTCCATTCTACAAAAGTATAAAGATGAGGGACAACCTGCAAATCCATGGATGGATGGTTGGATGGATGAGGACAAGGTGAGCTGCCCCAGCCCTAACAGCAAAGGGCCTCCTGCCCCTGCTGTGATAAAGACCAGCAGACACGGCAAGGGGAGAAGCCTGCTCAGAGTAGAGTGCTGGTTGCTAGGGACCTTGGGCTAGGGAATATGAGGGGATTTTGGTCCACAGGTATAAAATTTCAGTTAAAAATAAAAATTTTAAAGGCTAAAAGTTATAAAAACTTACAGAGGTTTATACCTGTTCTGATGGAATCCTAATTTTAACATCATTGTGCACTTAAAGTATATTTAGCCTGGCAGGTCCTGGCATCGTCCAGGCTTGTCTGCCCACACCCTCCCAAGTGCCGCCGTCATGGCTGTGTCTCTGCCTGGCTCTCTGCACCTCTCCGCCAGCATGGCCAGTGCTCTGGCCTCCCTGGGCCATGCTCCAGCCGCACCCCACTCCTCAGGCTCCAGTCAGCGCAAAGCTGCTCTCTTCAGAGAGCCCCGGCCTCCACTCTCGAGCAATCACTACTCAGTAAGGTTGCATGCTGATGGGAATACAGCCCAGCAGGTAGGAGGAGCTGCGGGAAGGGACCTAAGCATTCTGAGTGCTGGCACCCAGAAGGGCAGGCAGACAGCAGGCTCCCGACTGAACAACTCCCGTGCCACACTTAGCAGTCAATAAACTGTCGCTCCCATAATCATATCTGAAGATCTGTTTTAATCTCCCAATACCCTGCAGCAGTCAGTGCCACATGAGACCCTAAATCCTTCTCTCCGACATTCCAATCTGAGACCTCAAATCCTTCTACAACTGTGGCTTTGAGGCAGCCTGTTAACAGCCACGTGGGGCCTTGAATACAGATAACAATGTAACTTTGCCAAAACCAATGGATAGTTCCACTTACAAACCGTATTTCTTCATTTTAGGGCTCTATATTTATTTTTCTTAAGTGTTTCATTTATTAAATGAATTCGCACTGAGCCAACAAGAGGGACAGCATGAAAGAGTGCTTCTGCATTCTAAAGCTTGAAAGCATACATTCGACTTTCTATGGCAGCTGCCCAATTAATGCCATCCATAAAGCCATTCAAACACCATGTCTGGGCTGAAATCCAATTAAGCCATTTTTGTCTGAATATCCCCAAAGAGCCACCCACTGAGCTCGAAGTAGAAATAGTCATAAATGCCAGATTAGCTGTGTAAGCACTTCTAAAGCTAAAACTAGACAAGAGCATGAACATCTATCTACATGCCATTTGTTTTAACTGGACACAAAGTCAGAAACGACATTTCAGGGGCCACAGGGCAGGAAGCCAAGCCCACTTCCTCCTCCAGCCAGGCCTCTGAGAATTCTCATCCAGCGAGCATGCAGTGAAGAGCACTCTCCATTCACAGACACACATTTGGGAACAATCAACTTCAGCTCCATGATGTGATTTCTGACACCAAGGAAACAGGCTCAAAGAAGGAATTTCAAGCCTTTTCTGAATTCAAAATTGTAACCAATGCTTTAGAGGACAACCTTGGAACTAGTAGTTCTTGGAATTCACTGCTGCCTGTATGCACACATGTATAATGTGGTACATAAAATGTGCAGAGGCAAAAAACCTCATCATGGAGAAGGAGAGAGATGGGTCCTACTCGGCTGAGGTGATAAATTAGGCCTCAGCCTTGTGATCATGATGAAGACTCACAAAATGGTACCTTCAGGTGACAGACAACAGCAGAAACTTCACAAGTTCAAAACCAGCATCCCAAATCAGAAAGCTTTTCAGCCCCTCTGTCCCTCCTGACCTGAGACCTGTGGCTTCAAAGCATCTGCAAGTTGCCAAAGCTCTTGACCTCGGTTAAGAACCACGACTATGTGGGAAAAAACACAGAATGGAAAGGGAAAAATTCAAGGAACCGTTCTCTAAGTTCTCATAATGGTACCACAGGCTGCCTGAGCTGAGCAGAGACAGGCCCAGGTAAGGTGATAGCACTTACATCCCTGATACAGAGGGCACAGGGCTTGCTTCTAAACTAGATGCAAAGTCTGGTCTCCATCTTCCTCACTGTGTGGTATTGAGACAGCTACTTAACCTCGGAGACTACCGGGTCTCCTCAGGGCCAGTGTCAATCACTCTGCTGACAGAACTATGCAGAAAGTCACCCTAGCTCAATGAAAACGACTGTGTACTTGCTGGGTGTGAGCTCTGTGCGTCAGAAGGTACAGCACAGACGACGCCCTTAAGGGGGGCAGGTTAGCATCGCATGAGAACATCCCACAGGGCCTCAAGTTTGTGCATTCTAAGAAAATGTGCCTGTGAAGAGATCGGCTAAACATGGCAGCTTCTCAGGGATATATGCCTGGCAAAATCTGAGCCTTAGCATAAACAAGCAAAATTAGTGTTTACACCCAAATAGTCATTTTATATGAAAATTAAACTAAGACAGAATGGAAGAAAAGTCTGGCGTCACTTTCTCAAGATTGACCTCCAAAGTAAGAGAAACTCTGACATGTCCTAGGTCTACTTCCCAAAGCAAAATCGTCCTGATTTGACAAGTGGCATATGGAATTTCACCATCCCAACACTGTTTTTCTTCTAGGAAGACTTCCAGTTAGCTCATCAAGCAAGCATCAACTGAGCCCCCACACAAGCCATGGATGGGTGTCAGACACAGGAAGGGCAAGACTGACGCTCGCCTCACACCCAAAAAGCACCCAAAACTGGGGAATTCTGGATGCTCTGGGTCACATCCACCACCTGTGTGACCCCTGGAATAACATGGGGATGTCCTCCTCAAAGTGCAGAAGTGCAACGCTGAAGGCCTGCAGAGCAGGGGTGCGTGGCAGGCTGGTGCTGTGCCACACTAGGGCATGTACTTTCCCAGTGCAATAGTGAGTATACGTGAATCACATCTTCCGGCTCCACTTCAACCTATTGGCTCTGGTCCCTCATTCAGTTTCTCAGAAGTCCAGGTTCTGGGGTCCCTCATGGACCTTTCTCACCTGCAAATCTCATAAACAGGTCTCCACCCCTTCGCCCAAGCTGTCCTTCAGATCTTGGTCAAGGTCATGACGCTCCCGAGACCCTGCTCAAAGAGGAGCAAACCAGCAGAGGAGGACTCTGGGCAAGGCCACCTAACAGTCTACTGACTGCTACCTGAGAGTGTGCACACCAGCCTTGGGCCGAAATGCCAGCTCATCGTTTACCACTGAATGACCTACTCTCAGGTCACCTGTCATGTGGAGGACACGGAGAGACAGCCCAGATCCTGATATGACAAGTGGCAGATGACTTGCTGTGTGCATGAATACAGCATGTGTGGTTGTGTGTAGCCAAAGAATACATTCCCTTGTTCCCTTGTAGACACAGAAATGCCTGTCATTACACAAAGGACTGAGCTGAGACACCCACCTCCAAGAAAGACCAGGCACCAGCCCGAGGCTGCCACCACAGGGAGGTAATAGGACCTGGGGTGGAGGTCAGAGCATCCCTGCTGTCCCCATCTCTCTTTCTGGGCATGGACCATCCTTTCTTTACTCTGCTACAGCCAGGGTGACAAAGATCTCTACCCTGCTCAGTCTTGTTCTTTTTCTGTTAATGCTTGTCTTAGTTGTTTTCTTACTGCTGGGACAAAATACCTGACACCAACAAATTAAAGGAGAAGTTTATTTAGGCTCACAATTTGTAGAGGTTTCAGTCCATAATCAGTTGGCTCCAAAGCAGGGTGGAAAGGCAGAGGGGGATGGCAGGGGAGAAACTGTCCACTGCAGGGAAGGCAAGAAACAGTGGAACAGCAGCAGCAGCAAGCCTCCCTTCTTATTCCATACAGGCTACAAGACTATTGGTTGGTGCCACCCACACCCAAGGTACAGCTTCTCATTGTCCATACCCAGATCTATGATAAACTAATCAGAGGACTAATTCAGTTACCACACACCCTTAATCCCTGCATCACACACCTATCACCTCCCAATGCCCCACCTATAAGGGTATGAGGCTTTGATACAAGCCATAACAATGCTATACATTGCTTTTAAATAAGTTTTAAAAATTCAAAATGGAAAAACCATGCATATTGGTGACATGGGGCAGGGAGCAAGTCCGGGGCATAGGCCATTGACCTGAGGCTGGTGGAATGTCTCCCAAGGGACCTCCAACAGCCCCAGAGTGGGTGGTTGTAGGTGGTCTTTATGCCCAAAGAAATGATGGCCCAGAGGCCTTTGAGAGTGGCCAAAATGGAGGGGTGGGCACATCCCCGCTACAGATGAAGCGATACTGCTAAGGGATGAAGCCCTATCCAAGTGCACTGTGGAAACCTAAGGCTTAACACTCCCAGCTTCCCTCTGGTTTATAATCTGATCAAGGTCCTATTCCTGCTTCCAGTGTCTTTTCTTTTGAGGAACTGGACCAAATGCAGTGCTCCAGGCTTTTGGCTCTGCTCTTATCCCTCATGGCTGCTCCAAGAACCCCCACAGGTATTGGGGACAGTGGCAGAGCAGCCAGGCTCCCTCCTCCTGGCTTCCCTGCCACAACCAACTTCCACTCCTTCTCACTGTGCCTGTTCCATGTGCTCAGCTTTGAAGATCATTCTTTCTGACAAAAACAAGAGAAACCCAGATGCACACGAAAGCTGACCCACCATCCTGCAGCTGCTCACGTCAAAGCCAAGCACCCAGCCATGTCTCGGACCATCAGCTTCAGACAGATCAAAAACAGGAAGCACTTTGTTTCTCAGACCTCTGGCTCACTGCATCTCAGCCAGGCTTCGGGTTCCTGGGTGCTGTCTCTCACGTACAGCCACCCTCTCTCAGGGAACCTTAAACACAGTGGCCCTGCTCAGCCCTATGTCATTTCCCCATAGGGGACCACAGCAGGAAAACATCAACACATGTCTTAATTCTTTCAAGAGATAACTGCTCTCTTTCATCAATAGTCATTATTCTTAATCTCTCAACTGTGTCTGGTTACCAATTAAACTTTACCACAGATATGAACACATAGGGAAAAATAAAATAGCACACATAGGGTTTAGTGCTAGCCCACAGTTTGGGACATCCTCTGAGGGTCCTGGAACGTATCCCCTACAGAATGGAGCTGTACCATATGACCTGTTTTGATTTGCTTTCAACACTCAAATTCAAAGCTCAGGAACTGTGCATCCTGAGTTTCATACACTAAAGAGAAGAAAGAGATCAATGGTGATGAGGATCTTTTACTGAGCACATCCTCAGTGTCGCAGACAATGTTGAGCACTGGACACCCATGATGGCACTTGGCCCTACAATGGGAAGGCATCTCATCATCCCCATTCGGGGTGGAGAATTGAGGCCACGCACAGGGCATACAGAACAAATCTGCAGTCAGAATTTGGAGCCCGAGATTTGAGGGTTTGCAGCCTCACCTTGAGCCTAGTGCCCTGGGTGCCTGGCTGAGACCAAGGAGGCCCAGATGACACACACAGCATGGTTAGCCCACAGAACATGCAACAGGAGAACAACATGCTCTGTCTACAAAGAGAGAACTAAGGATGTCCCAGGTAGTAGTGTTTCTGCTGAAGCTGACCTTACCAGAGAAGCAGCTTCAGAGGATTCTTACACACTACCCAAAAGGTAGTGTTTTGCTTTCTTTAAAAAAAAATGTTATGTCATTAGTTTCAATCAAAGTTTCCCCCAGGCTTCCTTATGCTCCCTCCACAGCCAAGCACACACAGCAAGACCACCTAGGGCCCAACCAGTGGAGTTGTGTGCTGGATGTATGTGACCCCACTCTTAGACCTGGCTTGGAGGGGATCAGCTGCCCTCTGCCCAGTGCTGAGACAACTCAGGGGCTTCTGGGCTGTGCCTGGCTCATTTTCTCACGTATGATCATGGTGCAGTCACCTGCAGGAGATTGCTCCCAGGACCCCTAGTAGATACCAGATTCACTGATTTTTAAGTCCCTCATGTAAAATGGTGTAGTATGCACATAACCTGAATACACCAGCCCATATACATTAAATAACCACCCCTAGATGACTCATAATACCTAAAACTATGCAAATGCTATGTAAATAGTTGTTATAGTCTACTTTTTAGGGCTGAGTGAGAAAAAAACACATTTATCTATGTTCAGTGCAGATGGGATCTCTTTTCCCAAATATCTTCCCTTGGAGTTTGGCTGATTTCAAGCTTGGCTGAATCCAAGGATGTGGAATGGGCAGATACAAGAAGTCCATATAATTAGTTTTTTCCAGGCTTTGACATAGTAGTAATTAGTTTCATTTATTTGCTTTAAAATAATGGGAAGTTTTCAGTGAATTCAGCAGCTCCAGTTTGGTGTGGCATTTGGGAGAGGGACTAATGAAACATTAGGAAACAGGAAATAGACTAAATGAACCTGTGATTTAGTATTCAATAAAGGCTGTTCTTCCTGTCACTGGAGAAAAGACAGATTTCCCAATAAATGACCACGGACTAGCTGGTGGCCTCCTAGCAGGAAGCTGAGGCCACTCACAAACCCAACAGTGGGATATATCCAAATGCATCCACAACTTACAGTTCAAAAAAATCAAGGGATGGAAGGACCTATGGAAGACATCCCCTATGACCTTGGAGGAAATTTTTAAAAACCTAAAACTCAAAACTCAAAAGACATTAAAAGACAGGCAAAGTACAAAACCTTTGATCATTTGGCAAAACACCACAGCAGATTCAAAATCTATAAAAAGCCAGGGGAAAAATGTGGATTTTATGACTGAAAGAACAAATCTTCATGATGTGTCTGGGACTCTACTTAAAGTTGACTGTAACAGAATTGACTGCAAGCCAAGAAAATGGCGGCCGAAGGAAAATGGAGGAAAAGTGTCTGGCTGTCCAACACAGAGAAGGTGCTGGTCTCTGTATTTAGGAGACATAAATTAAAACAACAGGAAGATACGGCCTGTCACTTAGCAGACTGAGGAGATGACAAAGTGACAAAGAATAACAGCACCACATGAAGCTAATCTTCCTGATTTTAATACCTGGACTGCAGTATTTAAGATGCTGACATTTCGGGAAGCTGGGTGAAAAGGGATACATAGGAATTCCTTGCATTATTTTTGCAACTTTTGGTATGTGTGGATTTATTTCAAAATTAAAAGTTTAAAAAATGTCCTGAGTAGCAGGTGCTGTGGTCAAGGCTGAGGAAAGCCTGTCTCCTACTTGGTGACAGAAGAGAAAAATCCCAGCCCCCAGGCAAAGCAATGAAGGAAACAAGAATAATCCAAAAAGCCCACAAGTAGGTGAACGGTTAGACAAGTGAGAGACACATGCTGAAATACTATGCACAGGGAAACAGGAAGAATTCACCTACACTCTAAGCAGGATTGCTAAGATATATTATTAATTCAGAAAACAAAAGGTAAGAACACTTCATTTTATTTTCCCCACATGCATTTGTTCATGAAGAGACATTACCAGGTGGGTGCCTGGGTAAGCAGCTTTAAAGTATATGCCCACAGCTTATTCTCATGCCAAGATTCACTACCCGCCCAAATTTAACTACTGTAACCTTCCTGGTTCACTCCAGGCTTTCCTAATTCATCCATAAGTACCTTTTTTTAAACTCTAAACTACACGGATCTTAGGGGAGCCTCACTAGTCATAGTTGATCAGATAAAGATGAAAAATTTTAAGCATATATTTCTTCTCTCTAAATCAGATCCCAAACTCTAAGTTTTTTTTTTTTTTATTGAGTTTATTGGTACATTTAGGGATACAGTACAGTTACATTCATTGTTGGGATCATGTACCTTTACATGGCAAGTCTTGATTCTCATTTTTTTCCC
>NW_022900921.1:48136400-48163360 GCF_012274545.1 Fukomys damarensis | reverse complement strand
TTCTGTTGGATTTCTGGAATCTTGATTATTATATGTCTAGGTGTAGATTTTTTTTGATCGTGGCTAGTTGGGGTTCTATATGCCTCACTTATCTGTATGTCTAATTCTTCCCTTCTGTTTGGGAAGTTTTCTGTCATTAATTCTGTGAAGAGCTTTTTTATATCATTTGTGTTTTCTCCTGTTTTTTCATGAATTCCTATCAGTCTTATGTTATTTTTCTTTGTATTGTCTAGGAGTTGTTGGATTGATTTCTCATGATCCCTTACTGTTTTTAATAGACCTCTTTTTTCACGGTCACTGACTGCTATCCTATCTTCTATATCTGAAATTCTATTTTCGCAATCTTTTATTCTGTTTTGTACACTTTCAATAGAGCCAAACTCTAAGTTTATATTGTATTAACCTAAAGTATAATTTGCATACTGTAGACACCTGTCATTAGAAAAAGTGCCATTTGAAAATCAACAATTATACTTAATTTTAAAAACTAGGCTTTGGTGCATAAATATCTCTTTTTTACAAAAATAAATAGGGAGAACATTGGAAAAAGACAAAGTGACTTTGGATAACACCCATATCCTGATGTTTCCAGAACATTCTGGACACACACACAAGAAATCCTCAACCCTTTCTCTGCTCAGACCACACAAAGATATGGGGACAAGGAGCACAGTTTCCCCTGAAGTAGGTTTTGGCTGCTTTTGTTCTTTTAAAACCAGGCATTATTCTCTCAACTAAAAATACTTTTCAAAAAAATAACCGCAGAAGATAGAAGAACACAATTCTTGCAACAAGCAAATCAGTTGATCCTGCTTTCGTAGAATATTAAATCCCAAAGATATTTCTATTCAAAAATCCATCTTATGGTGGTAGGAGAGAATTTAGTATGGGCTCTGAAATAGATGGATGGAAACAGTAAATTAATGAAAATGTAGTTATAATTTTGTTCTCCTAGGAAATGAACTGGATCAGATTAATACAGCCCGTCCATCACCCTACAGCAGGCTGTGCTTGGTATGATTAAAGTGCTTACATGTCTGTAGGTAGTGGTGCTGGGAGCTTAAAAAAGTTGTGAAGCCATAAATTAAAAAGCAGAGTGGACACCAAATTACCCAGAGTCTCTGAGAGTGAAATTTCCAGCCTGGCTTTCTTTTCTAGCCCCTTTTCTCATTGTGTGGGCACTGTGTCGGGGCTAAGGGCTTTGCGGGCCTCATTCTAGGGAATCCCAGCAAGTGCCGCTGGGCCAGGGCTTCTGCAAATCCAAGATTTCCTAGTCACAATGGTACTCTGTTTCCCAGGGCCCAGGCTGGCCAGCAAGGCCAGGTTCCATTCCCGCCCACCTGGCCCCACAGCAACATCCAGTGTCAGGCTGTACATCCCAGGGTGCTGGGTCCTGCAGGACCCTGTTCCCTACTTGCCTGGGACACTCACTACCCACAAACTGCACACCTTGGCTTTTATTTCCAGCACGAAAGAGGAATATTTCAATATTATTCAAAAAGTACATGGACTACAATAGGGCCGACTTTTTGTCACCATTCTGAATTTGACCAGATCTGGTGGGAAGGCCTAGTTTCAGATGTCATGGTCTCCTGAGGATGAGGGAAGATGCTCACAAGAAAAGGAAAAGGTCAGTAGCATGGCTGGGTGGAAGGCCTAAGAAGTGATGATGAAACCCCTCCCCAAAGAATCTCAGTAACCCCAGTTAACACACATATCCCCTCCCCACCAGGAGTCCGGAGTCCAGGCTTCAAGGTGAGGGCTTGATACATTTATTCATGAAACCAACTTGGAGAGAGCACCAGTCCGGAGCTGTCACCATCAGTGTCTGTCGCTCTAACCCTGCACATTTGTTTCTGTGGGATTAAATCTGTACCACACTGAGTGGTGTCAAAGTGCCGTGCAGATCAGTTTTGCTCCCTCAGTTCATTTAGTTCCTTAGACAAAGTATTTTCTTGTAGGGAGTACAAGAAAGAGGGGAAGAGAACCCCTGGGGTAACGCTCAAGTACTGGATGCACTTGCTCCTCACCAGATGCAGAAGGGACTCCATGCTTTTCCTATGTGGGTCCCCAAGGAGAACAGACACACTCTTGGGACACATGCGATTAGTGCACATGCTCCAGGGTCCTCTCTCTACAACCACACACATCACCAATCCCCACCGAGCCCCTATGAGAAAAAGACACACCCCATTCACCTGTGTTGCACACATGACCCTGTGAAGGGCAAGAGGCCGAATGAGTCACCCCTTGGCTTAGCTGAAATCCAGTTTGGTCATGTGCCTCTTAGCCACAGGACAGGGGTTGAGAAATGCAAAGCGGGGTGATCTCATCACTGTGAAATCACAGTGTCCACACAGGAGGAGCCAAAGGCACTGTGATGTACAATCTTGTGGGCTCCCTGTCCCACACGCAGTGGGTTGCTAGCTGAAACCTGGAAGTCAATAATAAGAAACCCCACACTAATCCAGCCTTCTCCTGGGTTCCATCAATGACAAAGCAACTCCACAAGAATGGAGAAGTGGCCACCGTCCCTGATCACCTCCATTGGAGAGCCTTCCAGCAGCATCTTTCCAAGAATGGGGAAAAGTCCCAGGCAACCCCAAGCTAGTGCCTAAAAGCCTGCTGACCCGAAAGGCCACCAATGTCAGTCACTAGTCTAGACCTCACGGTCAGTGTCCATGAGTGGGCATCCAACAAGGTGCTTTTCCGAGACCTTACTAAAGCAGAATTCACTTTCTGAAACAAACTTCGCTGTGCACAGGAGTTATGCAGAGTGAAGGACACAGAACTCGAGTGCTATTTTATTGCTTTCCTTTCTGCAAGCCTTGTGAAGAGCACAGTTGTTCTAATATCTGGTGTCTTCCTAAAATCCCAGATGTAAACACTTAGCTTCAGTGAGAAAGGGGAAGTGGCAGGGAAAGGGAGAGCTGGGGGAGGAGGACTCGTAGGGAAAACTGCCGCTCGGCCCTAGCACTGCAGGACATCAGCATAGCACCTACTGCCCTTTCAGTGGAGTCAGTCAGATGTCCAGACAGTGCCCGAGAGCCCTTGATCTAGAACAAGCCTAAACCACACAAATAGCAAAAACATGTAGGGATATTTATGTATTTTCTAACTATCTTGGAAAATGACTGAAATATTTAGGCAGCTGTTGCTATAGTTACCCCTTCGGAAAAAACTGATGAAAAGTCACCGTCAAGGTGACTTGATGTCAGGATTAGATTTCAATCTGTGGCATTATTAGGAGGCAGTCTTAGAACTCCACCTTGAGAGAAAGGTGTGAAGCATGCTGCCACTTACTTCTCAAAGGACAAACACTAACAATATATAGCAGTGCATATTCATGTATTTGCCTGCATAAGAAGCAAAAAATATTATCAAACACCTGTCCAGGTCCATGGGACATCAAGCCCCAGGATGGGCCCTGAGGTGAACTATGGATGGCAGGTAACAATCAGTCATCAGTCAGCATGAATCTGTGGATGGTGACCAAGGCAACACCCTGGAGGGCTATGGATACGCGAGGGTTGCAAAGGGCCAGCATCTGCAGATAAGTGGTACTCGAGCTCCCACATGCTGGACGCCACTCCGTTACCTAGGAGACCTGACTCCGGGAACACACTATGGAAATCTGTTACCCTGCATTGCTTAGGCAATCACGACAAGGAAAAGCATGTGTGTCCTCTATCCAGACACTTGGCATGGCCCTCGCGCTATGACACCCCCTCTGAGGTTGGCTATGCCTGGGGAACTGAAAGGGGGTATGTTTGGCCTATTGCCATACAAAATGGGACTTTGAATACACCTTGCTTCTCTGCAACCATGAGGTTTACACAATCATAAACTAGTATTAACTTTTTTAAAGTCCAAAAACTAAACAGAATGAAATGAACTAAATTACCTATTGAATCGGTGGCAAACACACAGAGAGGATCTGAAATGCAGTGACGTGACCATTTCCCTGGTGATCTTCTTCCCCCAGGACAAAACATTTCCAGCTGCGTTCAGTATCAATAAAACTGGCAGAGTTATTTCAAACATTTCTGTGTTGTGTATAAGCAGGATAATCAAGCAATTAAGCAATTACGTACACATACCTAGGGACAAAGGTTTCCAGCATAAGAGAAGATGAACACAAATATAAAAATCAAAAGACTAAATATTTTATAATCCCCATTTTGAATTAGAAATATCAATGTGAATTTACACTATGTTAAAAGAAAACAAACCAAAAGAAATACAACCTCAGTCCATTAAAAATGGCCTGGAGCAATGAGCACCAGTCACGCATGCTTCCGTCCCCACATTCTTTGCTACAGAGGGACCATGGTTCCCGACACGCAGACCCTGGCCTCAGGCATGACACAAGGAGGGGTACTGTGACCTCCGAGGGCATTTTAAGTGGGCACAAGGAAGCAATGGCAGTGCACGATACAGATGGAAAGTATCTTAGCCCAAAAGTCACAGTAACAGATTTTCCCAGTTTTATGGTAGGCTGAGGGCCAATAACCCCGAGTTTGAAAATACTGAAGTCACAAATGGGCTGAACCCAGCTGAACTCCGCAGCCCAGAGCACTGTAGAGCACCAGCTATTTCCTCTCTCGATCTCAGGGCTGAGTGGGCACAGCATTCACTGCCATTGCTTGGCATAGAGAAAGGGCACCGGACTACGAATCACCAGCCCCAGACAGGTGCAATTCCAAATTCAATGCAGTTTCTACTTGAATGCATCCCTCTTGCCTACCATCCTAAGGTGAAAAAAAGTTAAGTCAAGCTATCCTAAGTTGAGACCTTCACAACAAACGCACTCCTCAGAGGCTCTTGAAAGACTCTGGGAAGCAGAACTATTCACTCTGCAAATTTCACACCCAGGGAAGACCACTTTGTAGACGGCAGTTAGGGTAGGAGCCCAGTGCGTGTGAATGGCGGGAACAGAAGGTCGCTCTTTCTGAACCCTGTAAATTATTCACAGCGGCCAAGACCATCCCAGCTGCTCCCATGGATGATGCACACCCTGGAAGGTGGAGCAGTCTTGCCCAAAAATCAAACCGAATCTGCTCCAGGTCCAACGCTCAGCTTACAGGGAGTGCAGGGACCCCACCAGCAACTGCAGACTGAGAAGCCCAAAGTAAAGAAGACCTGGTTTCTCCAGAAAACAATGAACAAAGGAAGGAATAAAAAGAGGGAGAACAAATCAACAGATCATCTAACTGCAATATGGGGACCTTATTAGGATCTCAGTGTGAACTAGCCACGAATAAACATTTTTGAAGTCAGATAAGAAAATTAGAAAACTGCAAATCTGGTGATATTAAGGAATTATGTTACTGAAATACTACAAGATTTGAAGCTGACAAGAATCCATGTGTGGCATCCCCTTAAAAATAATCACATGGTGCTTAGATAAAATAAGATGGCAACTGGCAACTTCTGAGAGTAAAGGATTCACTTTACCATTTTACTCTAAAAAACCTTAGTCTGATTATCCTGATAATTCCGAAATTCCATCTTACCACGAGAGTCAACCCCATGGTAAAACCTGGCAGCTGGAGAGGCCTTCAGAAACCACGGAGCTGCAAACAACAGCTAGGGGAGGACCAGAAAGCAACACCCGCGCCCCGGGCAGAGAGCTTCCGGAATGTCACCAGGCTCCTGTCTCCAGGGGTTCACAGAGTGTGGGCAGAGGCTGGGAGGGCTCAGGCGAATCCACACAAAGCTGCAACACTCACAAGTCATCCATCCGCCTGCTGTTCAGAATGAGCCCCCTAGGGATCTGAGGCTCTCCCTCTTGCCTTCAGACAAACCCCCTGCCAGCAAAGAAAACAAGAAAAAGTATTTTTGCTAGTTCGAACTCTACACACCCAGAAAAGAGTTATCAGTTCACTCCAAAGTCTTTCCTACCTTAATATTTTTAGTACCAAGGATTGAACCCAGAGCCCTTACAGTAGGGAGAGCTACATCCTCAGCCTTCTCCCCCACCCCCCAGCTACGTTCTTGCTAATTCACCAAACTGCCCAGGCTGGGTTTGAACTTTTGATTCTCCTGCCTCAGCCTCCCTGAATGCTGGCATGCACCACGACGCTCAATCAAGTCTTGAGAATGTGTCCGGATGTCAAATAAATTGCAGATATGAAAACACTTAGTGGCCTTCCTAAACATTGCCGTCGACAGCTGTTCACTTACAGGCTCTGAGCAGAATGTGTCATTCCACCTCAATTAGCAGCAGAAAAGGTAAACCCCACACCAAACACTTACCAAGGTCCCTGTGACTAGTTCTAAGGAAGTTGATCTGAAATGCCCAAGCTACAGAAGTGTGCATAAGAAACAATGTAACACAGAAGTGCTACATAAACACTCAGTAAGCAGCACTCAGACCACAGAATAAAAGGATACAAAGTGAGGGCAGCTGGGCACCCAGGCTGTGAGGATCCCAAAGGGGAGAGGTGAATTCTCCACATCCTGTGCCAGCCTCTGGCCCCTGCCTGCCCTGAGCACGGTGGTCCCAAATCCCCAGCAGACCATTCTCCTTCCTTCCAGGTCTTCTTCCTCTGGGAAAGAGGAAAGAAATAATGGCTCCCCCCAGTTTCTTATCTTCCAGGCTGTATTTTACACCATGCCCCAGGCTTCTAGATCAAATCAACATTCTCTGAGAAGTTACTGGAAATGGATTCCCTCGGGGAAGGATTAAGAACCTTTGGCGCTAAGAAACAAGGTGACTGATGCAGACACAGCTGCTGTCCTGGCTTTGGGGTACCCGGGTGGCCTCTCCTGTACCCACCACTCCTGCAAGGGTACGTCCAGGTCCCTGAAGTCTGCTGAGCTGTCTCTAAGTGGTGCTGTCTCCTGCTTATCAAGTTCTACAGCCAAGAGCACCTCCCTCGAGGTCCTGCCTGTGGGGGTCAGAAGATGCAGGCTGGCTTCTGCCTGCTGCCTTGCCAGAGTCAGAGGCAAGGCATGCACGGACAGCCCCATGGGGACAGGATCAGCCTCTGTACCACTCCAAGGTACACATTCCAGCCAGGGTTCCCCATGTCCTAGCTTCAGACAAGACACCTGGCCAGCAGCCTTGGAGAAAGGCAGAGTCTGTGACAACACTCCCACCACTACACATGACTCCCTAGGTGGCCAAGGACAGAGGCTGGGGCCTGGGCCTCCAGCCCACCCCAGCGCACCTGATGACAGGGACCATGACCAGAGGCGAAGGCAGCAGGGTGTTCAGATTGGCCATGCAGAGAGAGAGAGAGCCCAGCACAGATCTCAGAGACCTGGGACTCAGGGAGTGCAGCTGTGGTCCTCCAAGGCAGGCAGGTGAATGGGCACACACAGACCACCTCTTCTAGGGCCAGGGCATAGCACAACCTGCCCCAAGTCCTGGGCACTGCCAGCCTGAGCTCGTACAGCACAGGGCCCTCCCCACCACTCCCACTCTGTGTCAGAGGGAAGGATCCACAGCAGCAGGAAGTGAGGGCGGGAGCTTGTCAGATTAATCTCATCAGCTAGTCCCCAAGACACCCGATCTTACAGGTTCGCGCTGATGTCTCCATGCCTGCATCACTTCTGGGCTCCTTAACGATTCTCCCCACTCCACAAACAAAAAACAGCATTCTACTTAGCAACAAAGCCACTATGTTCTGAGGATGGGCCAGCTCTGCCTTTCCGCAGCAGACCCTCGAACATATCACCTGCCAGGCTGGGACACATGCTCCTCTTTCCCACCGTGGACCCTGAGTCGGGGCCTGCTCGCCTGTGTCCAATCTACTCTGAACATCCCTGAGGAGAGGGCAGTGGTGTCCCACAGGGGCCACCTGTCACAAGGGCTATTTTAGAAATGCAAACCATTGGGTCTGTGAGGACTGAAGCAGACACACCCCCTGGTAATGTGCAGCAACCCGGATGGGAGAAGCTCAGAACACAGAGCAGATCCCAGGCAGCCAGGAGGGACATAAATGCTTTACAGCTTTGCAGCGTGACTCCTGCGTGTGCTCCTGCCCTGCCGGTACCCTATCTAGCAGAGAATCACTCAGGCTCCCAGGGAAACAGTTCTTCTCTTGGAAAGAACTTCTCGTTTGGATCAGGAAAAACAGGCTTCTCCTCACTGTAAAAGGTGTCAGCAGCTACACTTGAGCATCACACACATCTTCAACCTTGGCCTCCATCCCCAGGTCACCAGAAGCCAGCAGTGAGCTGAGCCAGGAGGGAGCAGAGTGCAGAAGAGGCTGAGACAGGACGGAGATAAATGCATGGAAGAGACTGAGAATTCTACAGATCAGTCACAATGCATTTTAAATAAGCATTTGCTTATATCAGTTTACAGTTCCCAAAAGATGCATGTTACTTGAATAGATGCTTAACAACTCAAAGCAGCAAGCCGGAGACCCACCAACCTGCCTTTGCCCTGTCCTCCATACTCTGGGTTGTTAACCCCAAAAAAAACTGAAGCAGAGTACAGAGTCACTGTGCCTTGTGGTGGTTTTAAGCTGCTGAAGAATGAGGAAAAGGAATGGAGGAAAACTAGGGGAAAAGTCCATGAGAAGGAACGTTGAAAAAAATGAGAAAAACCAGGAAGCCCAAGGAGGAAGTGCCCCAAGCACCACAGCGAGTCCGACACAGGACAGAGCAGCTGGCATGACGGCTACAGGGACCATGGCAGAGTGCAGCTGCAGGACACAGGACCACTCAGAGCCTACATCACCTCAATTACTATCAACAGGAGCTGGAGGCAGCAACCGTAGTTTCAGAATATCTGTCCCTATCAATGATCACAAATATAATCACAGTGATCCACGCACACTCGTGTTCACGGCGGCACAACTCACAGTAGCTCAATCTTGGAGGCCCCCTACACGTGCACCAAGAAATGAGGGGGCAAAGAAAATGTGTTTACACACAATGGAGCACTACTCTGCCATAAAGAAGGATAAGCTGGAGTCATCTGTGGGAAAATGGATGTACCTTGAGACCACAATGTTGTGAAATAAATCAGACACACAAGCTTAAGTATCACATGGCTCCTCTTCCATGAGAAAGCCAACGTACAAACAGAGTAAAATAAAAAATACATAACAGAAAATAGGGAGCCAGATGTTTCATGCATGGGAAGCAGACCAAGAGATGGAGAGTGGGAAGGAAGGGGAGAAGGGATGTCAAAAGAATCACGTGTGTCACGTATGAGTCCAGCTTCCTACAGTGAGTGTGGTCATTATGTTTTGCAAACATGTACAATAAAAATAAAATAAATGATTGCAACTACAGATGATTTCCAACGGATTAACTCCATGTTTTCTTTTGCTTTGCTTTTCCTTTTTTAACTTAGGAAGGCATGAAAGCAACTGTGCACAGCAGAACTGTCGTCCTCAGGTCTCTCCCAGAGCCAGCAGAGCAGCAGGGTCCCCCTCTGATGACACTGCTGTGGCTCGGCCCTGCTCAGCCCACAGTGTGCTGGGCCGAGAGAATCTCCAGGGCAGGGGTGTTCCACAGATCCCAGGAGACGCTTGGCACTTGATGGTAAAATGGGCTGCATCAGCTGATTTTGGGAGCTACCCCACTGCGAGTGTCCAGAGCGAGCCTGATGCCTGAATGCTGTGGTCAGCTAGGAGCATCTCCGATCACAGCTTCTCTCTCCATGTCTTCGATGAGTTCACCGGGACAGGATCCCCCATCACAAACACAAGAGGGGCTTCATGCAGACCAGAGGAAAAAGAAACCTGCAAACCGGGACAAGACTGGAGCCCTGAACTGAACAGGGTGAATGAAATAGAGAAAAAAACTCCAAGGCTCCAGGGTTGATCCTTTAAACCAATGATAGCAAGAGTACTAGGCTTTCTAACTCTCATCTCCAAGTCTCACACAAGTGACCAAACAGACCAACTTTACTCAAAACTGGCCTCTTTCTTCCCAACCTCCCCCACTCCTTACCCTTGCCAGGAATTTACACAAACCAAGGTAAAAAGAAAGTCAGAATGGAGTCTCTTTCAACATGGCTGCCATCCTTCTCACAGCCCAACACAGCAGGTCATAGGACCTGTGTGGTTCTCACAGGATGAGTTCTGTTTACAAGATGGGCATGTATCAGTGTCACCAAGGGAAGGGCAGGTTGTGTGCCCTGGCCTGAGGAGCCTGGCCTGGCAGGGATTATAGGTTGTTGGTGCCAGCACTTGCTGGGTGGAGTCCCTGCCACGGCCAGGGTGCCAGTGAGGCCCCCAGCCTGGGCTACTCACTCATGTAGCAGGAGCTACCAGCAAGTGGCTCACACAACATACATCTCAGTCAAGAGGCTGCAAACCAAGGTGGGGTGCAGCAGAGTCTGGGGGGCTCTCCCCACGCCCACCTCCACATGAGGGCTCAACCATCACGAAATCCCAGCTTCTTCCTTAGAGACCCCAGCTCCAAACACAGGCACCCTGGGCTTCACCATGTGGACATACACACTCCACCACTGTCCTTTCCTCGCTGGCTGAGGAGTAAGAGCTGAGCCTGGTCTGTCACCAGACAGAAGAGGAGGTTCCCAGGCCCACCTGACCATGCAGTCAAATTGCAGGTTCGCTGATTCCTATCATGGAAAAAGTCTTCAGGACAGGCCAGCAGAAGCATAAAGGGACTCACTAGGCAGAAATTTAAAAGTATACTCAGAAATGGAGTTTGGGTCCTCAACAGAAAGGGCATTATGATCAGAGATGGAGGTATTTATAGGGCTTGAGGTCTTCAAGTTGGCTGTCAGAATGCAAACTGTTACCTGTGTTTGCAGCTGAGATTAGCTGTCCACTCACACTGCTGCTTCTCTGAGGACAGAGGATGGAAGGAGGAATATAATTTGCAGGGGAAGCACAGGCCCAGAGCCCAGTTTACAGACTCATTTTGTCTGTAAGACACAGGTTTTTTTTGAGTGAGTTTCTTGGAAGGGGAAGAGGCTTGAGTAACTTTGTGTCCTAAAGCTATAGTTTTTCTTTAAAGTCCAATTTTAAAATTCTGATTTTCCTGGTTTCCCTTCTACCTACCTGTATTTCTTCGATCCTACCCAGATCACCCTTCTGCTGTCCAGACCTGAAGCTCCTTCATGTGAGTGAGGAGGGATGACCAAAAGGAGAAAGAGCACAAGGCCATGCTGAGGGCTAACCTCGAGGGGAGAGGTGAGAACAGCAGGAGCTGGTGGCTGCCTATGACTACCACCCTGAGGGACCAGGAGCAGGGTTGCAGAAGGGACAGCAGGGAGGGGTCGATCCCAGCCAGGATAGCCTAGAAGGTGACGGCATGCCAGAAGTGACGGCAGCCCCACAGGTACGGAGCTGGCACCACCACCAGGACCAGGACTTAGCACCAGACCCTCAGCACTGAGGAGGCCAGAGAGGCAGGAAGTAGGAGGGGGAGTGCAGAGGGGACAGCGCTGTGGACAGCTGAGCACTGATTAGCCTCCCAGGGCAACACCTCAGGGCCCTGCCTAAAGGACTTTGTTTCTCTCCCAACCTTATCCTCCTCTCTCCATGGTCCAGATGTGTAGACAGACCGGGCTGAAGGGCCCACCTGGCACCTTGTGCAGGGGGCAAGGTGGGGACAGCACAGACCCAAGAGGAGTCTGGGTCAACTCCAAGGCTGGACTGATGTCATCCTGAAGATCCCACTGCCCAGCCAGCCACCCCACCTGCTGCTCCACTGAAGCATCTAGGACTCTGGGACAACTACTGTCCTCACACAGGTGGGCAGATGTCTGTCACCAGAGCCACTGTGCACTTTTCCTTTCCTCTGCTGGGGGCCAGGTCTGTTTGCAACTGATCACTCTGTCCCCAGCCCCAGTAGCCAGACCACAGTACCCAGGACACACACACACACAAACACACACACACAAACACACAGGCAAAGAAAGCCTTTGCCCGGTTATTTGTGTCTCCCCAGAGCATCATTTGCAACAAAAATACAGCTCCCTGCCAGCTGTACTATTTATTTCTTCCGCACACCAGATAAGAACAGAGAGAAAGACAACATTCACTGGGAATCTTGGCTCCTGCGCCCAGCTCCCACAAGCCCTCAGAGTGACACAGTGTGTGTGTGATGGAAGCCCTGGTCCTTGGCTTACAGAGCAGAAAGGCAAACACGAGTGGACAAATGCAGGATCGGGGACCCAGAGAGCACACTGGACACTGGTGGCGTGGAGGTCACCGTGCCAGGTAGGACAGCCAGTCTGGGCACACAGGTGTGAAGAGCTGGCAGGCCTTGCAGGCTGTGGTTTTCCAGGTACCCTCTGGGTGGGTCACTCTGGACTTCTCTCAGCAGTGACACTCTCAGGCGACCCCCAGGACAACACCATAGCTACTCCCTCCCATGGATGCCTTCTGACCATGTTTCCAGGCAGGCAGGGCAGGAGCCTCTGTCCTCCTGTCTTCTCTTCACAAGCCACAAACATCACAGCAATCTCGGGCTCCAAGTGACACTACCAAGAACAACTGCCTGCTTCGGAAGACACTGGGTATAAGGCCACCTGGCTGCACCCACCTGTGCCCGCAGGCTCCAGGGTTGGGGTAGAACACATGGCTTCTGCATACTTGCATCTCAAGACCATAATTATAAATGAAATAAATCAGAAGACATAATTCGTCTCTTACAGGAGAAACTCAAAGTGTAAACAAATTTAAGAGTAAAAGAAAAGAGATAATAGGAAATAGGGAAACGGCTTTTTTTGCAAATGGGAAGGGGACCAGTAGATGGAGTAGGGAGGGAGAGAAGGGGAAGGGGATGTAAAAAGAATGAAGATGTGTCATGTACTCGGACCAACTCCTCACAAGAAATATGAACATGATGTCCTGAGGATGCAGACTCATAAAAATGAAAATGTAAGAAGAATGCTGAAGTGGGAAAAGTCAGAAACACAATGACCTGGGGCTGCATGGGGAGCAGTGCTGGACGGAACATGTTGTCCTCGTCCACAGCCCACTGGTGCGGAGTCCCTGGAGAGCACCATCATGACCTGCAGACAGGCTGCATCTCTGGGAGAGCAGCCATTGTACGCAACAATGACAAAGAAGCATCTAGTCTCAGCTATACCACAGACTTGAACACCTCTCCAGGTCAGACACCCCGAAGCTCTCCCCTAGAGGGACAAGGAGGCTGGGGTGACCAGGGACTCCTCTGGGTAGCCCAAGCACAGTTCTCAGCTGCACCAGAAGCACAGATGTTCCTGGAATTTAACGCGCTCCTTGGCTTCAACAAAACCAGCACCAGCACTACTAGCCCGAAGAGCCTGTGTTAAACATAAACAGCCTGCTGAGTGCGGGGTCAGTCCCTGGTCACCAGGCTCCCCCTACACCCAGGCCACTCAATAGGGGGAAACTCAGCCTCTCGGGACGCCACTGGGGCGGACCGGGGTGGCCAAGTTCCATCAAAAATAACACGGCTCATGCATTCCTGATGAAATATGAACTGCACCATGGGCTAACACCAAGTGCAAATGCGAGGAACACAAAAAGAATGGTGGCCTATCTTCTGCAGGAGAGAGTGTTTCACTCTGTCATGTAGATCCCTAATATAAGACACGATAGCAGGAAAAGAGCAGCCAAGGGACATCGCGGGACAGTTCAGCAAAACACCACCTGCTGCTCCCCTCCTGACAGCTAGGAGGACTTCATGCTCAAGCCTTTTCTGGAGAAACAAACATCATCTGGACATACTTCTGTGGGGTGTCACCTGTCTCTTGGCACTAAAGTGTTTTCCAGTCCTCCAGGGGATGAGCTAGAGAAAAGGCTACAATAAGACAGCCTTCCCAGCACTCCACCCATGAGGGCACAGTAACCAAGAAGCCGGTGTGATGGTGCAGAGCTCACCCCACAGGTGAGCAAGCATTGCAGAGGTAGGGGTGTGGCTGGACTTTTCCTAAATATGTACCATCCTGTGTGTGAGCTCCAGGCCAGCTCCACTTTTTCCTGCAGGTGGATTTGCCAGCTCCATCCTGTCCCTACACATGAGCCCAGGAGAACTGTGCTTCCTCCTTGGCTGCCTCCTGCCTGGCCCCCTGCCTGCCCATCAGTAAGCATCCCCACTCCCTTCCTAGGCGTCTCTGAAGTCACCTTTCCCCTCCTCTCCTGGGGTTAGCTCATCATATGAGGGCACAGTAACCAAGAAGCCGGTGTGATGGTGCAGAGCTCACCCCACAGGTGAGCAAGCATTGCAGAGGTAGGGGTGTGGCTGGACTTTTCCTAAATATGTACCATCCTGTGTGTGAGCTCCAGGCCAGCTCCACTTTTTCCTGCAGGTGGATTTGCCAGCTCCATCCTGTCCCTACACATGAGCCCAGGAGAACTGTGCTTCCTCCTTGGCTGCCTCCTGCCTGGCCCCCTGCCTGCCCATCAGTAAGCATCCCCACTCCCTTCCTAGGCGTCTCTGAAGTCACCTTTCCCCTCCTCTCCTGGGGTCTTAGCTCATCACCGAGCCCCAAGACAAGCACAGAGGTGACTTGAGGTGGGGGTGCAAGGACAGCAGGAGGGCAGTATGGGCCTGGCACCCTCACCCCTGCCATTCCTCCATCTCCCCACCCTGCATCCTCCTCCCCAAATGCCCACTGGCTTCAGGCCTCACTCCTGAGAAAGTCAGGCTGATCAGTCCCTGCCCAACCCATTGTGACCGTTTCCTCACCAGACAGGGCTGCGTCACAGCCCGGCATCCTCAGCAGGACAGATATGGGGAAGGGACACAGGGTGGCCACCAGTGTGCAGTCATCCCCTGGTATCCTGAAGGACAGGTTCCAAACTCCAGAGGCCCATTCCCCAGCATGATGGTGTGGCATTTGCATAGAGCCTTCTGCTGGCAGCCTTGTCTCATCTGGCACAGTGCAACTGCTGTGTACACAGGTGTCCCATTCTGTCATCTGCTAAGAAGAAAGCCATCTATGCTTAGTGCAGATGTAAGTTTTGCTGAATTCCTTCTATCCCCAGATCCAGAGGAGGCTGACCTGAGGCACCAGCAGGCTCAGGAGCCCACGTCCCAGGGTGACTTTCAAAGGCCCTCAACCTTGTCCCTCATCTCATGGGAGGGCGCTTGGCCCATGACACCCACTGAAGTCAGGTGGCTCTGCATGTCTCACCCAGCCAGACACCTCCCCTGCATCCTGGCCCCTGCAGACGGTGGCACAGTGACAGAGAGGCCCACACCAGGTCCCACATGCAGACACCCTCGGCTGGCTCCCCCATCCCTTCAGAATTCCAGGAGCTGCATCCCATGTTTTCAAGAAGGAGGGATCTTTGGCAAACTGAGGAACCCGTTCTCAGCCAGCGTCCCCAGCTGTCAGAGATTGCTGGGCAAGCGGCCAGCTTCCACAGGAGCTGGCCTGAGCATCAAGGAGACTCTGCTTGAGCACAGTGAGGTGAGCTTCCCACTGTGGTCATCCTGGCTGCAACAGCAGAGAGAGGAGACCCACCCAGGGCCTCTCTGACTCAGATGTGCCCCTGACATTTCCACAGTGTCACTCCGATGGAAGAGGGCAAGTGCTGGGGTCAAACCCTGGCCAAATCCAGGCTGACTGCCTGGCCCTGGGGGTTGGGGCAGCAGGAACAGCCAGAGAGAAAGGATAATCCATGTGACCTTCTTTGCGTCCAGCACAGTGGACAGGTCATGCATCATGGCAGGAAAAGAGGGTATAAGTCGCCCACAGCTGCCCACAAGTCAGTTGTAGACTAGGAAAGGTCTGCAGGGAGAAAACAAAGGGATGGGGTAGGGCAGAGGCAGGAAGTGACAGGTGGAGGTGTAGGAGGAGACCAAACCAAGCCACAGCACCATGCAGACAACAATAATGGGGCTCCACATCCCAGCTGGGAGCTCGTGCCCCAACCTGGGTGACTTCCACAGTGGAAAAACAGCCCTCGCTAATTGAAAATGAATAACAAACGACCAGTGAGCTGATGCCAAGGTCCCCATGAGCCCCTACGAGCACACTCGATCAACCTCACAGGCAGGAACCTGTGATGTCACCTGTGTCTGAAAAGGGCAGTCTGACTCTTCCCAGCCCATCGACTATCAAAGCACTAGCTCACACATAATTGCCGTCTTCAGACACTGTAAGTAACAAACACATCTTCAGCTCTTTCATGCATGGATAAGAACATCTGTTTCTGTTACTTTCTAAAGACTAAACTAAAATGGAGGTGATCCTCTGAGTACATGGCCGGTAACCAAGGTCTACATAAAGCTGTGACAGTGACCAGGCTGACACAAGGCAACTATGTAAAGGAAACAGTGCCTACTCTGACACCAACTAGTCTTCCTCACCAAGACCCCACAGCCCACCTGGAGTGGCTGGCAAAATGCCGGCTTCTTCCAAGTTTACTGGCCCTAGAGCATGTGAACTAGCCCCTTCCACAGACTGACACCTGGCCTCACAGGTGAGCCAAGGCCAGGCCAAGATGGCCACTGAGAAAGACACTTACATCTCTTTTCCACCTCCCCAAGCTGCCAATCAATTCCAGGCAATAAAGGTTGTTCCCCTGCTCCCACATAGCCGCTAACTTTGTAAGAAGTGGCCACATGAATACAGATGCACAATGACCCTGAGAAGGGCAAAGATCACCTGCGAACCACCAGAAACAAGGAAGAGAAAAGAAAGGACTCTCCCTCCTTCAGATGCCCTGACTTCAGACTTACAGCACCCCAAACTATTCACAGATGGAAAGGAACTCTGCCCAGGAATGGACCACACTCCAAGTCCCATCTGTCCCTGAGTTATGGGAGCCTGAGACAAGATTTTATACTTGGAGTTGCTGCTGGACTCGGTTAAGATTTGGAACAATGGGATGATGGAAGTGTATTCTGCACGTGGGAAGACATGAAATTGCTGGCAGACCAAGGGCAGACTGTGATGAGCTGCACTGGGTCTTCCCACAAAGCTATGCTGAAGTACTAACACCCCACAATGGGGACTTAATTGGAAGCAAGGTCTTAGCCACGTAACTATGAAGAGGAGGTCACACTGGAGTATATGGGTCCTTCTCCAACTCGACTGGAGTCCTATATGCAGATGAAGACAACACTTGGGTCTTCACAGACACAGCCACCCTCAGAGAGTGCCGGGGGCGATGAAGGCAGAGATGAGCAATGGAGCTGCAAACCCAGAGCCTGGAGGACAACAGCAGCCGGGAGAGGCTGGGAGAGGTCAGGAGGCCCTTGCAAACTTATGCATGCCTGTGGCTCCAGCTAACCAGCTGTAGCACTTTGTCTCATCAGCTCTAAGAAACAAGTACAGTTGACTTCTGGGACTGCAAGGTCTCTTCCCAAGAAGGACTGCAACCACACTTTGGAGACTCTGACCCATGATGCTTTCACCTCACCCACTGGCAGTTTCCCAGTGTCTGTGAGGCATCCCAGAAGCCAAACTAGGGATAGACAACTGATCAATTTCTTCTAAATGTTGACAATTCAGGAGCTTTTAAAATGACAAGGCCCCACACGGAGGATGGTGAAGTCTTTACTGGGAGAGTAAATGCAAAATCCAAACACCTGGGATCAGATGAGTACTTTTACATCTCTGGGAAGGAAAGACTGCAATTATCACCAGGCTCAGTGACCAAAGAACAAAGTTCTCTTGAGAAATAAGAAAATCAACTCAGTCACTTACATAAAATTAAAAGCTTTAGAAGAGAGAAATCAATAGAAGATCATCTCCGATGAGTATGCATAAAAATATAAACATCCGGGCTTCCTTATCAGGACAGGTGCAGCATGGAAACATGAGTCGGGATGTCCCATCACTGTGACAAACACCTGAGACAACCAACTCAGACAGGGCCAGCTCTGCTCAGTTTGGAGGCCTCAGTTGGTAGAGCTCTTTGGGCTCTGAGCATTACGTGGCCAGGAAGTAAGTGACAAAAAGAGGAAGGACCTGAGGTAACACCTCCCCTTCAAGGTCATGACCTCAAAGACCTAATATCCTCCCACCAAGCCCTGCCTCTTAAAGGGCCCACCACCTCCCATCAGAGCCAAGCTGGATCCACACGGGGAATAAATGGGCCTTGGAGGACACTCAAGATTCAAGTTACAGCAGATGCTGATGGCAGAGGAACTGGGGAGTAAGGAAGTAGAACTGTTATCCATGAAACTTTTCTGAGACTGAAACCCTTTCAAAATTTCAGTTTAAAAAAAAATCAACACAGTTAAAATAAGAGTAACATCATTTACATCAGTAACAACAATGTGTACAGCTTTGTACCCATAAGAGACAGAAAGTACGTGATGTACAGAATATCTTCCACAGCCCAAGCACCACCCAGAAATGGTAAGGATTAAGACAAACCCAGCTTATCCTGACCCTTGTGCTGAATTTTGCCTCCTACAGCCCCAGCCCCCACCGTGGTGGGAGAGTGTGGATGGTGTTGGTGTGGTCTACCCCTCTCTGTCCTCAGGAGGCAGGAGAATAAAAACAGTGGGCTCTGTGGGGACTACACTGCAGAATACTGAGCCTGCAAAGAAAGCCCAGACGAGGCTTCTGGTCTCAAAGTTCTCCCATGGACCTGGCTAGGATCTAATCCTGGCTAGGGTCTAAGTGGGTCTCTGGGGTTCTGTGCCGGAAAGTCCACCCTCAACAGGGCCACATGGTGGGTGCAGCCTGAGGGAAGGAGTGGGCATGCAGGGTGCTGCCCTTGAAGGGATGGAGCGGTTTTCACCATGCCCCGATTATTCTGCAAGGGTGAGTTGTTACAGAAAAGCTCGCCTGGCCCCTCCCAGGTGCCCACTTTCTGTCCTGTGTCCTCACCCAGGCTGCACAGCAGCCGCACAGTCTCAGACTGCATACAAAGCACTTAGCCTCAGCTGCTCCATTACTGTGCCAGAAGACAGACTAACAGGCCCTGCCGGAAATCCTGGTGGTGGCCCCACTGCCTCTCAGCACAATCCGAGTGGTACAGGGCTGATTAATGCCATCCACCTTCCCTGTCCTTCAGACACACAGAAGGAAAGGAAGCCTTCTGTAGTGACACCCCAAGAGGCTCCTGGGGAGGTGGGGATACCCGGCTCCTGCTAGCCTACACACAGCACACAGAACAGCCTCACTGCCACCAGGCCTTTTCATTGTTAAATAGTCACAGGTCATTTTAAGGAAAAAACACAGTGGAGGCTTCACACCCTGAGCGAGTCCATCCTGATTCCCAGTGCTCCTTCCTGCAGGGAAGAGTCTATAGCTTCCTTCTGCAGAACCCTGTTCTGCTACACCAACTATGGGTTGAAACCTCTGCAAACTGTGAGTCAAAATAAACCTCTACTCCTCAAAGGTTGTGAGTGACCGGTATCACATCCCAGCAACAAGGAAAGACAGACCCCTTCCTGAAACAAACAGTCCCTTCCCACCGAGTCCCCATGGGGTGGGAGCAACGGCCTCTCTTGGGCCCCTTTGTAAGGGCACAGACCCCACATGAGGGTGCCACACTCTCGACCTCACCACCTGCTCAGGCCAGCACTTTGGGGTTCAATCCCCACCAGTTCTCTCTCAGTGGGGTGTAAGTGTAGGTAACAAAAATGTGGTTATCACCTTATTCAATACTGACAAGATAGCTAAGTGTGCTGGGACACACGTGTAATCTCAGCACTGGGAGGCTGAGGCAGGAGGATCACTAGTTCAAGTCCAATCTGGGCAATTTATTAAGACCCTGTCTCAAAATAAAAGGTAGGAAAAGGAATAAGGATATAGCTCAGTGGGAGGGACCTGGGTTCAATCCCCAGCATGTCAAAAAAAAAAAAAAGAAGGGAAAAAAGCTAGATATGGTATAGAGTTTAAAGGAGAAAAGAGATTTAAGGATGAATATTAGAATTGAAACTCAGAACCAAATGAAAGAGAGTTCGCTTTGCAGAAATTTGCACAGGAGAACTATATTATGGAAATAGAACACACACGATTGGCATCCAGAGTCCTCTCTGGCCCCACCATCTGCTGGCCGCTATGAAAAGCGAAGGTTCTGACAGTGAAGTTCTCACTTTAAAAACCATTCCGATATTCGACAATAATTATTATTCTTGATGAATCTTGCAACCAGAACCTTAAACTAAAACCATAGTTGATTTCAAATGCAGCCCAAAAGTGCACAGTGAAAATCACACAAGGTGATGACACAGCCAGTGTGGGACTAACAGGAGTGGTTTATGACACATAGATCTGAACTAAAAACAAGGGACACAAACACACACACAGTCCAGGTGCACTCCGCTGCAAAGCGTGTGGGTTCAGAGACAGCACAGGGTGTAGCCATCATGCAGGTCCATGTAGCCAATGTGTATTTCCATGTAGCCAGCATGAAGGTCCACGTAGCCAATGTGTAGGCTCATGTAGCCAATGTTTAGGCATGTGTCACCAGCGCGTAGGTCCATGTAGCCAGGGAGATCCTTTTGGCATTTTCCCCAGGCCGGTCCCTTGGTCTTTTGCAGCTCAGATCAATACCATCCCTGAGGAAGCAGGATGAACACAGCAGAGTCCTCCCAGGGATTTCCATGCTGTGCACAAGTGTGCTTGGCCGAGAGGGAGCCCACCACAACCTGCACCATTACAGGAATGGAGCTGTGTGCCCTTGGCTGCAGCGCCCCCCCACACCCACCAGAAGGGAAGGAACAGCTCCCCCTTCCACCTGCACCCCAGGTCAGCACAAAGCACAGTGGGGAACCCTCGGCCACGGCCTGGGCTGCCCTACACCTTGGGAACCCTTGTCCTCTGCATGCAGCTTGGCAAACAGTGCAAGGCACTAAGAAACGACAGTGAAAATCGCTCAGTGGTCATCAGATGCTCTCTGACCTGGAAATATCTGAGGGTTCCCAACGGCTTCTGAGTGAAGCTCAGGCTAGGGGTGGACACTTGCTTTGGGAAGGAGGAGTATTAGGTATCAGGTGGCGTCCCGGAACAGAACACTGGTGGCTTTATAAGAAGAAGGAAGAAGACCAGGAGAGAGAGACACGCATGTGTGCCACACACCACCTCACGCCATATGTTGAATACCTACCACCTGGGACTTGGACAGCAAGGACCCACCTGCAGATCCACCCCTGGACCTAGGACCTCCAGGACAGTGAGCCTGAATACACCTCCTTCCTTCATAGCTTACTCTGTGCACCAGCCACAGAGCACGAACCAAGGTACCTTTAAATTAAATT
This sequence comes from Fukomys damarensis, assembly GCF_012274545.1. Lineage (NCBI taxonomy): Eukaryota > Metazoa > Chordata > Mammalia > Rodentia > Bathyergidae > Fukomys > Fukomys damarensis. The sequence goes on along the minus strand of NW_022900921.1, from coordinate 48,142,258 downwards.
AATACAAAAAGATTCAGAGTCCTGATTTTGGGTCTTTTTTGTTTTCTTCAGGAATAATCCTAACAAACACAATTTATTATCACTAATTATCATTGTTGATGCTGTTATCATTAATGCTATTTTGATACTAGAGATTGAACCTAGGGTCTTTGCACTGAGCTTCATCCCCAGCCCTTTATGCTTTATTTGGTACAAGGTCTTACTAAGTCATTGAGTTGCCCAGACTGGCCTCAAACTTGCCATCTTCCTGCCTCAGCCTTCCTGAGTATTGGGATCACAGGTGTGCACTAACATGCCCAGCTTACTATCAGTTCTTAACAAAAATTATTCTCAGTGACTTATCAATGAAAATACTTTAAGAAAACTGAATTTTTGAGTTTAAAAGAATCTTGGAACATACTCTGAAAGCCTTTTTAAACTATAGTCTCAGGCACACACAGAGCAACGGCCCCAGGGTGACTTCTGAGGAGGACTGAGTAGGACCCAAGGGTCAGCTCTCGGGTAGTGCACACCACACCCTCCCCAAGCCAGCAACTGTGCAGAGTGGTGCAGAGGCTGCTGGCTGCAGGAAGAGCACACGAAGAAGGACTGGGCACTGAGAAGCCAAGGTCCCTGACGTCCCCAAGCCTGGACCCAGCGCAGGGCTTGCAGTGCCCCCTTGATGGACCCCTGCTTCCAAGGCCAAGCTGCACTACTGGTCCTTGCAGTGTAGCTGGAGAAGATAAGAGAGAAGAGGCACAGATGCCAAGAGAGACACCAGAGAGATTCAGCGTCCTGGGCACAGGGACAGGCAGAGGCAGATGTCTAAGGAGGCCGCTCTGCTGCGCTGGGATCTGCAGGACCCTGCAGGGCAACGTGCTCTTACACACGGAGCTCTGCAGGGCGGGTCCAGAACTTCTCTGCCCTACAGAGTGAACAGCCTGTCCTCCACCCACAGCATGTGCCCCAGGGGTTGTGGGGGGGCTTGGTGCCCCAGTGCTTCTGCCCAGTGCCTGACAGGAGAGTAAGGCGGAGTTCCACCCTGCTTGCACAGTCCCTCCTGCGGCTCCCGAGGCCCTGTCACACTCTCATCACACTCAGCTCTGCATCTACAGCTCTGGGAGGCGTGGCCTCCGCCCATCAGCATATTCTCCACGGCCCACTTCCACGGACCCACACAGGGCTATCGAGACTGTCCCACTGTGCCAGGCAGTGCCAGGCGGCAGACACAGGCTACATGCTCCGCCCACTCTCAGCATCCAAGTGCCAGGTGGGGCTGGCTGATATCTGCCCAGGGGACAGAAGCTGGGAGCCATTTCCCCGGCCCTGCAGGCAGGATTTTCACCACAGGCCTGAGCAACAGAGAAAAGCAGGAGGAGGCAAACCTGGTACCCTACCACCTCAGCCATGACTACATGATGAAGGGCTCCAGGGATACTGCCCTGACTCAACTTCCTACTGTGCAAAAGCCCACAGCCTGGTCCTGATCACCAGCCCTAGGGATGGTGGCCGATTTCTCGGTTGCTGATCTTGCCGCTCCTGTCCTTCATGGCCCCATGACCCATCTCCACATGACACACCTAGGTTTCTGTTGGCCAAGACAGGCCATCAGGGCAAGCAGAGCTCATCCCTAAAGGAATCCAGGAAAGATGAGTTGCAGTTGAGTTAAAACAGAGCCTTGAGCTTCCTCCAAGTCACCAGTGGGTCAGGGCAGAGCCAGTCCTGCCAGGGCAGCTGGGTGAGTCGAAGAGGAACCAGCTGGGCCAGCTGGGGGAGGAGTGCAGCCAGCAGCTACACCAGCTGTCACCAGCCAGACCGTGAAGAAACTCACAAGTTCTTTCTTCTGGTCACGTTCAAACTGTCACTGAAGTCCCAGGTGAGCCCGGCATGGAGGTGGCTCTGCACAGGAAGCAGCCAAGCCGACAGCTAGGGGGGAGGGACAGGCTGGAGGACAACCACCTTGAGCCATGACAGGCTTAGGGACACCACCTCACCCCACCCAAGCCTTTCTCTGCCTGCTTCCAGAAGACAATGAGCATTTCAAGACCTATGCAGGAGCTGTGGAAATGACAGGTGAAGGCAGGAAACTGAGCACGCTCTAGAAAATGCAGGGCATGTGGCTGCCAAGGCTGGGGTGGAGGCTGGGTCATCCCACCCAGGACACTACACAGTGTCCTGGAACCAGCACAGCAGCCAGGGCTGCCCACACCTGATGTTGCTGCACCCTGCCACATAAAAGAGCCCCAAACCCGAACCCCAGGGCGCGGTTCCTCAGGTGCTTCCTGAGATCCCTAGCCAACTGGCAGCCAGGCATCACACCTTACACTGTCTGGGTTTGGGGAAGCGAAAGGGAACCCTGACAATCAGCCAGTCCAGCCCGCTCATTCATTGAACAAGAGCACCACAGTATGGTTCCTGTACACAGAGAACAAAGATTCACATCAGAAGGATCCATGAGACTCGGGCAGCCAGGAAAGCTGGGTAGGGGTGGGGAGAGGTCCTGTGGCAGAGTGGGGACAGAAGGAGGAGAAAAACTGGGCTGGGGGGTGGAGGAACAGCTATTCCCCAAGCTGCTGTAAGTGGCTGATTCTGCTTCCTTGGAAAGCAGTGTGGAAGAGACTGCACCTCTCTTTACAGCAGAAGCTACTAAAGTTAGGTTAAATAAAACATAATGAATCCTGCATTTTGAGAGCCTGAGAAAGGAGGATCACAAGTTCGAGCTCAGCCTGGGCAACTTAAGAACTTAGCAATATAGTCTCAAAATAAAAAAATTAAAAAGGCAGGGGAGCAGCAGTACAAAGGCTTTGAGTTCAAACTCCAGTACCAAAAAATAGTAATAATAATGTTAATGTTTAAATCCCAAAAGGAGACAAGAAAGAACATAACAAAATGCTACAAGGGCAAATGGAAAAAATGAGTAAGTCAGAGGACACATACTTAAATTCAAACAAAACCCATTTGAAGCTAAATTTTTAGATTCACATTCCAATTTAAAGTAGTCTTAGGAAATTACATAGCACAGATGTCTGCACTCTACTTTCCATGACCAGAGCAGGGCAGGCAGTGGAGGCCGGGAGGACTCGGGACTGGCCAGCGACATGGACGCCCGGTCTTGGGATGCTTTGCATTTTGAAACTTCCGGTTATAGAAAGTTAAAACTCCGCATGGAAAAAGGCATATTCTCCTCGAAGCAGCATCCAGGGCCATCCACAGTGCCAGCTCTTAGAAACACCGCCCCCCCACTGCCATCACCGTTATCACCACTTTGCACAAAACTGGGCTGAACTCACACAGAAACAGGGCCTGAGACAACAGGGCCGACCTGGCCTCAGCTGTATCAGTCCTAGAAAGCATTTTTCCAACTGATCCACAGGCAAACCTTCTGGGGCTGCAAGTCCCCGAAACTAAGCATACAACTTGCAGAGAAAGGCAGCTCCACACACAGCCCCATACCCACAGGGGCATGGTCCCAGGGCCTCCACCCAAGTCCCTCACACAGCAGTGCGGTGTTGGCCCAGCACCCGAGCACACCTTCCCGGGCACGAGGTCACCTCCGCCCAAATCCCAGTGCCTGACACTGGGTACACACTACGCTGCTGTGTTTGATGAAGGGTGAGAGCATCTGTGTGTGCTCCTGGGCACATGGACTACTGGCTCAGGCTCAATGGCAGCAACATCACCCTTGCAGGCAGAAGCTGAGGCTCTGGGGACATGGAGGCCCGGGTGTCGAGGATGCAGAAAGGAAAGAGGGCTGCTTTCTGAAGTTTGGAGAAGCACCACTATGTGTGTGTGGGGTCTCTCTACTGAACCCAAAACTGCCTGCCCAGGGGGCTCCATGCGCAACATGGATGCCACAGCCCAGGAGGTGGGACTGGAAGGAGGAAGAGACCCTCAGTGTGGAGAGGCAGAAGCAGAGGCTGGCGCTGAGGGATCTTCATGGGTGTGGATGTTCAAAGTACACAGTGGAGACCAGAGGCTGGGGTGGCCCCAGCGAGTGAGGGCCCAAGCACCTGCAGAGGGAGATGACCAGTGTAAGGAAAGCCCTGGGCTGTGACCAAGGGAAGGAACTGCTGGGGGGCAAGGAGGCTGCCAGGAAGCCTGTGATGCAGAACTGCAGCCTGGGACAGGTAGCAGGTCAGAGGATGTGTGCTCAAAGATGTGTGAAGCTGCTCTTGCTGTGTGGATGGAAGAAGAAGCCAGTTTCCCAGGGAACCATCCTAGGGCAGGCTCCACACTCCCCTTGTCCTGTCTCCTACACTAACAGCCACAGTGAGCCATGGTGATCCACAGTCCAGACTTGGTGGTAAACTGAGCACCTACAATCTAAGGCTGGACTCAGGAGGGTGCGTGTGGGCGCAGGGCAGAGTGGTCCCTTGGGGACCCAGGCAGCTGTCCCTAGGATGGAAGCCAAGAGGGTAAAACCAGACACAAGACAATGCCTGCTACCTAGGAAGGAAGAAAGGACTTTGCCTTCCTCTCTCTGTATCCTGGCTAAACACAGGCCATGCTGGGTCTCCAGTGCTCCTCTACTTTGAGACCAAGCAAGCTCAAAGTGGAGCTCAGTCCACATCAAAGTGTGTGGGTCCCTAGCTCGGTGCCAAGGAGCTCAGTGCTTCCAAGCACCCTTGAGTGGCCATGGGGAAGGCACCAGCAGAAATGGTTCACACAGCGGCCTCCGGGGCACCCACTCCCCTACCTTGGACACCCCGAACGTGACCCCAGCAGGGTCGCAGGCAGAGAGTGGTGAGGAGCCAGAGAGCCCCAGGATGCTGAGCACTCCCAGACAACAATGCCATGACGCCTCATCAAGAGCAGGGTGGGAGGGAATGGAAAGTCAGCACAGGAAGCCACCCGGTCAGCTTCAGGGAAAACAAAGATCGGAACGCCAGGGCCGGGCAGTCCAGAGAGAGGAAAGCAGGGCTGGAGACGATAGGGAAAGGTTTATGGACTCAAAGCCAGCTCAACAGTCTGTATTTGAGGAACACAGCTTTAAAAGAATTGTCTTTTACTCCTCAGGGGGGAAAAAAACACATCAGATTCAGGTAAGAAACCTGATGAGAAAGAATAGGAAGTACTCTTGAAATTTCTGCCCAAATTCTCATATTTTCTACTAGGAAGTCGGAATGAAAAATGTGAAGGCGATCAGAAATCATGATAATAACACGATCGCTAACACCAAAAACTGAGGTGAGCAATCTAATGTACCAAACCATTTAAGGCAACGTAGTTTACTACCCATGACTTCCTTGGGTATCTGAAAGTATCTTAAAAGGCTAAAAATACACTTTCTAAAATAATGTTTTTCTCAACCCATTAAAAGACTTCCAAGTTGGAAATAAGAAACATGAATTCAGATCACTGGCCACCATCATCCACACCTCAGGCACCATCCACCACCCTCTATGACATCACATGTAAAGTAGTATCTGCACCCTGCGGGATCAATTTATAGGTCAAAGGTTTTCCTAGGGCAAATTTACACACTCTGAAAATTTACACACTCTGCAGCCTTCTTCTAAATAAGCCATTTTACATGCTCATCTATTCAAACACACTGACATCTTAAATTTCAGGGCTTTTTAGTTCATGAGAAATGCTATTCTCTCAGAGATGTGCATCTTGGCTCTCAGGAAGATAAAAGCCAGATGCCAACACTGGCCAGCCTTTAAACAGATCTTCACATGAGATAGAGCCGCCAAAGAAGCCTCTAAATGAAGTCATATTCAACAGAAATTCCAATCAGTTGTGCTCTCAAACTTGAAAGCATTTTGTACAGAGCCACATGCAGATATTAAAGTTTTTGGGCCAGGGATTTAGCTCAGTGGTTCCGCCTCCTGCCTGAAAAGCCCAAGGACTCAAGTTTAATCTCTGGTACCAAA
>NW_022900921.1:48116383-48136075 GCF_012274545.1 Fukomys damarensis | reverse complement strand
GGACAAAACTTTAATCTTTGAAAAAAAAAAAAAAAAAAAAAAAAAAAAAAGATTTGTTTTAAAGATTCTGATTCTTAGAAACTCCTCTACCCATGCCCCATATACATGGTTCCAAGAAGTTTCTTTTTCCTTTTCTCTTCGAACTTTGAAATATTCCTCTTCTTTGCTTATCAGTGCTTTACTCCATGAAATTAAACAAAAGCAAAAATGCTTAAGTAATAATGCCACGTGCCAGGTGCTATCTCAGTGTTTCCTTTTGTTTGCATTTTGGTCTAGTTTGTTTGCAGTGCTGGGGATGGAAGCCGGGGCCACACACAGGCTAGGTGGGTGCCCACCCAAGCTGCACCCCCAACCCTAGCCAAGTTCTAACTTTCTAATCCAGATAACAACGCATTTCCCAGTGAAGGCCATTGAGGGCACCAAGAGGGATGTAATCCACCCAAGTCTCACAGGGAATGGTAAAGTTGGTATCTGAACCTAGAAGCTCGGGTTAGAGATGTCTGGATCCAGAACAAGAGAGAAACCTAAAAAGAAAGATTTAAAACTCCAAGGGCAGGGGTTGAAGCTAGGCTGTGAGCACCCGCCCAACACATATGAGACTCTGCATTTCATCTGAGCCCCACAAAACAAAACACAACACATGTAAACATCACAATACAATGAAGGAATAGAGGCCAGACTGCTTTGAGAACTGGAAGTTCTTGCTGTTTTTCTCCCCCTCCCCCCCCGCTAATCTTACTAATACTGCTCCTGATACATACTCTGTCCCTGCAGCCCCCTCCCAGCCTACACTGGTCAGGCCTAGACAGGTGGTCCTGGACCAGAGCTGGGTGTCCCTCCAGGGCTGTGGGCAGAGCACTGCTGAGCCACCCGGGGTTCTGGGGGGTGGGCTCATCCCACACCCATTTCTTAGAAACCCTGAAGCTGAGTCTTATCTCTCACAGCCTGGCCAGGCCTCTGTGAGTTCTTCAGAGTCACAGTTAGAGTGTTCCCTTTACACCAGTGGTATCTCTGCGCTTCCCTAGAAATGTTACTATATTTTTCCTCCATTTGCTTCCTGGGAACTAAATACTGAGGCTTTACCAGCACAGACAGAGTCATGATTAGTCAGGCGAAGGCAGAGAAGGAGGCAAAATAAGAAGGCTCTCAGTTGCTCCTTGCTCTAAATAGCACACAGCCAGCTGGGGCGGAACAGGGCTACCACATCCTGGACTGCTGGAGGCCTCCTTATCAAGAGTAGCTTTGGACTCTGGTCCTGGTCACTGGTGCTGAGCTCCTACAAACCACAGGAGCATTGATGTTCATAACAACCTGGATGATCCCTAGGTGTGTATGTGTTTGTTCACCAGGGAACGCAGGACAAGTCCCGAAGGCCAAAGGAGGTCCCAACATATCATCAGATGATGGAGACATTGAGCCCCAGCCTGTCACCAGGAGGGCAGGAAATGGGGACCGGGATTAAAAACTCTGGAACAAGAGGGCCTGGGGGTCTCTGGGCTGGAGAGTGCAGTAGGGTGATGTGCTGCAGGGAGGCGCCCTGGGGAAGGCCCAGACTTCCCAGACCCTCCTCCTCCAGGTCCTGAGCTGCATTCTTATAACTAAGCCACAATGGGAAGTGACAAGCTTCCTGAGTCCCCAAGCTGTCACAGCAGACTATGAGCAGAAAGAAGCCATAGGAACCCCCAGTTTACAGCTGGTTGCTCAGAAACATACAGGGTTCGCAACACCTGGAGGGGACAGCCTCATGGGACCAAGCCCTAACCTTTGTGAGGGCCGTATAGGATGGAACTGCAGGACACTCACCTGTGTGGGAGATCAGATACTGTCCCACAGCGGCCACAGAGCCCAGGAGATGCAACGAGCCCAATGTGTCTTATGACAGGGGATGAACAAACGGCTCTGGAAGCTTAGTAGGAAAAGAGAGAGAGAGAGAGAGAGAGAGAATAATCAGTCATTTTTAACACAAAATGTATGTCAGCATGACATTTGGTCAGACTGGCTAATGAAGGCAGTATTAAAATTAATCTGTTTCTTTTTCCCTTTTTGAACAGAGTTTCCAGGAAATCAAGTTACATACCCTGTTCACCTTTGAGCCTGGGTTCTACTGCTACTGTATAAATGCTCCAAGGTATTTTCACTGCCAAAAATGTAGGCACTGAAACCATTTCTTTATCTCAAAATTTCACACACAGAGAGCAAGCAAATCTAGGGAAATGAGTCATAAAGAGGGGAAGACTTTCAAATTTATTAGGTGCGTGTTCCAGGCTAGGAACCACCCAGTATCTCACACAATGTCACCCTAATAATCCCCTCGGATAAGGGGTTCCTCTTCCTCCTATCCCTGAAAAGGAGGGCACAGAAATCTCATGCCAACAGGAACATAGCCAGGATGCAGAATGCCTGGCAGCTTCCGACTCCACTCTTTCCTGCACACCAGGGTCAACGGGTTTCTTCCCAAAAGTGCTGATAAACATAGCATCCAGGGCCTTCAGGGACACAGGGTCACCACCATTTGGCTCTGCTACTGTGCCACGGAGGCAGCTGCAGTTGACGTGTGAGAGCATGAGCCTGGTATGTTCTAGTGAAACAGTTCACAGGAATAGGCCGTAACTGGATCTGACCCCCAGGCCTCTGCTGGCTGTGCTGCTCCCCATCTCGATAGAAAACCAATTTCCTGAGTCACGATTCTGTCACCCATGCAAAAAGGGTGACATCTGCATGGGGCACTTTTCACAAAATCCTGACAAGCATGGAGGAGAAATACAAAATTTTGCAAGTGAACTTACTGCTGGGCTGTGGGCTTTCCATGGACATCAGGTGGAGCAGGCTGTGCAGATCCTACACAGGGGCTAAGTGAAAGGCCCACTGCAATTGGTTCAATAGTATGTGACAAAAATAAAATAAGAAGGGATCTTGGCAGCACGAAAGCCATCACACACATGCATGACACAGATGTCCCAGGTGAGGGGGGTTATACTCCAGTCCCTTAGGTGCTTTCCGAACCCTCACCTCAACTCCTCTCCACTTCCCAGCGTGAGCATCAGGAAAATGCAGCAAGAAGGCTCCCATCTTTGACTATACAGCCTGGAAACCCTGCACATACAAATTCACAAATCCAACATTGCTCACTAAGGGGAACTGGTTTGAAGCCAGCAAAGCTCCCGTGCACCTGGGGAGCAGAGAAAAGGATTGAAGGTAGACCACAGCCAGGCAGGCTAGGCACCTGGAGGTCCTGCCTGCTGATCTGCATGGCAGATGGAACAGGGGGTACAGAACAGAGAAAAGAAAATCAGAGTCAAGCAGAGAGGGGAAGAAATGGGTCAAGCTCTTCTCACCCTATCCAGGGGTCCGAGGTATTCCTGCCAGGTTGCTCCCGAGGTAGAAGGAGCACCCACACCCACTATGGCCCCTGCTTCAGGCACTGTGTGGCTCATGACACCAACTTTTCCACTGTCCCCAAATGTGCCCTCCCCTTCCATTCTTCCATTTCCTTTACAAATCTTTTTATTTGTTTCTATTTTATTTTATTTATTTATTTGTTTGTTTGTTGGCACTGGGGATCCAACTTGGGCCTTTGCGCTTGTGAGGCAGGATGCAGAACCATTGAGCCAAATCCTTGGCCCTACAAGTCCTTTTAAAGGCAACTGGACAAAGTGATTTCTACTCTATCGTGAGCCAATGACAAGATATGTCATAAAAACCTAATAAAGAAGTAGGTCAATTTCAGGGAGCCCTGCTCAGCAACAAGCGAATCCAACCAAGGAATGACAGGCGGAGGTTATTCCTGGTGACTGCATCAGTCACCTGCTACTGGGTAACAAATCACGACTGAGGTGGCAGCTGCCAGCTGCCTGTGTTTACTGTCTCATCTCCGTGAGTCTGGAGCTTCGGCTGGAGCTTACCCGGTTCCACACTTGATACATAAAGACTCTTCCACACACACACCCTTGCGTGACTCCAAACACACACTTCTGGCCCTCATTTTCCTGCAGGGCTGCAGCCCAGGGGTGGGGGTGAGGGTGGCCCAGGAGCCACAGAGGCAGCAGCTGCACTCACAGGGCACCTGGACATCTGCCCTGCCTGTCTTCCCTTAACCTGCAGCGAACATCACTCAATAGGTGTCCAAGTGTAATATACCCCTGTGAAAGTGCTTCCAGGGGCAGCTGTGGAGGCCAGCACCTGGATAAACTGCTTGGTTCCCACGTGGCCACTTTAGCGGGCACACAGTGTCAGGGAAGCCTCAGAGGGCCGCAGAGAGTCGGACTGGGCAGCACATATAAAATGTTCAGTTACGCTAGGGCAGCAGCTCCTGGGCTGCACATGGAGGCTTCAAGCTTGGACATTCCTGTGGTCCAAGGTCAAAAGGAACCTGCCACACAGCTCACACTCAGTTCCACACATGGGGAGGGGATGACCCAGGCATCAAACAAGCCGATTCCCTTTCCCAACTGCGATTATTTCACACCATACCTCTTCAAACATGGGGCCAAACTCCGAGGACCAGGTTCCCACAACATCCCTGAGAACCAGAGTCAAACTCATATGTATGAGATTTTTTTGAAGTCATTGACATTTTCCTGATACTGGAAGTCATTACCAGGCCAGGAGTTCCCAACCTATGACTCAATCCAACTGCTGGAACATCAATAAGCACAAAACCCCTTCTACAGGAGCATTTCTTTTAAACTAATAAACTGGATATATGTGTATGTATTTAAAACTTATTGAAACAATAACTAGGCTTTTACCCAATATAAGCATAATTCTTTCTAGAGTTCCTCTTAGAGATGGAGTTTGTCTACTTGGGTACGATTTTGTTTTGTTAAGGCAGTGACATTAAGCTACTTCTTGCTAGGCCTGCATTGACATCTCTGCCTGGTGGCCTGAGTTTTGAAGCTGTCATCAGCAGACAGGATGACACCTGGTCTCCAGCTAGGCCCTGACCTCCTGCAACTCATCCCTGCTATCTAGGCAGACTGTTGACTTGGGGACTCCTTCCTAAGGTGCTCATAAGTGGTTTCCATTTAGGCAATTTAAATATTAAAAGAGCCATTAATATATTATTTTTAAAAACCCATTTGAGATGTATCATCCATGTGTTTATGGGCACTCTGTCAGAGAATATAGCAGCCGGTCTAAAAACTCCCAGCACTGCGCCAGGCGTGGTGGTGCATGGCTACGATCCCAATAATCAGGCTGAGGCAGGAGGACTGCCCTAAGTTCGAGGCCAGCCTGTGATACATAATTAATTTGAGCATAGCCTGAACAATATAGTGAAAACAAACAGACTCCTGGCGTAAAAGGTATGGAGGACGGTCCCCAATTGCACACAACTGTCATTACCATTATGGAAGGGACAGGGAAATCATGTTATTCCTCTGATGACTGCGGAGGCCATGACAATGACACAACAGGCACATGGAAGGATATGCTAAACATGAGTCAAAGCCTGGGAGAACACAAGCATAAGCTTTTCTGCCCCGAGTCTTTGGGCTGCAAGGTGGTCCCAGACGCCAGGCCGTGGGTGCAGGACCCAGCTTTAAGGACCCACTCAGGACTTACATCAAAGCCTAGGCCACAGGGTTTAACTAATCCTGGGCTCCAGTCTCAGACTGTGGGGGAGACCGGGCCCCTTTCGGAGCAGAGGACGCAGTGACAATGAGGTGTGGTGACATCTGCACTCCAAGTGATGCTTTTATCCAAAGCCACCAAAAACACTGCGACTTCCACCTGGCCAGCACGGAAGTTTAGAAAAAGGACAAGACTTTCCTTTTAAAAAACATCAGAAATTCCAGATCAAAATGGAAATCATAAACCGTACTGTAAGACAGAGACATGAATTAAGGAAACTACAGTCAAAGTAGTCTGCGCACAGCCTGCATTGGGTCATTTGCCACAGGAAAATTAGTTACATGGCCAGTGCCTGGGGAACGAAATGGAATGAAACCTCCCTCTGTACCTGCAGTTTGGGGAAAGTGGAGCAGAGCCCTCCTCTTCCCCCACCCCTCAATGGTATTATGGCCAGGGTGACAGGAAATAGGAGCAGCTGCCTGCAACTGCCAATCACTGCCCAAAGTGATTTCCCTGGACCTCCAGTTTCCGGAATGAAGGCAGACTAATCACCTCTCACACATTAAGCTTCCTCTCCCCAAAGCCCTTCAGACCAGGAATTCAGGCATTCTCTCTACCTTTAAAAACTGCATCACAAACTTATATCTCAGATTAAACTTGTGCTATTTTCGAATTAAGTTCATGAGAAACGTTATGCATTAATTAGTCTATCATTAATTAATTATAGTATTTCACGTAAACCATTTTATACTAATCCACGCCATCAAAAGCTAACACAGACTGGTTCACTATGAACTAAAGGAGGAATCAATAATTATGATTCTACTTGCTTTGAAAGCTAGCACTAATTTATTTTCAGACACTCATCAGAGCTCAAGGCTAAGCCCTGAAATCCACCCACCTCTGGAAAATGGTTCCCAGTGCCTTGCTGTCAAACGGCCTTATAATCCTGACATGAGACTGATGAAAGTCAGCCATTTGAAGCACTTCATTTAAAAAAAAAGATACTTGCCATGCCCTCAATTTAACCCCCAGCAAATAAATAACTAAATAACAAAAATCACCTCCAATGGATTAAGATAGTTTCAAAGGAAACACACACCAAACCAGACCCTCAGTAGGATCCAAAGCAAACTTGCAAAATATCTGAACAGTACTGATTTACAGTACTCTTCACTAGTCTAGGAGAAGTAGCAATTTTGACGGAACAAATCTTTTCTAGATTAAAATGTGATGGCATAAATGCATTTAACCCACTATAGACCAAACAGGAAATAAGAATTAATGCACTACCTGATGCCAGCATTCCACTGAAAGGAGCATTTTGTAAGAAGTTTTAGGTTAAGAGTTAAAGGTTCAAAGCACATAAAAAATGTATATCAAGTTCACATTATCTGAAAAGTATATACAGGCCAGCCCAAACTTCCAGGGACACGGATCATGGCTCGGAACAGATGTCCCTGGAGCAGCAGGAGCAGGGATGAGAGAACGAGGTAGCTGGCAAGCTGTGGCAGAGACCAGGCTTCCACCACTGAAGAGGCACTGAAGAGGGTTAGGAACTTGGAGAGAATACCGCCCTCCTCCAATGCCCGTGACCTTCATCCTACCTGGCCTTGGGTGGGTGAGGACTTCCTACAGCCCCATCTCAGACTCAGAGGAAACCAGTCATTTTATGCACTCGTTAATTAAGATGAGACTCAATCAGCAACTGGTAAAATCTCTGTGCAGTTTACAGGAACCCTGTGGGCAGGTCTGTGGGTGCCCAAAGATTCCCACAGCCCTGGGCACAGAGTGGGGATGGATAAATATTCTTCATAGGACCACGACCCAGCAGAAGCAGTGTGGATAGCATCCCCTCTGTGCACACAGGATCAGGAGAAGCCGTGCAGCTTCGTCTCTGTCTCCGGCTCCCTCTTCCAGCGCTCAGGACACAGGCACACAAAAGCAACAGCAACATATACTTGCCACTTGAGTTCCTTCATCTCACTGTGTGCTGCTTTGAAGGCAAAACAAAACAAAAGCCAAAAACTATCAATAACCAAGAAGCTGTACCTTCCAGCTTTAAGGGAGAGAAAGGCAGAGCAATGAAAGGTTTCGGAGAACAATGGGAGCAACCCCTCATGAAACTCATGAAAATTTTGCAACATTAGCTGAATCAGTATCTCTGCTCCTCTCAGGAATCAAGACTTTTGAAGTTCATATTTAGACCAGCTATTAATCAAGTTTGGAATGATACAGTTTCAATCCAATTCCCATTTTAATAAAAAGTCAAGAAGTCCCTGTAGGGGGAGGGGGCTGAAATAGTCAAATTGAGGATGAGGTCCTGGGTCTGCAGCTTTAGGTCTGGGCCGCCCTATTCCAGCCCAGCTGGGAGGTGCTGCTAAGGCTCCCAGAAGCCACTCTGATGGGAACCCCTGGCCAGCACTGTCCTGGTGACCTGTGCTTTCCTCCTCTACAAAACAGTCCATTCACAGCGCTGGTCTCCCCCCAACCATGCTAGAAGAATCAAATGATACAAAGTGCGTCAAGTAACAAAGAGATACATATATCATTTTGTAGCATGCAAATCAGATCTCTCCAATCTGTCCAAAGAATTACTGTTCCTTTTTCAAGGAGTCTTTCTCAGTCTACATGAGATGGGGTGATTGAAGAAAATAAAAGATGGATTGTACTTTTAATGCTACCCACCAAGGGAAGTTCAAAAATTTACAGAGTGCTGACTTTGTTTATCCTAGTAATAGAACAGGAAGAGAGGCGATAAGAAACAACAAAGTCAAAAGGAAGAGCAACACAACAGGAAATAATTTACACAAAACAGATGACAATAAAGGCCAGGAAGCTTCTCACTGGCCAGTCTCTGCATTTCTTGGCTACTCTTACTTGATCAAGTAAAGGCCTATTTATAAAGGAGGGGAAAAAGTTCAGACAGCAACATCATACTCTAGGCTAGCTAATAGGTAGTTTTGTAGATGCCGGGAGTCAGCAACTAACAGCCAAATTAGAATTTTCCCTCTCCCTTTCCTTCGTAAGGTCTAATTTGTGGTATTTTTGTTCTGTCTCCCCTGAAGTTTTATAACTATACAAAGAAGAAAATAAAGCATTCAAAAGCTAAGATAGATGACCAGTTCAGAAATTATAAGGCTGAATCTTATGAACTTTAGCAATATTAAAACCATTTTTTTCTAGAAAACACGAATGTAAGGCTTCTGAGGAAAAAAAATGTCTTTTATTATTAGACTTTACACGTCCATTACTTTAAAAGTAACTGACAAAGGTCCCCTTGGTTACATCAGCGGGCATTGTAAGGGGAATGGGCTTTAATCACATCTCAGCCAGGCATCAAGATGTTTCCTGCAAAAATTAGCTTTTCATATGTACGTGGTACAAATAAGATGAATCAGAAAGTTTTTAAAAAAGCATTGTGCTACATTAAAAAAAAACTAAAATAAAATGTCATGACAAAATAGCTAGAGAATAAAACTAGTTAATACACCTGTGTACCATAATCTTATAATGGCCAAAATGTTACTCAGCATACAAATCACAGACAAACAAGGCTCTTACAAAAAAGGAAGAGATAATCACACAAAACTTTCTGCTGGGTGAACTGAGAGAAATTAATAGTATATGAAACAAATTAGCATATATATTGAAATATTTTTAAAACAACAGAATACAGCAGTTCAAACCGACCCCCCCCTCTCCATGTGCCATACTTTTTAACACCAACATCATTACAGGTGAAGAGAAACCACTGTTACATCAATTACACTAAAGCAAGGTTCTTCTTTACATTTTAACTGCACAGATACATTGTGTTTAGATGTATTACTTTTCACTGTGTTGATCCAAAGGGAAGACTGAAATTGATTTCCAAAAGGCAACTCTGAAATATCGATGTATCACTGACTTAAACATTTAAACAAAGCAGACCAGCACTCATCTCAAGGTCGCTTAAATACTAACACTTTCAGCTGCTTAATTCTTGGTCAGTGGGTTTGTCTTATGCACTACAAGATATTTAGTAGCATCCCTAGTCTATACCTCCTAAATGGCAAGGGCACCTTTAGACAGGACAATTTACTATTTCTCCAGACACTGCCAAATGTCCACTAGGGCAAAAGCAGCCTAGAGGAATAGCATTTACTTATGTACATGGGTGAAGGAGGTTCAAGTTTCAACCAAGTTTTTTAAAATACTAACCTTGAAAAATGTGTTGGTGGATTTGCAAATGTGAGCTGCTTCCATTTCCCAACCCAAATCTAACACCTAATCAGCTCCAAAAATAAATGGGAGGTTGCACACATTAATGTGCAGTGTGTGGAAAACATGTTTTCTCCCTAGACTCAAAACCCTGACCTGTTGCAGATGTTCATAAAAGAAGAGTGTCTCCTTCTGTGGGACACAAATTCGGGTTCTCTGACCAGGATGGCTGAGATGTGTTAAGCACAGTGAGGCTTAAGAAGCAAAGTGCTGAGACATCTCAATCCATCTGCTGAGCTCTAGCTCCACTCAGGAAAGCTTCAGAATGAAGATTACAAACCGCAGAGGGTGTCACACCCTCTCCTTCATTTTTCAGAAGGTAATGCCATCCTTTCTTCCTGGCTGCCACTGGGCCAGTGCTCCTGAAACTTGCTCAACACACCTCATAAACAAAGGATGGAAAGGGACAGGGAGGAGAACTGGCAGGTATGGGAACCTTCCAAACCCAAGCCCAGTGCCCTAGAAGACCACAGAGACGCAGCTGGGACAGGCCCTGAGTGCACGTGATCGAACCAGACCCTAACGGGAACGTTAAGACACAGGCCTAGGGCACGGAGGCCACAGACATGACACAAATGTGGGAAATGGCAGAGAAACACCAAACATATGCAAAGAGAGAATGGGGAAGAAATGGAAATGAATGCAGGAAAAATCTGATTTTTTTTTTGTACTTTATTTTATACAACCAATATTTATTTAGCTGTAGCTTTACCTGTGTTGTCATTATCTTTTTACATCATTTCTTTTTAATTCAGATGATACATTTGTGATATCTCTTTTTTGCCTGCAGTACAGCAGGCATTTCTTAGACATTTCTTCAGTGCAGATTTCTTGGAGAAAAACTCAGTGTGGTTTCATTTGAAACTATCATTATCTCAAAAATCTGGTTTTCTTTATCTTGCCAGATTCTGCTAGGTTTGCTTCTTAAAACAAGACAAGTCATTTGATGAAAATTCACTCTTCACCATTATTATATTTCTGAAAACTGTCTCTAAAATAACTCCGTGAATCCCTGGGTATTTCCTGTTGTCTAACAACACCTGCAGGAGCTGTTGGTTTGTGGTGATGTCCCCAAGGTGGCTTCCATAACTCAAAGCAGTCATGGGCAATTCTCAGCACCCTATCAGGAAACAGGGACACCAGCTTATAAAGCAATTGTCCTCAGTGGATACAGCTGAGGTGAGACGGGGGGGGGGGAAGACAGCAATGGCTCTTCTCTTGAGGAGCATGAAAACACTCCTTGACTTAAGACACATCCTGAAAGACTGAGCCAAAATTTACCCTCTATTAAACTGAAGCAGGACCATGAAGGAAAGTCATGAAGGATGGGTAGACTCTGCTCTGGCCCGGGCATCTTCCTAGGCATTTGGCCAAGATGCCAATGCTGTCTATCTCACTTAACAGTGTCAGGGGGTACTGCTGCACCTGCGTAAGTAAACAGATCTTCACTGCTGCTCTTCCTAGAATGGGCCACGGACGGAGCTGACCCTGCAGCACTGGGCTGCCTGCACATCAGCCTGTGGGTAGGGGGACCCCACCTGAGCTGTGCCCTCCTGAGACCAGGGGTGCAAGGAAGCAACCCCAAACAGTCACTAGCTTGTGGCTGTGGCTCAGTGCCATCTGATTATGGAGAGGGCAGCCAGCCCTGTTCTGGCCCCAGGGATCCTGCAGAACCTGAAGGGTGGGTGTGGGGTGATCTGGCAGGCACAAAACTCCCTGGGAAAGGTAGCACACACCTCAGGCTCCCCTGGGGACCCTGTGCGGCCACTTCCAAGATCCAGACTGAGACTCAACCCAGCCTGTCATGGCCTGAGAAGGGGACACCAAAGCCACTGAGAAATTCTTCACGACCTTCAGGTGTCACAGCTGAGGAAGAGGGTTTGGAGGGTTAGGCAGCAGTGTCCCAATTGAGCAACTACCAACACTTCTTCACATGCAGAGCAGAGGACAGTGGGGAGCTCGGCAACTCCACAAGACAACTGTCCCAGATGGGGTGAGGCTGAAAACCACTATGTGCTCTGTCCCCATGGGGGTGGAGTCGGTACACCAGGAAGGACTACGTCACACAGCCCACTCGAGTGCCCATGTGCAGGCCACGCTTGGTTAGCACACAGCTCTCATCTCAAAGTATGACACCTCTGTGGCACCAAAGATGAGGCCACAAGTGGAAAACTCCACACCCGATGCCAGCCAATAGGTCACTGTCACAATCAATGCAGCTGCAAGAAAAATCACGCATAAAATGACCTTCAGGCTGCTGGATAAGGTGTACATGAAACACAAGTGAGTCTCTAGGTTGGCCTTGGATCCCATCCCCAAGACATCCATTATATACATGCAAATGTTCAAAATTCCAGAAAAATCCAAAATCTGCAGCACTTCCGCTCCCAAGCACTAGGACAGGGATTTTCAGCCAATATGACAATACAAAAGCTACCTTATGTGGCTGTGGGGCCTCGAGCAGTGGTGTCCACCCCAACATGTACCACTTTGGTCGGGAACACTGGTTGGACATCAAACGCCCAGGTACCCCAGACCTCGGCACTGGGCACTTCAGGAGGAACCATCCTCCAGTGGCTGTGGCACAGTGAGAGCCGGAGTCGGCAGGGTGATGTTCTCCTGGTTCCCAGACACAGTGAGGGGGCCAGTACTAAGGAGCAGCCAGACCAACGCACCCAGTCACACACCTCAGAGGTTCCTCATAGTTACCGGCCACAGCCCCTGTGAAGCTACTAATTATTCTGAACCTCCTTCCACACCCAGGGCCTCCTGCACAGTGATGCCTGACAAGAGGCCCCAGAGTACACCTGGCCCAGCCTCCACTTCTGCCAGTGATCTCCACCAGTGCCTCTCCAGGCTCCTTCCACCATAAAAGTTTATGGTTCTGTGCCACACACAGGCAGACAAAGCTGGGTGAAGGGTGGTAGCCCAGCTCAGAGGGTGACGGTTCATATTCAACACTTACTAGCACTGGGGACCAAGGCCAGGCAGGCCCTAGATGTCCCTCTCCTTCCCTAGGTGAACCCCAAATGTACCATCTTCAATGGTAATAAGGACTCAAGGAGTTATTTGTGTGAACCACTTGGAGAGGTAATTACAATGTCTGGTTGCAGGGTGTGTGTCTGTGTGAGGAAAAAAGCTGGGATCGTGAGGAAAGGTATGATTTTAGCTTTGTCCTCACCGGTGCAGCACTTACCACGTCAGAACTGCTCATTCTGAAAAGTGTTGTTTCACAGTGGCCATTTAACTCCTAGAACTCAAAACATATTTGATAATATTTGTAAAATGTACAAGGTATACTACATGTTCACTTTTTACCAGATCTGATATTAGGACACTAAAATTGACTTAGAAGTGACTTATGAAATATTACATTGTTTCTGAAAACTGCATACATATGCTATACTTTTCTCAATAAAGTACAATCATAGTTACCTCTATTATTACTCTACTCTGTTGCTATTGTGTCTTCTTAGTGTCTCAACTTTGGGAAACATAGAATACAAGAAGTTCCAACCTGAGAAGGACCTGCCATTCTCCACACAGCAGCCCTCTACTTGGGGCCACCAACCTGTCCAAATGGAGCAGGGGGAACAGAGATCTGCTGAAGTGTGCAGACTCAAAAGCTTCACATGAATAAGAGAATGCGAACCTTTGTATTAATTCATATATTAATTACATGCAGAAGTAAAATATACATAAAGGGGAAAAGGAGATCTATGATAACAATATCAATTGTCTCTATTTACATCTTTAATGTGGCACCCACAATATTTAAAATGACAGAGTCTGGCATTTGTGGCTGGCATGGCATTTTGATGGGAGGGCACTGATTGTGACAATTGGTAGTTCAAGTGGCTGTTGTGGGGAGACACACACACACACCACTCTCTGCCTTCAACCTCTCCTCCCA
Organism: Fukomys damarensis; assembly: GCF_012274545.1. NCBI lineage: Eukaryota > Metazoa > Chordata > Mammalia > Rodentia > Bathyergidae > Fukomys > Fukomys damarensis. The sequence goes on along the minus strand of NW_022900921.1, from coordinate 48,122,328 downwards.
TTAGACCCAACATGGTGCACATCGAGTACAGCTCTGCAGCCAGGACACTGTGACAAGGGCCAGACCTCAGCCAGCCCCATGGAATAAAATCTGCAAATGCCAGCTGACCACATCCTTGCTGTTTTGCTATCACTGCCAGCAAACTGCTGCTCAGTACATGGCCACACATGACCTGGTAGCACAGGGCTGGGGTGTGGCATTCAGAGACCTGAGGTACAGTCGACCTGGGCCCATACCTGTCACAATGGGGACCTGGGACCTTGAGCTGAGGACAAGGGATAGCCACCAGGGGTAGCGGTGGCTCCATTGAATGCCAGGGAATGAGGCACAGACAGATGGGCGGGAGTGGTCAGAAAGGTGCCTGGATGTCCAAGCGAAAGAGCAAAGAAGGAAAGCAAGGCTGAGATGTGAGACCTCTTCTGGAGGTGGAGTCAAATGAGCTGATAAAACAGATCTTCAAGGGTAGAGGGGCACTAAAGAGGAAAGAGCAGAGCCCTGGATGAGCAAGGAGAGTGAGGGCAGGCAAAGGGAAATGGTGCTGTTGGGGACACAAAGAGTTCGGTGGAAGCATCAGGGAGAAGTTGGTTAGTCCGGACAGATGGATGGATGGATGGATGGACAAACAAACAAGGCAGGGGCACACACACATTTGGCGTAAGCAAGTGCACAGCCTTATGGGATACCCTGCCTCATGCAGCCGCCCGAAGAAAACCAATGAGGAGCTTGAGGGCACCTGGCCCATGAGCAGGCCGGCTCCAGAACAGGCCTGGGTCATGTCCCAGGCTGTGGGTCTCAGCAAAGCAGGCCAGGGGCCATCCCGGATTCACCTTCTGGCTGGGAAGTGTTTTTCTTTCCATACATAATCCAGGAGTTGCTCATATTTTTTAAATTATATTGAGGTCGCCATAAAGAAAACACAAACCACAGAGCATCTGCATGCAGGTGTGTCTGCCTGCCTAGAGGGAAGCGTCTATAAGTGCAATCAACCCAGACTTCTCTCCTAAACCACTCCTCTCATGGCCTGAGTAGCCTGGGGAAGCCAGTGCCCAGGCACCTCCCCAATATTGCTTCTGCAATGAGCTGACCCTCCCACCCAACTTCTTACTGCACTGTACCTGTCCTGGCACTGGCCTCAGATGGCAGAGCCCATAGGTCTGGACAAGGGAGCAGCAGCAGGCCTAAAGTCACCAACCTCAATGAGAACACAGACACAGACGGCAAATATGGAGTCTTACTCCCCAGGTGGCAATGCATGGATCCCCTTGGTGGCCTGCAGGGCTGGTCCTAGGACTCTGCGGGGACCCACATCCTCAGACACTCAAGGAGCTCTGTAAAATGGCACAGAACACTTGCCATCACCTGCATCCATCCTTGCATATAGTCTGTATCATTTCTAGATTACTCACATTACCTAACACAAGCCAGGTGTGGTGGCGCACACCTGTAGTCCCAGCACCCAAGAGGCTCAGGCAGAAGGATCATCATGAGTTTGAGGCCAGCCTGGGCTACGCAGTGAGTTCAAGGACACCCTGCACTACACAGTGAGACCCCTTCTCAGAAAAGTAAACAATAATAAAAAATCTAACACAATGTAAAGGATGTGTAAATCATTGTATTGCTGAGCAGATAATAACCAACAAAAGCCTATACATAAGCCATACAGATAAAAACAACTGCAAATACTTTGGATGTTGCAGCTGATGAATCCCTGGCTGCAGAGCCCGCTGACACCTGGAGTACACCTGGGATGAGACAGGAAGGTGGGTAACAAGGCCCACCTAACAGGGACTGCCGGCCTCACAAGAAGAGGAAGAGCCCCAGAGACATCAGCCTGCGTGCACAGAGGCAAAGCCATGGAGGGCAAAGCAGAAAGTGCACCAGGCGGGGAAGGGACCCCACAGACACCAGCACCACTGCCATTTGACCTCGAACTTTGAGCCTCCAGAACCATGAGAAAGTAAGTGCTGCTGCTTGGCCTGGGCCAAGGAATTCCATAAGGGATAGGGAACTGCCTTTTACAGGCAGTGAGCAGGAACCCACTCTCTTGAGCCTGAAGCCACCTCCTCTTCAAAGCAACCACGATACGCAGATAGTGCCCTGAGCCCACCCCATCAGCGCCCCCTCAGATGGCTGTCCGTGGGGTCAGCTGGAGGCCCGCAGACTCTGACACAGCTGCCACCCACCAGGCACAGCTCATACCACCCCCAGCCCACTACACCTGCTCACCCACCAGCACCCTGAGGTCTTCCACCACCACCAGCCTAGCAGGACTGGGCCCCTTGGAGGGACCTGAGCTGAGTTCTGTGTGCTGGAGCCAAACCCCATCCCCCAGAAACATGGGCTGGACCTGTTTCACCGCATTGTTTAGAGTATGGAATACGATGCCACCTGTGAGAGGGTTTTATAAACTATAAACCACCACACAAACGTCAGGGCACATTATTCTCATCTCATCGTGGATGGCAGGTCTTCGTTAACAATGGTCCGGCAAAAGCATCCTATTTGCCAATACTAGGTTGTTTTTACTTACTGATTTATCTATTTGTTTTTGTGATAGATCTCATTATATAGTCTAGGCTCAACTCAAACTCGAGATCCTCTTGTCTAAGCCTCCCGAGTGCTTACGTTACAGGTGAGTACCACTGCATCCAACTTTAATACTGTCTTAAAAAGAAGAAACTGTGGTACAGACGTTGCATAACCTTTATCCAAAAAGCTTGACACTGGAAGCATTTCAGATTTTGGGTATTTCAGATTCTGGAACAGGTACATGCGTAATGGGAAGTGTCTATCCGCCTAAACTGGAAACTCTGGCCAAGCTCTGGTTACCCTGCTGCTACCTTAGTTACATGGTTAAAAATCAAGCCTGAGGAATCCATTGTGTCACACACACCTTCACACACAGCCTGCAGGTGACTGTATACAGTATTTTCAGCACACCTGCACTGTGACTGCAGCCACCTCATGAGGGCGGGTGCGGAATTTTCCACTTGTGGCCTCCTGCTGTTTCTCAGAAAGGTTCCGATTTGGGAGCATGGCAGATTTCGGATTCAGGCTCCTCAAAGTGTATTTAAATTCCAAGAGTGCTCGATGTTTCCTAAAACCATCACCAATAAAAAAATTAAAACTTTTGCTGCAAATGCAACACAAACAGACCACTGGGGAAAGTGTCCCAAATGCCAAATCAGAGACACAAAGCACTATGGAGGTCCAAGGACAAAGTCACCTCCTCTACACAGAAGTTGGTAAGAAGTGAAGAAAGGAATGAAAGAGAACTTGAGACACCCAGGGGGCCAAGCAAGGGAGCCCAGAGGGAAACAAGAGGCTGGCAGGGACACGACAACACTGGGACAGCGCCACATCAACCAAAAGAGCCTTTTCATTTCCACAGCTTCAAGGAAGGAGAATTTTGAGGTAGGAATGTACGAGTGTGTGTGTGTGTGTGTGCATCTGTGAGCGCATGTGCACACACATTTGCGTCTGTGTATGCTCTGGGTAAGGGTGTAACTCACTCCTGTTGCTTCACCTTCAGTAACAAATGTACCCTGGGATATTTCAAAGAGAAATGCAGAAAATTTAAAAGTCTAATTGGTTCAATTGCACTACCAGAAACCTAAAGGAAAGACAAAACTACTCAGTGCAGCTGCGTACCTGTGATAGCCCTGACCTCCACAGTTGCCTGAACTCTTGGCACCAAATACACACAGGATAGGTACTTTAGCTCAAGACCCTTGAAAACACATGTAAAATGTTTCCATCTCTCATTTTCAAAAAGAGAAACAATTTGGAAGCTTTGCAGTGGCTCTGGATGGGAAAACTAATTCACTCAACCTCTGGGGGGAGTTGCTGGGAGTTTTCAGTTCATTTGTGAAAAAAGTTAAGTGACCAGTTTTCCCAAACACGGAAAGCCACCCCATCTGCAGCTTTCAGCCTCCTTTCGAATGTCAGGATACCATTTCCACAGGCTTTGCCACCACCAGCAACACAGCAAGCCAGGCTGCACACCTTGCAACACACATGTCCCAGAAGACAACACAGCCTGGCCCAGCCAGGGCAAATTAAGCTACTCCAAGTGACCAAAAAAAAGGATCCCATTGGCTGGGGATGTAGCTCAGTGGTGCCACTGCCTGCCTTGCATGTACAAGGTCCTGAGTTCAATCCCTAGTATCCCGGCCCCTAAGAAAAAAGGATCCCAGGTCATCCTGTGTCATCAAGGGGACTCAGAATATCTTAAAAGCTGACTCAGTTTGTGCACCCACAGGGAAGATTTCTGGTGAATTTGATAAAAATGAAAGCATAGTTCTCAAATGCTGTGTGTAAAAGATCTGCTGCTTATTGGAAAAGCTCAGTAAGGCCCAACACAAATTGCAGAGACTGGGAACACGACAAGGTCCGGACAAGAAGGCATGAAGAAGTGTAAGCGCCTAGCATTTGATAAAGCAAAACTGAAATAGAGAAGGAGACCACAGTGACTCGCCCCGGCCCACCTTTTGTAGGCCACCTATCCACTCAAGTGGGCAGAGGCATGATGAAGGCCAACTCTCCAGGCTGCAACTTGCCCCCAGCTTCATCCAGGTTACAATCTGTCCCCTTGCCATGTAGTACAAGAGCTCAGAGCAGAGAGGAAGTGGGCCACACCTCCCTATTCACTTACCCCTGTGCAAAGTTCTCAATTTCAGACAGATACAGGTAGCTAGCAAGCCTCCCAGACCTGGCCATTTCTCCAATCAAAGCACTATTCAGCCTACTGTAGGAAGTGGACCTTGTCTGTGACATTCACCCTGGTGCACACATCTTCAGCCCTGCTCCAGAGCAGGGCTCAAGTTCAGCGCTCCCTCTCCCTTGAGTGCCCACCACCATTCTCTACACACAACCCTGAACATGCCTGCCGTCCCTTTATTAATTCACCCGTTTCATCTAGAAAGCCTGGGTAAGTGAGTTTTGGGAGTGCTTCGGGAAGCCTGGAGATCTACTCTGATAAGTTAAAGCAGCTAGGTTAATTTTTTTTTCACTTTTAAGACTTGAAAACCACTGTTGATAACCAGATCAAACTGCCGCATAAAAACACGCCGATGGAGTTTCCTTCCTACACAAAATCCTTTCCTGAAGCCTGGACAGGTCAAGACCAGGAAGAGACTGTGGATCCTACCTGTGGGTCCCCAGATGCCCCGCCCACCGGTCTCTGGGTTCTCTTCTTTCTGGGTTAACACAGGAGCAGGCCCTGAGATGTCCAAGGCCCCTCTGGCCCAGAGTGGGGCCTACTCATCCCATTATGGGCACAAACTTGGCAGAATGAACCTCAAACCTGTTGGCAAATTACACAAAGCCAAATAAAGGAGAAATTACCAGCCCCGACGGTCTGAAGTGGTGGAAGCCAACTCCACTCGCGGTCTGGCTTTGTCCCCGAGGCTGTTGACAATACTAGTGGAACTCAGGTACCCTGTGTCCATTAGCCGGCATCCCGGCAGACCTTCCGGGCCGGTCCTCGCTGCTCACAAATGAGGGCTTTTGCAAACAGAGCCCCTCCACACAATGCCAAGTGAGCCGCGCTCACCGGGGAGTTACCGGCTCTGCCTGAAAAGTCACATCCGATTCCTCCAGATCCACCAGGCGGTGGACTCGCCCTGCGTGCACCGCAAGGGCAGGGACAAGGGAGAAACTTTGCTTCCGGCGGCGGCGGCTGGAGTGTTGGAAATCGGGCAGGGCGCAAGGCTCAGAACTGCACAAAAGCGCCTGGGCCGCGGCGAGGACCTCCCTTAGGCGAAGTGACAGCAGCTGCGGCCCGATTGTAAATAGTTCCATCCGCACAGTAAGTTCTTCGGTTCCGGCCTCGCCGAGCGCCAGAGCTCAGCGCGCCCTAAGCCGGCCCGCCCAGCTCCTGTTTCGTTGGCATACCGGACTCCCGCGCGCCCTGGGTGGGGACCTGAGGAAGGGGATTCGGGTGG
>NW_022900921.1:47990142-48115810 GCF_012274545.1 Fukomys damarensis | reverse complement strand
CTGAGCGTGTGGACCCGGGTGGAGACCAGGGCGGGGACCCGGGAGGAGGCGCGGCGGCTACCTCGGGCTAAGCGCCGGATCCCGCGCATCTTCTTTGTGTCCCCACTGCTTGCTTGGATCGCGATGCTTGGGCTGTGGGCGACTGTCCCCGCCCGGAAGCTTTCCCACGGCACCCTCGGCGGCCCGGGCCTTGCGTCGGTCGGGAAAGTGGCTGACATAGAAATGTCACTTCCTTCCCGGGCCTGCTGTGGGCATCTTTATGTGTTTCCTCGCCATCTATTTACTTTCCCAACCAGACACGTTTAGACTCCTCCCGGCCTGACCTAGGCTGTTCCCAGGAGCGGCGCGGGGAGCTCCTGGGCCTTATGGGTGGGGACGGGGGTTCTGTGCACCCCTGGGACTGAGAGGACGCGGAGTCGCGGAGTCCTGGGGATGCATGGGACCCCTGGGTGCATGCAGCCTGCAAAAACCAAACCTGTGAACTAACTGAGAAGACCAAGCCCCCCACCCCCGGAGGAGGGAGACAAATGCCTTTCCCTTTCAGAGGGACAGAAATCCAGATGTTTCTTCCTCACTCCCTTCCCCTGCGGTTTCCCAGGGGAAATCCGAATATTCACATGATTCTGATTTCCTGGTGGGGTTGCCTGTGTCCCTGTTAAAGAGATTCATCTTAGGCTCCTGGCTTCCCCTTTTATTAAGGCAGGACTAATTCACCCGAGAAAACAAGGGAGCCTTATTGGATTACTCTTCCCTGCCTCCTTCTCGAAGAAGTCTTGGATAGCCAAGTGTGCTTTGTAGTCACACTGTGAAGCGTTGGACTAGGGGTTCCCTGAACCGTGTGACCTTGAACAGGTGGTTTCAACCTTCCTATGATTTATCAAATGAGGAAATGCTGTTTGCCCATTTCCTATGTGAAGTAACTGGCACCATCAGGAAAAAGGGGGCCCTGCCTGGCTCAGCAAGTGGAAGGAGACAGAAGGGGCAGGTTGAAGAACTGTGTGTCCACCTCCTTCTCTGCTTTGACCTTAGGAAAGAAGCTACCTCCATTCATCCATTTGTGTAAACCCTGTCTTCATAATATCTACCTTTAGAATAAGGAAACAGGATCCTAATCTATAGTCTGGCCCCATTTTAAATTATTTTATTCAAAAGAAGTATAACAAGTTGAGCATGGTGGTGTAAGCCTGTGATCTCAGCACTGTGGGAGGCTGAGGCAGGAGGCTGACTTAGTGAGACCCATCCCAACATTAAAAATAAAAAGGGCTGGAGGTGTAGCTCAGTTCAAAGGCCCTTAGTTTGATCCCAATACCACACACACACACACACACACACACACACACACGCACACACAAAACAAATGTGTGACTTCTTTGACCCAGTTTTTTACATCTGTGCTTTGTAAACTTCCTTTGGGTCATAGTTCTCACACTTCTCTTCCTGTTCTGATTCTCATTACAGTTGCCAATGACATCCTAAAACTCAGCCGGCAGTTCTCAGTCCCTATTATACCCAATTTTCTTCTGCTAAGCCCTAACACTCTACCATCTTTTCATTTACCAGAGTCCTTTCATTCGGATGCCCTTACATTTTTGACCTGCCCATCTCTGCCTCCTTGTAGTGGGTGAGCTGTCTTCCAAGTCTCTGGCAATAATATTCCCAAACCAGATGTGCCTCTTTGTTTTTATTCTGATGTGCACTTTGGGTTTTTTTTCTGTTGTTGTTGTTGTTTGTTTTTGTTTCAAGAATGGTTCATCTTTTGTGTGCTCCTGGCTCAGGCTTGCTCTGATTCATTCCCAGGACTGCAGCTGTCCCCTAGCGAGCCCCAACCTGTCTGCTCTCCCTGTGGGAAATTCAGGGTGTCTCCTAGGTCACTTTGTTCAAAATGAAACTGATTCCTTCCCAAACCAGCTCTTCCTCCCCACCTCTGACTTGGCCTAGAGGCCACCTCAGCTTCTGGGGAAAATCTCATTGCCATCTTGAGCAATTCCTTTCCACTGACCAAGGCCCCTAAGAGAAGGGAGAACAGGGCTCCAGATGACCCTGACCTGGTTCACTCTACCCCTGTGATGTCGATCCTTAACCACCTCTCTGCAAGTACCTTCCTTTCCCTCTCCAGCACAGCCTCTACATCATTCCCAGCCATACTTAGGATAAACCTTGATGAAATTCTTGGTGCACATGGCTCACAGAGTAGCATCATCCCACTTTACTGATGAAAAAAAAATTCATCCAGTCAGTGAAAGAGCCAGGCAGGTGGGTGCTGGGCGAATGCCTCCAGAGCTCTCTGCTGTTCCCTCACTCTGCCTCCAATGGGTCCGCATCAATTACTGGCTTCTTCCACTTCTCCCAACTCTCACTGGATGTCAGTGTCATCCTGGCTTTCTTGAAAACCCCTTCTGTCTTGTCCTCCAGATCCCATGTCCCCTAGAGTCTTCTCCAAGTTCCCTGTGGCAAAAGAGTGGTCATTTGCCCTCAGGAAACCTTAGGAATTTGACTCTTTGAGGCCACATTAGTATCCTGGGGCCACCTTAATGAACTGAGTCAGTGACTCCAAGCTCTGGAAGCCCCCAGCCTTGAATCCAGGTGCCCCTCCCCATTGAAGGATCTGGAGACCTCACTGCTCTGCCTGTGCTGCTGGCTCCAGGTGTCCCTTGGCTTGTGGCACCATCACTCCTGTCCCTACCTTTGTCCTCACACCCCTGGCGTCCAGGGCCCTCTCTCTGGAAAGACACTTGGCATTGGATTGAAGACACATCTTTAGCCAGGATAATCTACCAGACCCTTTCCAAAGTCAGGTCACAGTCTCATTGGGCTGTCTGTTCTGCCACAGAACAAGTGCAACACCTTCTTGAAACCTGCTTTCTCTAAAAATATATACCATGTAAATGTGTGCAACCTACTTAATTAGTGTGTCTGTTGTTTCACAAATGTTTTCAACAACCAGTATGGAAAGAGCAGGCAGTCTGACCTTCTGCCACTTTCTTTAGTGAGTGTTGGAACCCTGATCTTTATTTTATAGGGCCTCGTGTACGCAGCCCTGCCACACCCATCTCCTTCCTAACTGCTTTGGTCTCTATGCATGGTGAGCCTCTGGGTCACTGAAGTTTCCACCTGCTGCAGTGTAGAAGCATCCAGGAATTCTGGGTCCCTTACTCCATCCTTCAGGACCTCCTGTGACCCCCCCACACAGGCTGAAGGAACACACAAGGTCAGGTACAGGATGAAGTCCCTGTCAGACCCCCAGAGACCTTCAGATGCATGAGCCTGTGACTTGGGGTCCTTTACCTTTCTAGTGGGGAAATACATCCAGGACTCCCCGTTCCCAGGGACACCAGTGTCACAGATAATTGAGTCCTTTCTTTCTGTACAATTGCATAGCATTTGCAAGTAAACTACACACATCATCCCATATCACGACTTATAATGCTAGCACAACATGAATGCCATGAAAGTAGTTGCTATACCATATTGCTTAGGGAATAATGAGGAAAAAAAAATCTGTATGTATTCAGGGCAGATGCAGTTTTTTTCCAGAATGTTTTCAATTTGCGGTTAGTTGAGCTCACAAATGCAGAGCCACAGATATGGGCACAGAGTGTAATTGTGCTCGCTCGGAGAGTTGTGAGGATAAAACAGGGCAGAGTAAACAGATCTCGGTTATGGGCCTGCAGACAGTAAACACTCAGGCCAGCTTTGCAGTGACCTATGTCTTAACTGCAACGTAATGAAGTCAAGTGAGTGTCACCCAGGATCCCCGGAAGTGTCTCCTGCATTCCAGCGAGCAGCACCAGTTCCAGCCCAACCTGGAATGGAGCACTGGGCACAAAGACTATTGATTTAGGAGGAACTGAGGAAAGACTCTGGGATTAAACCAGCACTCAAAGGACTAGAGTAAAAAGCTGAGTGTGAAAGGTACCATGAAACTGTGTCCTGGAAATCAGGAGGGAACTTTGGGCTCTAGGGACCGTGGTGGCAGTAGAAAGGCCACAAGAGATCCCTTGGGGAGCTGCCACACTTGCCACACTTCGGTGTAGTGATGTCAGCCTTGTGTTTGTTTTAGGGAGGCCCAGGCCTGACTGTCATATACTCAGGTTTGTTTGCTGTCTGCTGACCAAAGCAAAGAGACCATTTATTTTGGTAAAGAGAAAAAAGGATTTATTCAAAGCTGGCCCGAGAAGATGGAGGGGCACATTTCCCTCAAATCACCATCTTCTGGGGTCTTTTATAGCAAGGGACAACAGGGGAGGGGACACAACTGGACCAGAGACCTGTCTGAGCTCTTCCAGTTCTGCATGGATCCAGATCTCTCCCTCCTTTGCCCAGGGGAGTGAAATTGGGCTTGGCCTTGAAGCACCACCAGCAGCAGATTCTGTCTGTCCCTCTGGGCTGATGAGAGATGGGGCTGCTGTTTATGCCCTGGGCCTGGTGAGGTTTGGAGAAGCCACTCCTCTCTATGAGTCTAATTTAGAAAATTCCACGTTGCCATGCCAGTTACAGGACCTCTGAGGGAGGTCCCCAGCCCTATAAGAGGCAGAAAGGAGTGGGACAGAGAGGGGACAGGGACCAGGAGGATGCTGAATAAGTCCCAGGAGTCCCTGCAGCAGCAGTCACCTTTGTGTCCCTGCACCGTCTGTCCATTGGTGTCCTTCCAGTGAATCCTCCTGTGCCACCTAAGGCAGACAGAGGGACCCAGACTCTAAGATTCTAAAAGGGGTAGGGGAATGGGACCAGGAAGGCCATGGAGCAGAGAATGCTGGGAGAGGGTTCTGAGGTGGGACTAGGAAAGGGCAGTCAGGTGGGGGCATCGTCCCAGCTCAGTGGACAGCCAGAGATACTGCATCTTTGGCAGGGCACACACCAAAGATGCCTGGAGGTAGTAAAGGGAAGTGTGTGGGTTAAATGTGAAACGTCCCTCAGAAGTCTCGTGTGTGGGAAGTGACTGGATCATACATGCTGTGCTCGTCTGTAGATGAGTTAGTGGCTGAACGTGCTGGTAGGAGGTAGGGTGCCGTTGTTGGTGGTGACATGGAAGGGTGTGTTCTTCTTGTTCACGGCTCCCACTTCCTGGCTGCCAGGCACTGAGCGTCTTTTTGGCCGCTGCGCCCTCTCGCATGCCATTTCTGTCTTGGAGCAGCCGGCCCTGGACCGGAAACTGGAGCCGGAGTAACCACTCCTCCTTTCAGAATCCAGTGTCAGGGTTGGGACAGAGACTGGGACGGAGGAACCAAGTGAGGGGCTGACTCCAACTGAGTCGCAGGGAGGGACTGGAAAGTGGCTTAAGAGAAATGGGGAAGGACACAGGCAGCTGTACGGATGTGGGGGACCAAAGCCAATGGGAATGGAGCGTAGATGGAGGTGCCAGTACCGGACACAGAAAGGTCAGGGAGACCAGACTGCCAGACTAGAGTAGTGGGTGTGGATGTCTTTGCCCATGAAGTGTAGTCAATATTCATGACCAACTTCCTGCACAGGAGAGGGCCCTGCAGGAGGGGTGCACATGAACACGTCGCAATCCTTGCCTTCAGGTGACTGCTGCAGAGTCAGCAGTGACTGCAGCAAATCTATTGAGTAATAAGCCTCACTGCTGTTTAACTGCCTCACCCATCTCAGCAGTGACAGAAACACCCTGAGGGCAGGGACGAAGTCTGTTTTTCTTGTGCCACTCCAGGCCTTCTTCCTGTTTACCCAGCACAGGGCAGACCTTGTAGACATCTTTCCTCACGGACAGAGCTCCGTCCCTCAAGCTCTGCCCACCGAGATGGGGTGGGTGCATTAATGAAGAGACCTAGGGAGAGGCCTTCAGGAACCACTGAAAGGTTCTCAGAACAAATACTGATAGCCTTGTGGATGTCAGGATTTCTTTTTTCCGCATGGCAGAGGAAGAGGGGACAGTCACTCGGGTTTTAATAGCACATGATCAACACACCATATGTGCATAAATAGAAGTATCGCAATGAATCCTATTAGCCTGTACAATTACTCTGTGTTAATAATTATAATTTGTGGTGTGTGTTAATGAAGACTGGACCCAGATTCTTCACACCAAATCTTTTTTTCTTCTTTATTTTTGAGGATCTCAGTAGGTCACTAAGTGGCCCAGGCTGGGCTCAAACTTGTGGTCTGACTGTGCCAGCCTCCCAGAGTGCTGGGATTACAGTTGTGTAGTATCCTGCTCAGCTAAATTATAATGTATTAAGAAATAGAAGAAAGAGCCTGATGATTTCTTCACCTAAACCACAACCTTCATTATCACTACCTCATCAGACGCAAGAGGGAGTAGGTTAGAAGCCCATGAAACACATTGCTCAGTGAAAGATAGGAGTGACATTATTTTTAAAATACCACAACTTTGGTTTGGTGGTGTGGCTCAGTGTAGAGTGCTTGCCTAGCATGCTTGAGGACCTGGGTTTGATCCTAAGCACAAGAAGGAAGGAAGAAAATGGGAAAAGAGAAAGAAAGGAAAGAAGGAGAGAGGGAGGCCAGGAGACAAGAAGAGAGGAAAAAGAAAAATCACAGTTGCAAGCATTGAATTTATACACCCTTCCCTCAAAGTGAGCTGTCTTCTGGGTAACATTGATACGATTCTCTTGCTTCTAGCTTGGGAGTGTAATCTGGACTTCAGAAAGCTTCACACTATCTGATTGCTTAAATAAAGGAAAAACAGTTGAAATAACACCATACAGCTGAATGTAATTTCCAAGTAAAAGAATATAAGTGTGCTCCAACCCTAACCAATCACTATGAGTTTTGTTAAAACTGGTGATTTTGGACATCATAACTTTAAAACTTAAAAGTGAGCATTCTGTGAAAAATAAAATGATGAGACTTTAAATTGTGAGTGTGAGCAGCAGGGCAGAATTCATTTCAGATATGAATGATCTTGAGAGAGCTCTATGACTTCAGAAGAGCTATGAGGATTTTACTCACATTTCCATTTGAGGTCTACCTTTAGGTGGACACCGTGCCTGAGATCTTTCTGTTAGCTGCAATCAACTCCAGTTAATCAGAAGGCCTCAGGAAGGAGAGGTTCTGCTGAATTACATTTCCTTGTTGATTCAGCACTAACCAGAAAGTCCCATCTGCTGGAACAGAGCTGAAATTAGGCGTATATATGTCATGCTGAGATGCATCTTCAGAAAGTAGTTGAGGGTGGGCAGGAAAGGGGTCCTTTCTGATATTCTTCTGTTGGGGCTGGTGATGCCAACAGCCTTGTTCTATACACCTTATCTTGCAGAGCTAACCACGTAGCAGGTGGGTTGGAACCTGCTTCAAGCCAGAGGTGTGTGCTAAGATCATTTTCTGAAAACTTAGCAAAATTCACCCATTTCTTTACTTTCCTCGCCTAAGTGAAGTGTTGAAAGATTTCCATTGAATGAGGATTCCAGTTAGTCAAAATCTGATTATTATTATTTACCCACATGTTTTAAGAGGGAGGACTTCTCAAATAGAAAGCAATCCTGACCCAACATACTGGTGAGTAGAATGATGCTTTTATTAGTCACGTTCCTCATTGAAGAGAATGTCAGTCAGCAGAGGGACTGCTGTGTGGATGCTGTATTATGACTCTTTTGCACTTGGCTGTTAGCAGTGCCAGGTGCTGTCAATGTGTTAGAGAATTTCAAGTGGGAAATGGGCTGGGATTGAGGATCGGTCTCATGTAGTTGTTTCTGGAGCAGGCTCCACCCTCCCTACCTTACAACATCCTCTATTCCTGATTCACTGAGCTCTCCTTCCTTGATGTTCCTCTTCTCTGAAATCCATGGTGTCACACAGCCAAAAATGCCTTGTTTTCTAATAATTTATGTCCATATAATATTCAAGATGGCACACTGATTAAAGGCACGGATGGTTTCTTTCAGTTCCCCAGAGTATTTGCTGACACTGTAAAGTTGGAAGTTAATTCTTTTTGAAGGACGAGTATGGGATAAAATTCAACTATTTAGGAATACTAATATCATATGCAAACATGTTTAGCTATGTACTACAAGTTGAATATTCTTATTCTGAAAATTCAAAATCTGAAAGACTCTAAAATTCAAAACTTGTCCAGTACCATCATGACCTCAGAAGTGGAAAATCTCACACCCAATTTCAAGGGACAAGTCACAGTAAAAAACGCAGATACTCCAGAAATATTGTGTGAAAGAAACTTCAGGCTCTGTGGGTTGCAGGTTCATGGTACAGAAGCGAATTTTATGTTTAGCCTTGGCGGGGGTGTGTGTGCCATAATCATGATATCTTATAATTTATTTGCAAATATTATAAAATTTGAAAATCTGAATGCCTAAACTCTTCTGGTCCCAAAGCATTTTGGTTAAGGAGCACAAGGAGCATCCAACTTGTGTTGTCAGTTATTATTAATGTTCTAGTTATTGATGGCTACCATTCATTGTGTTTATGCTCTTGTGTACTAGTCAGCTTTTCATTGCTGTGACACGATACCTATCACCCACAACTTAAAGGAGTGGCTCAGGGTTCCAGGGGATTCTGTCTATGGTAAGCTGGCTTCAGAGCAGGGACTTCATGGTGGAAGGGTGTGGTAGAGCAAAGATACTTAATTCATCACAGCCAGAGAGCAGAGTGGGGAGCAGTGCCAGAGATAGAGAACAGGAACCAGATACAAACCCAAGTCTACCCCTCCTTGACCCACCTAGACACACCCAGAAGTGTGCTCCAGCAAACCCCAGGGGTGAGTTCCAAACCAAGCCAACTGACACAATGAAGCTTAGCCTTGGCAGTCTGTCAAGTGCATGGCTAACCCTCATTCCCTACCCGAGGAAACAGGTTGAAAGGCTTCAATGTTGTCTCCGTTAATGAAGTTTACAAGTGATTGTGTTTTTTTTTCTCATGACCTTGCCTTTATATACTGTTTTACAAGGTTTCTGAGCAATACAACCAAGAGAACTACAGTGCCCTTATAGTAATACCTTATTAAGCTTGTTTGATGTTGAATTTTTAACAAAGTTGCCAATTCTCCCTCATTTCTCCTTGATTATGTGAAGCACCTCTGAAGTCTGTGGTGGGCCAGGCATGCTGGGGTGAGGGCTGGGTCCATTGCCAGGTGCCTACACCTGTGCAGACTTGGGCTAAGCCAAACCCTCTGATTCTCAGTCAGAGCCAGGCTCCATGGGGGTGGCTTCATATTGTTGCACAGCAAGTCATCACCAACTTAGGGACCTGAACACCACAGGATGTGATCCTCCAGTTCTCCAGTCAGAAATCAACACTGGGCACCCTACACCAAAATCAGTTGTTGGCAGACCAGGGTTACCTCTTGGAGGCTCTGGGTGACCGTGACATTTTTGCCTTCTCAGCTGCTTTCCTCCTTTGGGTATCCTTCTCCATCCTCTCATACTCTCTGCCTGCTTCCCCATTGGACACTTTCTGTCTCCAGCTGGGGGAATGGTCTCCTGCCTGGGGACTCATGTGGTCCTCATGTTCCCACCTGGAGAATCCAGCACCATCTTCTTCTTGGAGTGAAAACCCTGACTCACCTCAGCCAAGTCCCCTTGCTGTGTGAGGTGACACTGCCCTTGGTTCCGAGGGCCAGGAACACTTTGAGGAGCCATGATTCTGGACACTCACTCTTGGGACAGGCACAAATCTTGTTGAGGCTTCTGGAGGGTTTGCAGCAGAGCAAAGATGCCCCACCCTGAGGGAGAGGGAAGGCGGGGATATGCTGGCCTCAAGAAGGTGGAGGGAGGGGAAGTGGCTGTTGTGTGCATGGACGTGAGGATACTCCCTAGGGGTGTTCTTAGGAGTTCCAAACCAGCATGGTGGATTGGGAACATTGAAGACACTTCTACTATACAAGCAAAGCCTACCCGCCATTAAAAAGTCATACTCCCCACCTAGGAGCCACTGGAGGAAGTCAGGTAAGCTTGTGGTTTCTTCAGCAAGAAAGTGACAAAATTAAAAAGATATTTTGGATACAACTGCAAAATTACAGGAAATACAGGTAACAGAGAACATGTCCAGCTATATTTGGAATGCAATTGGCAATATGTAGTCTGTGAGGACCCGGAAGGACAAAGGACCTGGCTCTTTGTACTACTGTTGCTAAGAAAAGTAGAAAGAGATAAACATGGAACTTCTAGGTCCAAAGACCTAAACACTGACGTTATCTACAGCTCATGAAAAGAATGGATGTACATTTTTAAATGTGCAAAGGAAAGTGAGGTGTGCTGTTTAGGGAGGTGAGCCCACACAACAATAAAAAGAACAGGAGATACTTATTTTAGGAGGGTGTGCTTAACATGCTGGAAGCTGCGGCTATGAGCCCCTGCATGATCTTGTTTTTGTTACTTTAATAAAATATGAGAGGCTTAGTACTTAGAAGAAAAGAAAAGGCTTATTTTTGCTCCTGGTTCTAGTGCAAGGTCAAGGGCCACACTGCTCATGGTGGAGCCCAAGGTGACCCAGGGTGTCCTACAGCAGGAGACAGGAAGCATACACCTGTGACTTTTGTTCTCAGTCCCATTGCTTACAAAGCCACCAAGATTCACTCCTAGGCTCCATACTGATCACCTCATCATAACACTTCTCAGAGGCCCCTCCTCCCGACACCACAATTGGGTGAGGTTTGTCCCCCTTACTTCCTCATGACAGGGATTACATTTCACAAGTGAACCTTGGGACACTCAAACCAGAACAGGGTGTTTGCCTTAGAATAGTCCACCTGACCATCCATTCACACTACACGCTTCCCTGTAGGTGTGCTGTTTCTTGTATGAGAAACTCGAAGTACAAATAATCAACAATCAAAAAAGAAAAAGAAAAAAAAGATATCAAAACAGGGAGGTAGACGTTTTGCAAATGCGAAGGGGATCAAAAGATGGAAGGGGGAGGGGAGAAGGGGACATGAAAAAAATGCAATCATCTACTAAAATCATGTCCTCATAAAAATAAAAGTTGAAAAAAAAACAAAAACCCCACACTAGATGCAGATGTATTAGGGGAAATTCGCCAGGCAGTGCCATGTGAGTACACATCGGGGGTGGGGGGGCAAACAGAAGCCACTTAGGTCATGGTGTTGGCTGGATGAGACTGACATGTCCGCACATGGTACTCACTGTAGAAACTGAGAGGAAGAGGGATGTGTGCCATCTGGGGAAAGTGGCACTGGATGGGAGGAGGTGACTGGCTGCAAGCGGGGCAGGACAGAAGGATGTGTGTGCTGCTGCTCAGCTTACTCTGAACATATCCAGAGAGGAAGAGCCTGCTGTGGCCCCTGAGACCGGCTCCTGCCCACCTCTGTGCATGGGGCCATCATCAGTTTCCTATCATGTGCTGACCAGACTTCCCTTCAGCAAGCAGTTTGCAAAGTGGACCTGAGAGAGGAATGAGAGTTAGGGTGAGGGTTAGGGTTGGAGGTGGGGTTGGGGTTCGGGTTGGAGTTGCATTTAGGGTTAGGGTTAGGGTTAGTTTAAGGTTAGGGTTGGGGTTGGGTTTGGGGTTAGGGTTAAATTAGGGTTAGAATTTGGGTTGGGGTGTGGATTGGGATTAGATATAGGGTTGGTGCTGATGTTGGGCCGAGATTAAGGTTGGTTTGGGGACTTGGGTTAGAGTTAGGG
This sequence comes from Fukomys damarensis, assembly GCF_012274545.1. Taxonomy (NCBI): domain Eukaryota; kingdom Metazoa; phylum Chordata; class Mammalia; order Rodentia; family Bathyergidae; genus Fukomys; species Fukomys damarensis. The sequence goes on along the minus strand of NW_022900921.1, from coordinate 48,104,237 downwards.
TTAAGTTTTAGTTTTAAGGTTAGGGTTAATCTTTCGGGTGAGAGTTTGGGTTTTTGTATTAGACTTTGGTATAGATAGAAGCCAGTACTGGAGGAAAAGTCCCAACCACACATCTTTTTACTGTTTTTCTCCATCTCCACTGGTCCTGATGCACTCAGAGAGTAGACCCAATGGATTTTTTGGGTTTTCAAGTTGTGCTTTTTGGTCCATGACTCCACATACATCTGAGACCCCTTTGCAAATGAAGAGAAATAGCATCTTGTTCAACTATCAGAAGCAGTGCCTTTGGCTGTGCACTCTCCATATGAACCTTTGTTATCCACTCAGAATGGCATGCAGGGACTTGGAACCACTGGGAGGAGAACTTGGAATTCACCCTGCTGGGAGTCCCCTGCAGGAGCTGCCTTTGCACTGCTCACTGGAGGTAGTTGCATCATTCTGGAGTCTTCTGTGCTACAAATCTGAGCTCTGAGCCTTTGGGAGGGCAGGGGGCAATGGGAGCCTCATTATTGGAGTTTGTGGTGCTACAAGTTCCTTCCTCAGTGGGTGGAGGCCCTGGTCCACCTTAACTCTGGATGTCTGAGTTCAGAGGCTGCACATGCCCAGGGTGATTTGTTGTGGATACTGAATCCTCTAAATTCCTGATCATTTATACAGGGGTTCCCAAGAAGTAGCAAGTGGCACTCAGACAATCACCTCTCTAGCCGGTCAGTATGAGCAGAGAGGGAACTCGATGCAGAAAGCAAATGAGCCCACACTAACCCCACAAGCACCACAGCATCTAAGAGCAGATACTGCTGTTTAACCCAGATTATTGCAGCAGATGGTGTTGCAGCTGGCCCTATCCCTTTCTGAGTGACATGGGTAGCGTTACTGGACAAGTCAAGGTCCTCGTTAATGCCATGGCTTCCTGTCCCAGCTGAGGATACTGTCTCTGAGAGCCTTCCCTGGCCATGGAGTGTGCCTGCTTGGTGGGGAATTCAGGGTAGAGGTGCTGTGGTATGAACAATTGACCATGGGGATGTAGGTCTGTGCATAAATACCCCAGCCTCTTCACCTTTTGGGGAGTGACTCTGAAGGGTGTTCTACAGTTCCTCAGAACCTCCCCAGCAGGACTGGGCCCCACATACTCTTCCTTCCACCCCTTTCCAGCTTCTACTTCCCCTGTGTTTCCAGGACCCCTTCTATATTAGTGTGTGGGCTACCATGCAAAGTACCACTGTCTGGGAGCTTAAAAAGCAAATATCCATGGCTCTGCAGTTCTGGAGGTTGGACTTGCAGAGGGACACCCAGTCCTTTCCTCTGTGCATGCACATTCCTGCTGTCCCTACTAGAGTGGACCCCACTCCTACAGTGTCACTGAACCTTAGTTACTTGTATAAGGTCTATCTCCAAATACAGTCAGTGTGGAGACAAGGGCTTCAACATTAGTGTGTGGGAGTTGAGTTAGTCAGTTTTCCACTGCTGTAACAAGAAGCCTGAAAGAACCAATCTCAAAAGAGGAAATACTGTGTTCTGTGGCTTTAGAGGTTTTGGTCCATGGTCTAAAATAGAATCTAAGGTACAGACCCAAGGTACTTAAATAGTTGGCTGGAAATCTGAGATTAATAAAATCTTTACCTTTCAAGCAGACAAGCTTATCGATGTTGGTTTTCCCATTGTGATTGCACACACACACACACACACACACACACACACACACACATATTTGAAGGGAAAGAGATAATCATCACTATATAAAACACTCATCATGGACCTAGAAGAACATTTTTAACACTTAGGACACAAATAGTGCAGCATAGATAATTATATTAAAATGTAGCCAGGTCTATGAGCAGCAGCAGTAGTGAGGAAAGAAAGTCCACAGGAAAACTGTGTTTCGGTCAGAGGTACCAAACACTGGCCATAATACAGAAATGGAAGCTGCAAGTGTGGGATTATGTCACACATGCAGAGAACTTTACTAAAGGGCCACAGCCATTTACAGTGGTGACTGTGAATTCTAGTACTGACTTTTTGTCCTGAAATTCATGTTACCCTGAGGCAAGGCACCCATGTCGCTACTTCAATGAGACAGAAAATTACTATTATGTAACAGAAGCCTCTTCAGCAAAAACTCTCAAACATAGCATGGCTACATTGTTTTTGCATTTTCTAGTGATATTTTAAAATCACTAAATTTGGCAATGTAAGAGCCCTGTGTCACTGGGGCTAAAATTAGCTCAAAATGTCAGCAATGATACTGAAAAATAAAGTTTGGAGTCCATGTGCAAAACAAAGGAAATCACACTGCTTAGAAACTCCAGATTATAATCTGACCATGCACTGCATGTTTCTTTACCTGGTTTTTGAAAAGGTAAAGTTTTTCTGTTTTATATTGTTCTGTTGCATATGTGAAAAGTATCTTGTGCCCAGTTATAGTTGATATTGACTAAGGTATTTTACCACAAATTTAAGAAATATCAAATAAGAAATTATAGCATATATGATATTGTTCAATGCAATTTTCCTTACTATTTCTCTGTCAAGTTTCTGAATAATTTTAATCAACATGTGTCTGAGGTTACAATATGAGCAGTTTTTAAAACTTTAAAACACGTGAAGGACAGCATTTCAGAGCAGACGGCCACACCAACCTGAGCATCACACACTGCCCTGACCTCCCTCAGTCCCAGATCCTAAATTGTGTGTATATATTCATGTCCTCGATGAATTACACTATGAGTAAATGTCCTGATTCTGAATGTACAAAACACAGTTGTGCTAGCAAAGTCGTATATTTTCCATTACACACATTGAACTTGTACTGAGATTTCATTTTTTGTAAAAGTTTCTGTGACTAAAAAAATATTTTTTTAAATCTATCAACTAATTGTCTTCAAAGGTTCAGCTCCAGTCCTCTAATCTGAGCTTGAACCAAATTTCTCCATTTTCCCAGAGGCTGAGATAGTATTCGAATTAGACATACAGTTCAAGCACACCTAATCCCAAAATCCCAAATCCTGAATTCTCCAAACTCCCGAACTTTCTGAGTACCAACACGACACCCCAAATGGAAAGGAAGTTCCACACTGACCACTTTCGATGAGGTCCAGTCCAGAAACAGGTGCAGGAAAGGAGTCCTGGAAGGTCCCCTTCTGGCTGCATGGACAGGGGTGCAGGAAACACGAATGAGTGTGCTGGGTAGACTTGGGGCCCATCCTCAAGATACCTCCCTGCACACATTGCAAATATTCCAAAATCCAAAATGTTAAGCACTTCCAATCCTAAGCATTTTGAAATTGGGAGAAGCAACTGCTATCACCAGGAATCAATCTCTGTAGGTATCTCTGTCTCTGTCTCTGTCTGTCTCTCTCCGCCCCCATCCTTGCTGTTCCAGCTCCCCCATCTCCAATGCAAGCAGATTACGCTCTTCACTCACTGTCTGACCTGGATGTGCCAACTTTTTGAATTGTCCAGCTCACAATTCCTCCTCCTCCCCCTAGCCAGTCCTTGGAGTCTGTGTCCTGGGCTCTCTGCTCATCTATCCTTTTGCCAAAAGATGAATGGAATTATTTCTGTCTAATAACAACAGAATACAGATAGTTTTAGCACTTTGTTAACCTATAGAAAGTGTTTGGTGAAGTAAGCATTCAGAATTACTGGCTGGGACAGTACTTTTAGTCTTTCCTGATCCAGTGTGAAATTTCTGTGAAATGAAGAGGTTCTGGAGGAGCTTCACTTTCCACAGCTGAAATACTGGCTGTATGTTATCTCCTACTGCATAACAAGTTGTTCTCAAGCTTGCTGCCTAGAGCAATGCACATGTACAGTGGCGCAGTACCCCTGGGTCAGAGCTCCTGGCCCAGCCCCTGTGGCTACCTTTCCCTGAGGTGCAGCTCCCTCCTGTGTCTGAGTGTTGCCAGGTTGCTGGAGGGTGGCCTAAGTAAGCTCCAAGGGGCTGCTTTGAGGAGCCTTCTGGGGTCTGCCACCTGGACAAGTCACAGGGTGGTACCTGAACCACAGGGAGACCAAGAATGGTGCCCAGGACAGAAGCCACAAGTTTTTGTAACCTCGTAACAAGATGACTTCTTCCATGTTCTGTTTGTTAGAAACCAGCCCATCAGTCCAGCACAGCCTCAGGTAGAATATTAGACAGTGCCTGACCCTGGGGATGTGGGTCACTGGAGTCATCTCCGAACTGGCCACCATGGGTAGTCATCAGGGCAAAACCCCTACTGCTCCTCTTGCAGACCCCACTCTCTGGATTCATCCAGCTTCCTGTCTCGAAAGTGATAACCTGAGGAAACCCCACACCCCATAGCAGGTGGCTGTGGTTTGAATTTCCTCCAAACCCCTTTCACAAGTCTTCAGGAGGTGGAACCAGGTGGGTCTATTTGTGGATTCATAATCAATGGATGAATGAGTTATTTCACCCAAAGCTGTGTTCGTTTTGCCCTGCGAGTGAGCTCTTGCTGGTGCATTTGGTGCACCTGGCCACATCACAACCCAGCGGAAGGCAGATACTGGCACCATGCTCCTGGGCATTATAACCTGCACATCCATGAGCAGCGTAAACCTCCATTCTCCTCTTTTTCCCAGTCTGTGCAGTTCAGACAGCACAGCAGAAAGCCGACGAAGACCCACGCATGGATGTGGAACCACTCTGCTGCTGAAGGACGAAGGAGCCTGTGGCTCCCCCATCCACATCTAGCCAGCACCACGTCATCGTCCTCACCTAACACAGGGATGGTGGTTGCCCTCAGGTGGTCACGTGGTGTTTCTCACCACACTGGCAGTGATGAGCGGAAGCCTCCCCTGGAAGTGGTGCCAGAAAGTACCCAGAGCACTGGATGCCCAGCCTGGCCTCACTGAGGCAGCAGCTGTAATAGGAGCCCCCTGGGAAGAGCTCATTTACCAATCAGTGACACCAATGATAAGTTAGCTTCCATCTGCCAGGGTCACGTGAATATGTGTGCTGGCACATGTGTGGTGAAGGAATGACATCCTGAGATGCAGGGGACAGAGGAAAGTATGGCCTCGATCTGGGGACATGATGGGGCATCACTTCCACTAGGAACTGCCTGAGGGGTGACCCAGGGACCCTGGTCAAGGGGCGGCTTTGGAGTTTTCACTCACCAAGGTACCTCAAAGCATGTGTGGGACTCCAGACTCATTCCAAGTGACTATCCTCTTCAAGAAGGTTAAACTGGGGTGTCAGGTCTGCTGGCCGCTGGGAGAGCATGGAGCTGGAGCCCCTGGATCTGCAGTAGGTGCGGGGCAAATGCAACTCGACTCCCAGGAGAGCTGAGGCCTCCAGAGCACAGACTGCACGGGAGGAAGAGTCTGTTGAGAGCTATTTTAAGGCTCTGTGCATTAACGGAAGAGGCATGACTATTCTTAGCCCAAGTATATAAACTTTTATTAGCTCAGCCTAAGACTGAAGATCTGGGCAAATTGGTGGGTCCTTTGCTCCATCTTGAGCATTCTTCCCAGGTCTTTAGAAATCATTCGTGACCCAGCATGAGATGAATTCTGAAATACGAAACTTAGCTGCTCCAAATGCAAACAGTTGGCTGCCTTCTCTTAATCAGGTCCTCGATCCATAGCTACCATGCTGTTAGAATTCTCTAAGCAGCAGACTTTCAACTTTGCCAGGACACAGGCAGCATGCAGCGCTCCTGGTCTCTTGCTCTGAGCTCCAGGAATTTCCCTCTGCACTGTGTGTGGAGTCTGGTGGACATGAGCTTAGGGAAAGAGCTGGCAGAAGCAGGGTGAGTGGGGCCAGGGCTTTCAAAGTGGGCACGAAGCACAGAGGGCTGCTCCCTGTGTGCCGATGGTGATTCTGAGCACCTTTGTTATTGGACTAGCGACAATCCTGCCCATGCACCTCCTGAAGGTGCCAATCCCACAGTGGGTTGAGGGTCCAAGACCCCCTTCTCTGAGGGAGAGTTCCTGAAGGTGAAAAGAGCTTCACCTAAAGCCAGTTTCAAGGAGTCTAAGCCTCAGTCTTGCAGGAACCAAGCATCTGCCACCAGGGGAGGACAGGTCACCAAGAGGAGCCGCTGCTTCTGCCAAGGCCACTACCGGGATGTCCCATCTCACTACAGCCCGAAGAAACAGGGCCAAGTGATCAAGTCAGGGACCACAATCTCTGTCACTGAGAGCCAAAAGAAACTGCTTCCTGGACTGGGGATTTAGCTCAGTGATTCCACCTCTTGCTTCACAAGGGCAAGGACCCAAGTTAGATCCTCGGTACCCACCCCACCCCCCGAAAAGAAACTGCTTCCTTTTCAGCTCATTTTCCCAGGAGTTTGTCACAATAACAATAAGCCAACACTCTCCCCCAAACAGTCTGTTTATGTACTTTTGCATTTAGCCACCAAGACTATGATATCATTTACTCAATGACCATGTTACCTAATCTATGAAACATTTACATTTTCCTATCAAACTTACTCCTATCTATCATTTGCTGTCTTGTCTTGGGTTTTCTATAAAAAGACCTAAGTGTTTGTGAAATGAAAACTTACTTTGATGATTTCCTGTGTTACTTCTGGGCTTAGAAAGTGATTCCTCCCTCAGGGTTTTGCAAGTATTATACTCACTTATTGAAGGTTCTCATGTGTTTAGCTCTTCACATTTTCTAGAATTTCAAATAAGATTTAGAGTCAATGAAAAACTCTCTTCTTTCGATGACTCTAACCTGGTCGATGGCCATCTCCCTGTGTCACCCTGTCCCTCCAGGATCCGCCCTCCACTTATCTCTAATCCTGGCTGGCTTCTTCAAGAGTGCCCTTCTTGTACCCTCTTAAAAAGCAGATTGCGTCGCACCAGGGAGGGAGAGGAGGAAGCAAACACCTAACTGGCTAAACATGGAGAGAAGTCCACAAGTTATATTTTTCAAAAGTTTGCTTAGTTCAGTTACTTCCCAGGAAATCCTTTCTCTTTACTTTTAAATCTCTGAAAATGGTCAGTCTCAGCCTGGCCACATCAACATTCATGTGAATATTAGTGAATTTTCCAGCAATGATGTCCCCTCTCCCTTGACCAAGAACGGAAGAACTGGCCAGGGTGGCATTTCCCATGAGTTGTGGAGGTGACCACTCCTGGAGACCCAGGAACTCAGGGGAAATACAATGTCAATACAAGTTACAACCTTAGTTTTAATGGGCAGCTAGTAACTTTGTGTTTGTGTGGTACTGTGTGACATTTCAATACGAGTGTACAATGTGTAAGGCTCAGACCATTAGCAGACTCATCACCTCCAGCATTCACCATTTCTTTGTGTTGAGAACATTCAGCTCCTCCCTCTTAGCTGCTGTGAAAGAGATGATGGGTGATTGGTGACCATGATCACCCCACGGTGCTGCAGAACCTTCGGAGGCACTCCTATGTTCGGAGGTACTTCGGTCTGCCTGCACCCCGTGCCTGACACAATCCTCTCACACAACTTCGTTTCCTACTGAGATTTCTATCATTCTTCACCACTCTGGCTATGGAACTTTCAAATCTGACCTGTCCTTCCCCATTCACCTGGTGCTATTTTCAGAGTTAAGGGAAATGGCACCTCTCGTCTTTCACGTTTTGAAAGTTAATTTCCTCCTCTATCACATCTGTTTAGATTCCAAGCAATCAAGTTTTCCACCAAGACCTGAGCTCGCGATGTACTGCCTGCCCGAACATGGCATTCTACTTCTTTTTAATGTTGTTTTTCTCTTGACAAGACAGGTTAGGAATTCCAAAATGTCTTTTTTTTTTTTTTGAGTCTTTGTTATTATCCATGGAGATTAAAATAATATATTCCTTTTGTTGGTACATCTGTAAAAGAAGTAAACGTTCTGTCTTTGTAAACCTGCGTAATTTGATTTAGGTGATTTAATAGCAATATACTTATGCAAATTGTTTGTTTGTTTGGTTAGTTTATTGAGATAGGGTCTGCCTTTATAGCCCAGGCTGGCCTTGAACGTGCAAAGATCCGCCTGCCTCAGCCTCCTGCATGCTGGGATTGCAGGCATGTGCCACCACACTGGCCTCCCTCTCCCACTCTTCCCTAACAATAAACCCTGGAGGTTTTTCTGGGGCTCTATCTCCCAGCTCCCAGGTCACCTACCCAACTTCCAAGGTGCTCTCTTTGTAAGAACAATTGTGTGCTCTTTGTCCTTTTTGCTTCCTGTCATCCAGAGGTTAGCCAGGCCTATGGTCCAACTAGTAGCACTGAGTGGGCCCGGCTGGGGGCCAACAGAGCCTCCTGGACCCAGGAAGACCCAGCCTGGGTCCTGGGTGACTGTGTGCAGCAGAGCTGTCTCAATCTGCTCTCTGACCTAGTACAGGAAAGCAATTCTGAAATGCAGTGATAGTGAGTACCTGAAGTCACAGCTCCTGGGGAAGCTGAGGCAGGAAGATCTCTGAGTCTGGGAGTTCAGTGATACTTTATCTCAAAAAAAAAAGGAAGAAAGGTTTATGAAATGGAGTGAATAATTGAACACAAAAACCAGGAATCACAAGTAAATGGTACAAATGGTGTATAAGGAGAAAAATATGAACAGCTCTTGGACATATAAAAGTGAGTCAATTTATTCTTAATAAGGAAAAAAACAATTAAAATAGCAAATGATCTGAATTGATAATATGAAAACAGTAAACTTCAAGGAAGTAAATGAGAAAAACACAGAAATAAAACTCATACAGCAAAGGAAACATACACTAGAATGCTGTGAACTGGCAGTGTGGGCAGGATCCCGGTGAGCAGTCTGCCTGTCCCAAAGCGGTGAAATCATGGAATTGAGTGAGAGCATATAATGGGCTCTTGCTAGCCCCTGTCAGTCTATTATGGTGAAACCATCCAGAATACAGCAAAGGTTGCATGCACAGAGGTTTTCCTAACAATACCGTGCCTGAGAGTGAAGAATTAGCATGTACACGCCAGCAGCCGAGAGATGGTCGTTACGCATCCATTCCGAGGAATATACAGCAATCACTGAAAATGAGTCTTCCCAAAGTGGCTACAAATGACGAGAAAATTGATACCTTTTTAGGTAGAAAAAAACAAGTTTCAAAGACCGCAGGCAGTATTCACTTTGCTGCCACACCACGGATGCCTGTCGTCCACCTGAGGCCTCAGAGTTTTGTGCCCCAACCAACGCTCGGGCAGCCCTCACTGCTGTCTGCACCCGGCTCCTCTCCAGTAGATCGTCCACACTCCTGCAGGTTAATTTTCTCAGTGTTTGTTAACAAATGTTGACTCCTAGCCAGGAATTGTCCCAGAGGCTGGACTGTGTCCCTGGACAGAGGGAGCCCTGCACCCCCAGGCTTGTGTGACTGCTGGGCCATGCAGGCACAGCCGGATGCAGGACAGCAGTGGGGTCAGCTGTGTGCATGTCAGAAGCAGAGGCACAGCATGTATCCAGAGCAGGATGTGGCTCCGGCCTGCAAGGGTGAGGGAGGAGCAATGGGCAGATCCCATGGCACTCAGCGGCTCAGCGCAAAGGGCTGTGTAGACTCTGGGACAAAGGAGAAGTCTCCACCCTGCAGGCCAGGCCAGGCTCAGAGGCTGGAGAGGTGCCTGGTTCTGAGACATGTGACGCCAGGCCTCAAAGCTTCCTAGAAGACAGAAGGTGACTACCCGCTGGGGGCTGTGCGACAGGGACTGTCCTGGCTTGGTGGACACAGGACATCTGAGACTGAGAGCCTGCAATGCCCCACATGGGGTGCTGGGTGGCCAGCACAGGGAAGATCTGTCCACACACACTTGGAGTGAGAGTGCAAAGGCTGAAGTTTTGGGAGGGCTGACTCATCACTGATGAGTTACACGAAGTGCAGCCTTTGTGACCACTGCACCTTTTGCCTTGATTTAGGGACAGTGTTTGTTCTGAAGAGTAGTCATCCTGGCAGTTGAGTCTAAGGTTCACCCAGACGCTGGAGCAGAGGGCAGTGCCCCTTCCTGAACCCCAAACACTTAACAGCTGTGTTTCTGCCCTCATCCCATTCTGGCCTTTGCAGCTCATCCAGATGTCTCATCCTGTTTCCTGATGCTGTAACAGAAGGCTTGAGATGGAGTGATTTCTAGAGAAAAGAGGTTTACTTTGACTCACAGTTGGGAGGAAGGGGAATCCAAGAATGTGACACCAGGATCTGTTTAGCCTCTGATGGGGGCCTCATGGTCATCACCACGGAACTACAGGCAGGACTCACAAAGAGAGAGAAATTAACCTCCAGGTGATTGACTGACCAGGTCCTCAAGCATGAGCACATGCTGGTGAAAGACAGGCAAGATGGGGCTGGGTGTACAGTGCTCACCCAGTGTTCATAAGTCCCTGGGTTCCATCCCCTATCCCCAAACCAAACAGAGGCTTCAATGAGACCTTGAAGCTCATCCTCTGGAACTCAGCCACCTCCCCGTGGTACCGTCACTACACACAGCACTGTGCCAACACAGGGACTGTAGGGATGCTTTCTCCCCATCCTGCCCCAACACCACAGTGCCATCACCCTGGCAGTCTGTGCTTGGCTGCTCCTGCCTTTCCAGGAGCTGTCCCCTTCCTCAGTCTCCTGTCCATGTGGTGACTATTTGGAGACCCAGCAGGCGACAGACCACCCATAGATCAGAAGCCAGGATAGGTGCAAGGCTGCTGTGTCTTCTGTATTTTAAGTTCTACAATCAAGCAGGGTAGTTTATATAATTCTTTACACTTTGGGGTGCATTATTTCCCTTTTATTCAGAACTGACTGCAGATGGACTGGCTGTAAACACACAACCTGCAGGGTGGGTTATAGTTGACTTGACAAGTGGCAGCAGTACTTTGTGACCAAAGCACTAGACCGTGTTTCCTGCTTCCTTACTAAAATGCTCCTGGCTTTGCATTCTCACAGTATTTGGAAACCAGCCTGTGCACAGATGAGTGGGAACTGACAGTTGTACATCTCTGAACCTGCAGCCTCCAGTCTCCGACAGGTAACTCAGCTCCCCAGGTCAAGTGAGGGCCGTGATGGGTTTGAGGGGTACAGTGGGACCTGCAGCCGGAGCCTGGGGTCTTTCCCATTTCTGCTTGCCACTAGGGTGATGGAAGTCTGTCCAGCGGAAGGTGGCTGGGGAAGATGTCAGAGGGTCAGTGACAGATGTGGAGGATCCAGCAGGAGTCACCCTGGCTTCTCACCCTTGCCTTCTGCGAGCCAGGACAAGTTCTCTGTTGTTTTGACATCTCCATGTCTTATTTAAACAGGATAATAAAAAGTACATTGTAGGATTGTGTGTGTGTGTGTGTGTGTAAGGGCTTTGAAAGTTTGGAACACATGTGCATATGACATTCTATCCTTCTGGTAAATATTATTTCCTCTTTCACTGGGATATTATAACACTGGAGGTGTTATTGACACAATAAATCCTCACACCGAGACGGAGTGTCAGAGATTTTGCTGATATCACATGTGCCTTAACCCTCACCCTGCTGCACAAATAACCTGCTGGATGTTTGTGTAACAACAGCTGGCAGTCAGAGCACCAGCCCGAGGCCAGGCACACATGACAGGCATTTTCCCAGCAGTGGGGAGGGCCAGCAAGGACCCTGCCCAAGTGACAGTAAGGAGCAGGGGTCAAGGTGGGGGTGGGGGCCAGGGCCTATCTGCCCTGCCTGTGCCCTCTGTGGGGACAGAAACACCCCTATCAAAGGGGCCCACATATCTTAAACACATGGCTGCTCTGGCCAAGTCATCCCGGCGACAGGCACACGTGAAGACCTTCTCTCATGATGACTCTGATGTCTAATTTTGCCTTTTCCTGTGTACAGACAGTCATGGTGACATGGGCCAATACAGGGCAGGGAAGCAGCATTCTTGGATTCCCAGAAGCTGCACCTGCAGCAGGGCCACGGGGGACATTGCTTTCATAGATCCTTCCCCGTGCCCTTGCGACTCAGCCCTGTGGCACAACCCCTGAGACTCCTGCTTCCATTTTACTACTGTTGGGCCAGGGATTTAGCTCAGTGGTTCTGCTGCTTGCCTTGCAAGTGGAAGGACCTGAGTTCAATCCCTAGTACCAAAAATAAAATAAAATAACATAAAATAAAATGTACCATTTCACTACTAGCAAACAGCTCCCCAGTTCCCATCTTGCCACCCTGGCTCTGGTGGCGAAGACAAGGCTGGAGCCTTCAGAAAGGAGGCCAGCCTGGCAGAGGGGCACAGCATACCAGAAGGACGTCACATCTCAGATGCCCCTGCAAGGATGTCATCAGATCTGTGAGGACTGACCTGCCAAGGCAGCCCTCTTCTCTGTCCCCACTGTGGGCATCTGACCCTCTCTCAGCCCTGTTCAAACCTCTGAACTCTTGGGCCTCCGTCTCCCTGGTACTCCAGGGAGTGTCAACCAAGACACCCCTGTCATGGCCACATCAGTCCCCACACAAGGTCCCCTTCGCTGAGAATCCGCCTGTGGCTCTGGGCACAGACAAGACTGAAATCCACATCCTGCAGCTTCAGGGTGTGAGCCTGGGAACAGACTGCAGGGGAGCACAGGCTGATGGAAGTGACATCCTCCATGGGGAAAGCAGCTGGGCTTCTGCGAGAACCAGGCACAGAGGCCTCTCACTGCTGGAAGCTACAGGGAGGAGGAGGAAGAAGAGGAGGAGAAGGAAAAGGAGGAGGAGGAGGAAGAGGAGTGGACTTGGCTAAATTAAAATTTAGATCAGGGCTAACACTCTTCCCCTGTGTGAAACTCACATGTAATTTTAAACGAGCTAAACCTCTTTGGGTTCAAAATACCACCTGGCCCGCAATTACAGGAAATCCTTCTATTCCAGTCCTGAGATTTCCCTGTGCAAGGCATGTGGCATCTGATCACAGTAAAAACAGCATGTGACCCACTGCTCACTGGCCACATGGAAGCCTCTCTCCAGGGCTGTCACTGCAAGTGAGCTTTACGTGGTCTAAGGGATGTTGAGGCAGGGCAGAACCTCAGTTCATCCTGACAATGTGAGTGCAATGCCCTCAAGGCCCAGGGGTTACGTGGCTGACATTTTGCACCAATACTGATGCTGCTGGTCTGTGGAGCACACTTTGAAAACTACTGTTCTGCTGGGCGTGGTGGCACATGCCTGTAATCCCAACCGTTGGGAGACTGAGGCAGGAGGAATCACTGTGAGTTAGAAGCCAGCCTGGGCTACATAGTGAGTTCAGGCCAGTTTTCATTACATAGTGAGACCCTGTATCAAAAAAAGAAAAGAAAACCACTGTTCTGCAAAAACCTGAGCTATTAATTTCTCCCATTTCTTATAAATCCAGGAGTGCTGGATTAAGGATGGGAAAGGAATTGGCTTTGAAGTAAGACAAACCCAGGCCAAATTCCCAGCTCTGCCAATTACCAGCCGGGTGGACTTAGAGAAACTGCTTCTAAGGTTTTAGTTTCCTTATCTGTGAGAAATTGATCATAAAAGTGCCAGGAAGCATTGTTGCCAGACTATCCAAGGCCACATAGATGCTGCATGCGTTTGCTTTCAGGCCCTGCATAGCCAAGGCCTTTGTCCAGGTGGTGTTACAGAAACAATGCCTTGCCTGCATAATTGTGAAGTCTTTGAAAACACATATCCACAGCCCAAGAGCTGGAATCTTTTTCTGGGACATTTGGCTTCTGAGTTCCGTAAATAGTGTTCATCGGCTTTGGTTACTATTTGGTGCCTTTTAAGACAATGTCCCCCTGAGCCACGATTGCAATGGCCTGGGAGCAAGGTGCAGACACACCCAGGATGTCACAGCACTCCCACCGCCTGTGGAGGTGGCATCTAGGAAGCCTTGTGTCCCATGGGTAGGGGAGGAGTGGATCCCTCCGCTGTGCTCACAGCAGAGTCTGGTGGTAGGCGGCATTGCACCGCACTGCATAGGAGGCTCCCAGGTAGGTCCCTCCCGGGATAATTTCCAGGCAGAAAACAGGCTCCAGCCAGGGATGAGTCAGTACAGTGACTGGGGATTGAGGCTCTCTGTAAAGCGCTGTTTTGCTCTCTGCAGCTCTGTCATTTCCATATCCATCATCTCCTGGATTAAACACCAGTCATGCCAGGGAACATTCTCGATGGCTTTCAAGTTCTTTCCCATCTTCCCTCAAATCTCAGGAGACACCTTGGTCAGTTTAGTCGGCTTTGTTCAACAGGAAGACCTGGGAGCCAGCCGGGTGTCCATGGATGGGTGAAAGGACAAAGGAACCATGGCACCTGCGGACAATGACATCTGCAGCTGTATACAGGAAGGACATGGTGGCACCTGCAACACTGTGGCTGAACCTTGAGGACATTGTATTGGATGAAACAAGCCAATCCCCGAACGGCAGACACTGTAGGATTCCCCTGCATGAAGTAGTGAGGGGGTCAGATCTGAGGACAGAGAGCACAGTGGCTGTCATGATGGCTGGGGAGAGACAGAACAGGGAGTTAGTGTCTGATGGGCACAGAGTTTCAGGCCAGGAGATCAAAAGTCCTGGAATGCCTGTGGTGACAGCTGCACAGCAAGGCGGGTGTACTTCATGCAGGTTACCTCACCCTTGAAAGTGGTGAGGGTGGTTTGTTTCATTATGTGTATTTTAATACAAAAAAAAATGTATAAGCAAAGCTCAAATGAGCCCAGCTTGGGGACTGCAGGTAATGCAGGGCTCATGGTGTCTGGAGTTTGCCTCAGTGGCCCTGTAAGTCCATAAAGAACAGGGGAAATGCCTGGAATGAGGGGAGGACCATATGCCGATGAAACCTTAGGCTCGTGAGGTGATACAGGCACGGCCAATAAGAGCCCAGCTTTCCCCGTGTATCTAACACAGGAGGTGGCTGTTGAGAGATGTTGGGAACTGAATCATTTACATTCCCTCTGCTGTTCAGGCACCACTTTCTTGCCTTCACCAGCAGTTTTCATTCCGTATAATTGAATCTATGGGGAGTCTTTGGCTGCTCTGTAAAATGACTTTTCCAGAAGAATCCATTTTGCTGACGTTGCAGAGGAAGGGTCTGCTCCCAGCATTCCCCCGTACCCTCTGCAGGCAGGAGTCTTGGGCAGAGGCAGGGACCTCAGCCCCTGCTCCATGTTCTGGACCCGCTTTCCCTTTGTGTTGGGTGCACGTGTGTCACTTCCCTCCTTCCAGCTCTTTCTAACTTAGATCTAGGTGCAGTGAAGATATGGGAGATGCTGAATTGCATGGCAGGGAGAGGACAGCACGGAGGGTGAAGGACTGCAGAGGTGTGGCCATGGGACAGAGACGGGACCCTTGGGAGCACCTCTGTTCTGGCTGATGTGCACATATCTCCCTCACAATGTCCCCACTTTGTTATTACTCTGATTTTAAAACTAAGTAAGTTAAAGATCAGATAAAAAAATGTCAAAATATAAATAGAATTCCAAGGCTAGAAGGTATAAGAAATAGACCTTGGAACCTGATCTTTTAGATGCAAATTCCTTGTATGACAGTACTTATTATAATGACTGCATATTGCAAAAGTAGAAATGGTAGTGAGTGTTGGAAACAACAGTATTGGAAAGGGACATTAAAGACCAAGAAGTGCTCTTCAGGTTTAATCAATATATGCAGAGTCTGCCAAAAAAAACTACGCAGCAGGGAAAGAAAAACTTGTATAAATATTTTAATACTACATTTACTGAGACATTATGAGATTAATACAAGTTACCTTTGGCCTCTACAATCACAAGAGGTGCTCAGAGTGGTGGCCACTGGCTTCCAGACATTTATTACTATGGTGAACTGCTGAAGCGTACATACCTTTTTTTTGGCAGACTCTGTATTTTTGAAGAACACAGAATGACACTGTATTGTCAGCCTTTTGCAACTACAGTGAAATACAAGAGATTGTAAAGAAAAAAATATTTGCTTAGCTGGCAGTTTTGGAGACTAGAAGTCCAAGCAGCATTGCACTGGCTCAGAGGATCTCTGGGCCACATTGCAGCATGGTGGGGGTGTGGGGTGTTTCTATGTCCATGTGGTCTCTTTTGTGATCATGGGGGCTCCACCTTAATGGCCTATTCTGAAATCATCACTTTCCAAGGGCCCCACCTCTAGAAACCACACATTAAGGAGCCAGCAAGTGTATTATCACTTTATCTCATCTACATTGAACTGAAACTCCTAGCTGATGCAGTAGGAAGGATAAATATGCAAAAGAAAAAAATGCATTATTCTCATGTAATGTAGGTATCTACACAGGAAAATGAACACATCAAAGTTTTCAAATATAAGAGCCATATTTTAAAACATTTTATTGCTATGTGACAGTAGCAAATAGCAAATGCAATTTAAGAAAGATGTCTTTAAAAATATAAAAGAACTAACCAAAATTGGCAAGAATAATACAGAAAATATCAATGTATAATTGAATGGTTTTATGGAATATCTAAATACAATGTGTAAATATACTAGGTTTATATGCTTGTAAAATACAATTCTCTCCAAAATTTTTAATGACTTCCATGATATTTCACTAAAAAATTCATCTAATATTTTTATAGAACTTGACAAACTCACACTCATGGACACAGGTCAAAGGCATTTTTGAAGAAGTGCGTCGTAGACAAGGGTAATAGATATCAATAGTTAAAATAGTGCTAAAGTAAGTGACAAACTATGATACTACTACTAGCTTATATGATTAGGTAAACTAAAGAGACTAGAAAGATCAGGAAAAGACTTAAAATATGTGAGACACTTTGTAAGTGACAGAGTCTTTATAACATCACAGGTTACAAGAAGAGAAATGGAGACTTCCGGACTTCTGTAACTTTCCTCTGAAGGGTGGATAGTGAATATTTGAGGGTCATAAAGCGTCTGTTAACTCTGCTACTATATTGGAAAAGTAGCCACAGATAATACTTAAAGGGATAGATGTGACTGTGTTTTAGTAAAACTATTTATAACAATAAGCAGTGGACCCTGAGCTATTTAATGAATGATTATTAACTGGTTATCAATTTAGAAAAAGATAAAAATTTGGTCCCTTTTTCACACCATACAAAAATAAACCAGATAGACGTAAAAACCAAAATGTGGATTAGAAATACTTTAACACACACATGAGGAAAATGTAGATAAAATATGTCCTAAACAAAGGGCTCACCTATAAAGGAAAATATTGCACCATACTCAAGGTTTGCTGTAGTTTTCCTGAAAGGGACAGTAGAAGCAGATGGCTGGGCTTGGCCAACCCTGGTGGGGCAGGAAGGCCTGAGGATTCTGAGAAGAGGGAGCTCCTGACTCCTGGAGCTTGAGATCAGCATTGCTGTACCGCCAGTGCAGAGAGTTAGGAAGCTAACTGTGGAACACCAAACCCAGAAAAGCCTGAACACAGAAAGGATTCTGCATATTGCAGTTATTGTACTAATTGTCTGATTTGGTCTAATGTGTATCATAGTCGAACTCTTCACAAGTAAGGAAGTTGGACATTTTTACTGTAGTTATAAGAGAGAAAACCAAAACTTGGTACAGTTACCTTTACCTGACCTCCAAGAAGAGGAAGGCTACTGTGGTTTGCACAAGCCCCCTCCCAAAATCCAAGTAGGGCTCTGAATCCCAGGGCAGCCATGCTGGGAGGTGTGGCTGAGCACCCAAGAGCCCCTAGCCTGCAAAAACACTGGTGCAGGCAGTAAAGGAGCTGAGTCTGGGCTCCATCATGTGTTGTTTTCTGCTTTCTGCCTCTTCCACCCATGCTGTGTCCAAGAATTCCTAGCCCCAGAACTGTTAGAAATGAATTGCTGTTCTCATAGCTCCCGAGCACGGCCTTAAATACTGGTGTGGTAGCATACAGTGGACCGAAGGAGTGACTCTGGGCTCCCTGGTGGGTGGGTGAATCACCTCCCAAGCCCAGAGCTGGGAGCAGGAGCCCCAGGCAGTGGCTCTGTGATTGCTGAGTCCTCAGGCCTGTATCCCCCAGGCTAAGCACCCCCCCCCAGCTTTCCACATGTTCCCTGTCCTCTGTGCCTTTCTCTGGTGACCTTTCTCTGGATCTTCTTCTTCTTTTTTTTAACCCAGCTTATTGAAACAATGTCAAGGCCCATTCTTCCTTGCCACTTCTTTTGAGTCTCAGGAGTATTTTTGGGCCAGCACAAGTCACAGCTCAGCTTTCAAAAGCCTGGCTTCCAGCATGGGCTTCCAGAACCAACTCCAGAGGTCAAACATGATGGTAGCTATTTCTCTCACTTTTCATTCTTGCTATAGTGACCTCAAATTCTTACTCTCCTCTTGGCAAGTTGGGTACCTCTAGCTGACTGTGAGAAATGTCTTCATAAAGAAACTTGGGAAAGAAAAATACTTAGATTCATATTTCAAACTGTTATCGTGTCAGACTTATACTCACTACATACTCACATCGAAACCCTCCTTCTTCCTGCCCACTTCGTTGTAGTCATGGGCTACACCAGGGATGGAGCCAGGTTCTGCCTGCCTACTGGAAACTTCTGTTCTAGAGGGAGACACAGCCAGGAAAAGATTTGTGAAATAGTGACTGAGTGACATTATGAAACCTGCGTCATAGAAGACTAAGAGCAGCAAGCGTGTGACACAGGGCTTCCATAGCCTGGGTTCTCAGGGGGCGAACTCAGTCCTTACGAAGAGTCAGAGTTGTAAGGGCACAGGAGAGGTAAGAGCCCACCAGTCTAAACACACAGAGAAGACCGTGCTGCATGCAGAAATTTGTAAATTGCTTTTCCCCCCAATGAATAAATTATGACACTTCTCCCTGCTGGCAGATACTATCTATAAAATTATTTTACATGGCTGAGTAGTGTTTCCATATATTTTATTGAACCAATTTCTTATGCATTTATAATTTTTTCTTTCCTCTAATATCCACCCTGGCTCAAGGTGTGTGCCTCTCTGAAACATGTATATTTATCTACTCAAGATACATTCCTAGAATTGGAGGTGTTCTGATGGAAGAAATGCCAAGGTTTGGTACAGATTGTTAAAATATGATCCAGAGTGCTTGTGTAGTTTACATGCCCATCAGTGAAACATGACCCATTTCCCTCTGCACATTCAGCACTGATTATTACTATCTTTAAAAGTCATGCCAGTTTTATAAAGGATAAATGGTATGCAATTTAATTTATATTATGTCTGTTTATACATTCCTCAGTGCTAACATATTTGCATATGTTGAGCAATCATTTAAATTTCTTCTTTAACAATACAAACATTTACAGTAAAGCCTTAGTTTATGAACATAATTCATTCCAGAAGCAGGTTTATAATCCAAAGCCCTTCTATATCAAGGCACATTTCCCCATAAGAAATGGTGGAAACTCAGCTGATTCATTCCACAACCCCAAAATATTCATATAAACGTGACTACAATACTGTAATATAATATAAAATAATAAAGAAAATAAAAACAAAGCCCCCAAATTAACCTTCACTTACCTTTGAAAGCCCTCGTGGCTGCTGTGAGGGACTCAAGAGAGGAGGGTTATTGTGTAGGGTGACTTTCACTATCAGCAGAAGCACTGCTGTCTACTAGCTCAGTGAAATCTTTTTCTTTTTGTGAAACTTTAATAAGGGATCTATCCAATGACACTTGCTTTTGCCTCCTCTTGAGGATTTTTTGTGTAAATGTGACATTACATTATAGTTAAACAAGTTCATTGCTCTAACTGCTATAGCCTTATTCTGGTTGTGCTTTTCTACAAAATTGTGCACTGTTTCTCACATTTTACACATCTCCCTAATCCCATTTGAAGGGATTCTCCTGCTTTTTTATCCTCGTCCTCTACAGATGAGAGCTCATCCATAACCACTTACTGGTGAGAGAGAGAGAGAGAGAGAGAGAGAGAGAGCGTCAGTGGCTCAGTTATGATCATATAACATATGATCATGCACTACTCATATTGCAAGACATCACTCATTTATTAAGTTAAAATTTATTACAAATATTTGCTTGTCTTGTGGAACACTCGCAGAACAAACTATTCTCAATCCAAGGTTTTACTGAATACTCTTTGATTATTTTTCTACTGTAACATTTTTCTTAAGTTATAAGAGCTCTCATACATTTTTAAAAAACAGACTTTTCTGGATTCTCTGCATAGTATAGTTGCCCTTTAAATTTTCTTTCTGGTGTTTTATGTGACATACAGAAGTCTCTTGAGTCTTTGCACACATACATTTGTACAGTTGTGTCAGTCTATTTGCGATGTGAAGGAGTAGTTGCATTTGTGAGCTGCCACCAATTACATAATCCTATTTTACACTTTCAGTAGCCCAGTGAGGTAGTAGTCACTGCCACCCTTACACAGCGGAGGAAACAGTTCTTACAGTAGCACTCCTAAATGGCACCCAGCCAGCAACAGGGAGATCTCAGACTGGAATCACGTCTCCTCCTAGCCACAAAACACACTGTTTCTCTGGAGCATCCTAGAAAAAAGAGAGAGGGAGAGGGAGAGAGAGAGAAAACAAAAACTCCATTTGCAAGTTATTAAAGTTTTCTTCAACTTGAAATTAGTCTTGAGGAGATGAAGTTGAACAGTTTTTATGTTTAAAAAAACAAAAACAAAAGAGAGCATGACTGAAGTTAGGAGAGATCTGAATTCACTGCTGAGCATGAGCCTCAGATCCTACAGCCGCTTGAGCACCGAAGGCAGCAAGAGGCTACAGGAGGCAGCAAGCTCTGTTTTTAGGGGACAGATGGCCCCTCTGAGGGATGGATGGCCCCTCTGTGTCAAATCCCAGAAAACACATTCCTGTGTCCTCAGTATTTTGTTTAATGTCTCCAAGTATTTTAGAACTGCTGGGAAATCTTATAAGAAAAGAATTTCAGGCATTGGAAAAATAGATTTTCTATGCTATTCTTCACAGTCCAAAAGTTTAGATGAGAAAGATTGGGCTGAAAAAATGATTTGCACTCATGGGTAACATGAAAATAAATAAGCATTATTATTTATTACTCTCTCAACCAGGAAACAATGTGGCATTTCAGAATTCTATAACATCATGAACTATATCTCAGTAAATAACTTTGGCCCCTTCACTAAAGAAATGGAGTGTTTCAGAGCAGCCCTCAAGAGGACTGACAGATGTGGCCAATGAACTCAACCATTTCGAAGACCGCGTCTTCCGGTCTCTTTCCTGTGCTACAACAGTTTAAGATAAAGGCTTCTTGTACTAATAAAAACTCACTCCTTGAAGAAAGGAAAAGCCTGAGCAGGGGCAAAGCAACCTAAACTGATGTCATAGGTAAAACAGCAAGAAGAAAGTGACACTGTCACATTGATGAGGATCCCTCGCTCTGGAATCCAGAGTCCACACCAGACGATCATGGGAGATGAGATGGGGTCAAGGTGGGGCTCATGGGAGGAGCGGGGACCTCCTGGCTGACAGCTCATTAAGTCTATGGATCTGGGAGTTCTTTCTTCCTCATTGGTGCAGGAAATACCAGGGCCACTCTGCCTGCTGGTGTCCTCCGTGCAATGAAGGGCAAACCCTTCTTGGAAGTGGCAGAGACACAAGGGCCATCTCGGAAGAGCAGGTGGCCTCATTCACACCTGCTGCTCACATGTATCATAATTAAATCCTGACAGCCCAAGTGTTCTGTGAGGCAAGGTTAGAGGAGGAACTGTGCTCGGGGAGGAGGAGGAGGCTTAGAGAGGACTTGGCAGCCTCACTCACTGTCACTCCCCAGGGCAGCAGCGCTGGCCCCAGACACTGGGGGAACTGTCACAGTGCTCCATCTCCAGAAGCAATGACACTGTTTACAAAAGTATGCACATTCCTGTGCCTTTACTTCAGCACCTGAAGTTCAAGGAAATCAGGGTTTTCAGAGAAAATATTGGATTGTTTTGAACATAGCATTTGTATCTATTGATTGTGATTTGTAGTAATTAATGCATCCTTTGTTCTCCAGAATGATTGTGAAGTTGATTTTCTGCAGCACCTGCTGAAGGGATGTGGTGTTACACATCTGGGAGGATGTAATGAGAGACGGAGTAGAACCTGAACTGAAGCAATGTCAGACTTTTACTTTGGAAAAGCAATGGAGATCACAAGACTGTGGTGGTGGAGACTTCAGACCCAGGTGGCCCAAGCCTGTGCTTCATGCCCCGAGCTGGGAGTTGGCAGTGAGGACGCTGGTGTTCCTTCCAGACAGCTTCTCCCGTGGTTATCGTGCCTAAGCCACTGTCACAGGAGGGAGAGGGAGAGTGAAAAAGGGAGTCAGACCCTCCCAGACTGGGTGGCATATGAGGGGATGTCTGAGATGGACTTTAAAGGGGATTTGATGGTGGGTGACAGCAGGGACAGAGAGGCATATTCCGGAGGAGGGGACATCCTGCCTGCATCCACCCTGTCTGTACCTGCTCTGTCTACACCTGCTCTGGCTGTGCCTGCCCTGCTCATGTAGACTCTGAGTCTTCTCCCTGCCCCAGGTCCACTGAATCAGAACCTCCGAGGTAGCCCACATAGTGATGTTTCAATGTTTTCCAAGTGATTTTTGTTGTGTGGTCGGAGTTTGGGTCCCCTGCTTTTGGCAGCAGGTGGAACAGTGTCGCCAAAGCTCACAGCTGGAGCTGGGCAGGTCAGAGAGGAAAATAGAGATGTGGATGGAGGTCATGTCTCAAAGGTGGTCATGTTCAATGTCTCGAGTGGCAACTGAATTCCAAGCAGCCAGGCCACAGACCCTGATGATTCACCATGGAGGCTGTGGTTCTCGATAAGGGACTCAACAAGCTCACTGCTGCAGGGCAGAGGGAGCTCTCCCCCAAACAAGGGAAGCAGGGAAGGAAGGAGATGGCAGAGCACATAGGACCCTGGAGAGGACACATGCTGGGTTTTGGCCTCACAGGGACACAAGTATGGCCAGAAGCCCGGCTCTGAGCAGTATGGGCATGGCCAAGAGAGACTCGGTCCTCTCCCCACTTTCTGTCACCTCTGCCTGCTCTTTCCAGTCACTTCCACCCCACCAGACACTACAGGATGAGCAGATCTGGGAGACACTGTCCATGGGAGCAGGGCTCTGTCCCCGAGAGCAGGGCTGGGCATGGGCCTGAGGAGTAGATCTGAAGACAGCAGGGACATGGCAAACGCTGTCCATGGAGACTGGTTCCAGGAACCCCAGGGTCCCAGAATCTCAGGTGCTCTGGTCCGGTGTGAGTCAGCTGCTCACTGCTGTGACAAAATCTCTTTGAAATCCAACTTTGAAGGAGAAAAGTCTCACTTTGGCTCCTGGTGTCAGAGGTTTGGGGTCAAGGTTACTTGTTCCTGGTGCCCTTGGGCCTTTCTCTGGTGGTGTGGCTCTTCACAGCAGGAGTATGCGGCCAAAGATCCTGCTTGCCTCCTGGTGGCCACAGAGAAAACAGAGGGGCAGGGGCTGGGTCCCCAGATTCCATACAAACCCTTACTTCTGCTACCCAAAGCCACTTCCTGGAGGTTCCTCCACCTCTGATAGTGTGGCAGCCTGGTGACCAAGACTTTTAGCCTGGGTTTTGAGGGACTTTTAAGATCAACCATAACAAGTCCCTCCATATTCCAGGCCTGTGTTTGCCCATCCTCCCTGGGACTTTAAATCATCTCAAGATTATTTTTAACACCCACTCACGTTTCATTTAAACAGTTGTCAGACCACGTTTTTTAGGGACTAATGATAAGCAAATGTCTGGTCTTGTTTAGTACACATGCAATGCTTTTTCCTGAATATTTCTGACCCCAGCTCTGCACTCTGATGCAGTCAAGGCCTTGTGAATGTGAATCCTCTTGCTGGATTCAGGAGGTGATGTTAGAATGCTGGAGGCATGGTGGCAGAAAAGTCATGATTAGAGTCATGCTTCTAAAATGTTTAAACTCTCATCATATTAAAAATGGCCACAACGGAGGGAAGTGTTGGTGTGTTGTTGGCTGAGGCCAGCAGGAAGCAGGATGGGTGCCTGCCCATGGGTATGACTGCAGTTAAGACTTCCTCTCAGGCAGATGGTGACCCCGAGAGCTGTGAGGCACCTGTGGTAGCTGTCTGACATGGCGGGCCATATAGAGGCCACGTGTGCAAATACTCTATGTTGGGGAAGGAACTAGAGGGAACTGGCTTTTCCACACTCCTGTGCCTAATGCCAAGAGACAGATGATCCTGAGAAGTGGACCCAGCTTTGCACTTGGAACCTTCATGAGCTCAAAGGCCCACACTGTGGAAGGGGTCTCTTTTGGGGGAGAGAGATGTCAGCAGTGGTCTGTTGTCCCTCATGGGGATTTTCTGGCCAGGCTCACATGTCCCAAGAGAGATAAACCCAGGCACCTTAGGACCTGCTGTGTCCTAATGCTGAAGGGTGACTGATGGCACATTCTTGATGGGAAGTGGTATAGAATGCTTCTGAGACCATCTGGACCCAGAGAGCTTTCTGAGGCTCTGGCCAGTGGGCAGGGTGAGTCAGGTATGGTTTGGGCAGGAATCTAGGGTCCCTTGCTGAGCACCCTGCCAGCTACACCACTGGGTGCACTGTCTGGGCTCCAGGATGGCTCCTTCCTGGCACTGTGCTGTGTAGAGCCAACAGGGAAACTAGCATGGGACAGAAGAAGGGAGGACAGACCTGGGTGTCTGTCCCAGGGCTCCCACAAGCCTAGCAGGCCACACACAGTGCCACTCAGAGCTGCCTGCTGCACGACTCCCACCCTCCCAAGTCTGATGACTTCTGCTCCTGGCAGGCTGAGGGGGGTGGCAGGTCCCCTGCTGCAGCCTGAGTCCCACACAGCCCTCAAGTCTTCGCCATGCTGGGCCACGAATCATCAGGGTATCTATGTCCACACAGAGTGCTGCACGTAGTCTTTTCAGTCTCACTTTTCCTGACCCTCACAGATTGTATTTCCCAGATATATATTTTCTGAAAATAAAAATATTTCAAATACATGTGTGGGTGAGCGGGGTGTTTTGTGTGTCCTACTCAGAGCTTCTCCCTAAAACTCAATCTGTAGAAAGAATTTCACTTCTAAATCTTAGTTTATAAACCTCTAGGAAAAAGAAAAGAATACCCAGCCAGGCCTGGTGAGGCACACCTGTAATCCAGCACTCTAGGAGGCTGAGACAGAAGGAGTTCGAGCCCAGCCTGGGCCACTTAGTAATTTAGTGAGAGCCTATTTCAAAACAAAAAATTAAAAGAACCAAGGATGTAGCCTTGGGTTCAATCCCCAGTAGAAAAGAAAAAAGAAAAAAGGGATGCCAACTTCTTACGTTAAAGTATATGGGATCACAGCCAGTCTTTGTCACAGAGCCCAAATCACTTGGGGGACCTGGTCAATGTCTTGGCTGTGATTTCATAGCAGGACACAAAATGGCATCTTGGCATTGCTCCATTAGGTTTAACAATGCACACTGCTAGCAAGGTGGAGCAGCTCAGTGCCTGAAAAGATGCCCTTGGAGTCCTACATGACTCAGGTGACCCATCTGGACTCCTCACTTCAGCTGGAGAGGGCCACGTCCCTGCTTCTTGGTGTATTGCTCAGGACTGACATGGGATGACAAGAGTGGGAGGGCAGGGAGGCCACTCTGGCCCAGCTCTTCCTAAGGCACAGCAGGATGGGGCCATGTCCTGGGAGGGGCTGCCATGGGACACTGGCTTTCTGATAACTCTGAAATCCGAGGTCCCACACCCTATGTGACTTCAAGGATGGATGAGGCAGCACTCCAGAAATCCTAGGAGGGGACCAAGTAGGAGAACCCAAGCTGCAGAGCTGAAGTGAGCTGCCAAAGATGAAACAGTCCATATCAGAGACAAAGCAAGCTCCAGAGTCATTGGCTGATAAGTGAAAAATAAAAGCTGCTCCACCAGGTGTAATAAAAAGCGGCTCTAGCATGGGGCACCATGCCCAGTGAGGAGGGCGGAGCAGACATGAAAGCAAACTGGAAAAAGAGATGGCCAGGGTGTGGGCAACATGAAAATACTCTTAATCTTACAGACAGTGTCAAATGTCTTAGAGTATTCAGGACTGTTTGGTCAAATTAAGGCTTCTGATTTCCAGAAAAAACAAGTCTTGGTTCTTCAAGGTAAAGGATGGGTGAGGGGTGGAGGTCTAGGAGAGAGGCTCTTACGTCCTCAGCAGTTCCTTTATGATCTGAGACAGCATCAGGGCCAGGGAGCCCAGAGCAGCCCTGGGAAGGCAGCTTCTGTCCTGGGAGCTCTGTCTGTAATTTGATCACAGCAGGATGGTGTTTTGGAAAGAGTATGTGGCCAAGTGCCTCAGAGAGTGAGTAGGAGTCCCACACAGGTGACCATGGAGCAGGAATGGGAGGGTGACAAGGCCATCTCTCAGCAGAACCTCTGAGAATGAAAGATGGGATGCAGGGGGTCCTCAGCTGCTCCCTGCAGTGGGCAGGACTGTGTGAACTGACGTCACTTCGGAGCATGCTGCCCAGTAATTCTGTGTTCTCCACTCCCTTGGAAAATCTGAACAAATTTGCCAGAAAAAATTAATAGGGTTCTTAACATACTAAGTCACCCTCCCCCTTTCAGTTAAAAAATTCAAAAATGGAGACAGACCACTTTGTCACTGGCAAGGACTCTCCAGGTTTGAACAATTTCCTAAACAATCTTAACATGTAGCTTTGAGTTGCTCTTTATATATAAAGTACTTTAAAAAATGAAATGGATGCCGTTTGAGTCCAGGTAAGCTAGAAGTATTAGCTTCTAAGATTATTCCCCAGGCAGAGAAGGTTCCAGCTCTGCAGAAGGCCAATTTGATTTAAAAACTCAAAGGTGAATATTAACTCTGAATCTTCAAGTCTGAACATCCTTTCTGAAGGTTTAAAAACCAGGTGAGATCATCTGCAAGGTAAAGATCTCTTCTTTTCTACCATCCCAGGGATATTCTTAAAGTTACTTTGGCCAGATATGTGAACCCATAAACTTATATCCCTGATCTTCCAAGCTAAAATGTCAAAAGGAGAGAGGGACAATTTCACATCACAAATGGGGACAAAACTCTTGATATTGGAATATTAATATCTAAAGGGGAAAACAAATCAGGGAATTTGAAAATGTCTTCCTAAAACAGTATTAAAACACTAAGCATATTTTCAAGTAGTGAAAAAAAAACAGCTTGGAGATTTTAAAATAGGAATAAAAATTGTCTCCCAAATCAGCAGCATCTGATAAGAAAAAAAAAAAAAAAAGCATCCTTGAGGTTTAGAGATGTAGATCATGCCTGACTTTGGATTTCTGACTGTGTTCTCAGGAGTGATGTGTTGTCAGCCTGGTAGAGCAATTTAAAGGCCATCAGCAGCTCACAAAAATGACAGTGTGGGGCACGCGGAGAGGCTGTGACATCCATGATGGAAACTGGAGCTGAGGGCTTCCCAAGCCTCACAGAGCAGCCTGTGCTGTGATTTTTAAATGAGCCATGAAAACAAGTCTGCCAAGGGTTCAAACAGTGCCCTGATTAGATCCTTTAAAAAAGTATGGCATAGTTTAATTATTCATCATAACCTGAAGTAACTTTTATTTTTTTTGCATGAGTAGGACCTACAGCATTTTTAGTGACATAATCTGTATAAAAGCGAATACTGATAGAAATGTGCTGTTGAATGTGTGGGTGCAAGTGAAAGACACTCCAGAGTCCCATGCTCACCAGCGCCCCATCAGCAGGAACCAGTAGGTGCCTGAGATGACAGGTCCCACCGAATTCTTTAAGTATTTTATCATGCATGCACATTTACAATAAAGCTTAATTCATAAGTTAGGCAACAGAAGAGATCAACAATAACTAATAACAAAATGGACATTTTAAAACAATATGCTACAAACACTATGTTTATGCCTTGTGAATTGCACACTTTTGGAGACTTCCATTCAGCAGTTTTGAATGAACATGGAGAAGGGCTCTGTGTTGAGTCTCCTTTCTGCTGCCTAACCCTAACCCTAACTCTAACCCTTTTTTGCTGCTCCCCACCCCAAGGCTGTGCTCTGGTCATCAAGGAGAAGAGCTGAAGGAGAGTCCAGGGTGGAGAGGCTCCTGGGACTGACCTGGTTTCCATGGGTGAAGGTTGGTGTCCCATGTGAGGTCTTCCAGGCCTTCCCCAAATTGTGGCATAGACACAGTGATCCTGTGCCAAGGACCGCATGCTGCACTCTCCCTAGGAATTGGGATGTTGAAGGCCACCCCGAGAGACTGGTTTCTTCCCACACAGAGATCAGGGCCATGCAGTACCTCTGCCTTCCCTGCTTTCTCCCTCTGCTGCTTCAAATGTCCCAGAAACCCTTTGGTTCCACTAGGACCTTCAGCCTACTGATTCAAACACCCACTCTTTGCCTCCTATCCCATGATGCCCTCGTTTTATGTGATGCTCTGTCCCACATCCCATGATGCCTTCATCATCCATGATGCCTCTGTTCCCATTCCATGATGCCCCCACCTCCCATCATGGCATGATGTTAATATATTAATATTAATATGTTACTATGTTCTGCCAAGCAAGGAGTGTTGAACCTTCCTAGTATTTGTAGAGTTAATTTGTTTCATAGCAGTCTACATTTTAACATTACAGCACCCCACCTGACTAGACCTTGAGTCAAACCTGGTTATAAAGAGGTAATAGTGACCACACAAATCAAAAGCTGTGGATATTGCTGAGTACAAGAAGTTTATGGAACCTCAAGTCATTTACCAAGGACAGCATAGATTAATTATTAAATAAATGTATTAAGATCCAATGTGTGTTATTCAATAAAGTGCTTAAGATGAATTTTGTCAAACTGTATCATGAGATATTCTAACAGTGTAGTTCTATTTACTAAGTCAGCACAGGCAGAAGAGTGAAGTTAGAGCCTTCAATTTTTCTAAGTCTATAATTCCTTCAATACCCACCCAGCTTTACTGGGGTATAACTGACTAAACTTGCACAAACTGCACCACATGATGATCTGATACATGTATACTTTGTGAAATCTGTCATCGAGGGTACTAGAATTTTCATCACTGCACACAGTTTTTGTTTGTGTGATGAGAACCCTTCAGATCTACCCTCTTAGCAGAGTCCAAGTACACAAAACGTCAGGGATAACTCCAGACCACAAACTGCCCGCTGGACCCCACGTAACTGGGACTTTGTGCCCCTTAATGGTACTTCTGTTTCCCCACCATGCAGCCCCTGCCAGCTCCCCTCAGCTCTTGCTTTGGGCTTTCTCATGCTTAAAAAAAAAACCCTCCACATGTTATACATGGCTTGAAAAACAAAAGGAGTGAAGAGCTTAGAACATAAGGCAACATTTCCTCTCTTTCCCCAAAGAAGTTTCAAGAGATTTACAGATTCCAAATACAATTACTTTATTTTTGCAACCAATAGCAATTGAACCCTGAGCCTCTCCCATACGAGGTAAGCACCACCACTGAGCTACATCCCAGACTTCAGTGTAATGAACGGGTTTTTTGAGATTATCACAAACAACTAAATGTACTCACATCCCTGTTAACATAAGTTTTTTGCTTTAAAAATTAAAACAATTTTTGTAATTCTACTTTTGAAATTAGTTATCTTCAAGTGACTCTGCAAATATGGCCTATTTGGGGATTTTTTGCCAAGTGAAAAATCTATAAAATGTTTGTAAGTGTATTAAAATTTGTGTGCATATTGAATCCAATAAATGATCAAGTTCACATAATGGTATGTTTTCTAAACGTTTAACAAGGCATTTATAAATGTTAATTTGGCAGCTTGTTTTTTTATTTTATTTTATTTTTTAATTTTTTTTTAATTAGGTCATGGCGTAGGGACTGAGGGTTGTGTGTTGGGACTTGAATTCCCATTCCTTCTCCCATGGCTACTGTCACCTGGGTTGGTTAATTCCCTGCATTTTCCCTTCATAATCTGTAAAATAGGGATCCATTATGCTAGTTCCTCATCTGCAGTTTGGAAATCCAGCTTGAAAACTGCTTGACAGAGCAGGGGCTGTTACTCTTTACATACCCCAATGAGTGCAAACACTTATTGTTGAACCCCAACTGATTATGTGGGGTTGAGGGCCTGTGCCAGCTTCTGCTGGGGTCTTGAGCAAAATGCAACCTTTTCTCACTCTAGAACTGGAAAACTCCTGAATGCTGAGGCCCATCATGCTCCAGAGTTTCCAGTAAGGGTCTGTGGACCTTTCATACCTCCCCTGTCAAGAGGGGAAGAAGATAGGGTGGGAGTATCTGGAAAGGGAGTACCCAGAATGTGCTTGTGGATGTCGGCCAGGAGCACGTGTGTCGTCATCTTCCCAGATCCCCAAAGCCTCACACTCTGCCTCCTTCCCCAATCTCACTCTACAGAGGCAGTCTGGCTTCTCTGCTTTGAGTTCTTCATGTGTCCACCAACACACCTCTCAAACATGCCCTGTGAGCAGGAATTTTTTCTTTTCCACCGTAGACTCAACTAGTGATGGCATCTACAAGCGACAAGGATTTCAATCCCTGGCACCACACTTGTCTGCCTGTCCCCTCCAGGGGGAGGTTGTATCTCTATATCCTTTCCATTGCTGGTAATTTTTGTGATTTTAAATCTGTTTCCCGTTTTATCTACCACAGGCACTACCATCTCTTGCTTCTCACAGTCTCTGTCTACTCCTGATGCTATAACCAAATATTCAACACTAGATAATTTATAAAGAACAGAAATTTATTTCTCATAGTTCTGAAGGCTGGAAGTCCAATATTGGAAGCTGCACAAACTTCCAACTATCTTGCCAAGGGTATGAAGCAAGATAAAGACAAGACAAAATATTTACTGCATGAATGGTCAAAGCTCTTATCAGGCTAAGGTCCTGTCTTGTGGAGCTTGCCACTATTTTGCAAACACCCAGCTTCTTGGAGGGGTGAAAGGCAGCGCAGGGAACAATGGAGTAGAGAGCGCTGATGCAAGCAGGGTTCTAGCAATGGAGGAATAAAACATTCCAGCAAGAACAGATCATCGATTAATGAGAAATTTGTTTTTTCCTTTAGGTGAGTTTTTGCTTCTGTAGAAATTTTGTGTATGAGTCACGCTGCCCTATTATTGCCTAATATTGCCCTAATTGCAATAACATTATTGCCCTAATATTGCCCTAGCTGCAATATTGTCTTGCTACCCAAGACATCATAGTGTCATGGATCATTGAGCCCTACACTGTGACCAGTTGTGTGGAGAATTGTTCCTTTCCCACACACCAGCTGCTGACTGTTCAGGCCAGCCATTGTAGGCTAATAGGCAGACTCATACTTTTAATATGCAAAGCCAATTTATAAATTTTCAGCTTGCTCAGGGTAGTCTCTATCAGTCCAGTTCAAGGCACCAACAGCATCAGTTAAGTTGTCTGGTGAGGGCTGCTCTTGCTTCTTGTATGTTGCCATATTGCTGGATCCACCTGAAGGGAGGAGTATAGGGTTCTCACAGGACAGGAGCACCCC
This sequence comes from Fukomys damarensis, assembly GCF_012274545.1. NCBI lineage: Eukaryota > Metazoa > Chordata > Mammalia > Rodentia > Bathyergidae > Fukomys > Fukomys damarensis. Next base: position 48,072,898 of record NW_022900921.1, on the reverse strand, counting down.
ATGCTGGTGAGGCCTCAAGGCTACGTAAATGGCCTTGCTCCTGCTCATGAACTCATCCCCTCTTCCACACTCCATCTCCTACTACCATCATATTGGCCATTCAATTTTGATGCCTGGGTTTTTGAGGAGACACAACTAAACCATTGCACTCCCTTTGCAAAATGTATCGTTTTGGTGTCCCTACTTCTGTGTCTCTATCATCTTTTCTCCAGTTCTTTATCTTCCCAAAACTAGGGTTCTTAAAATTAGCTACAGCTAAACATGGGCTTTATGTTAGTTAATATTTGCCCTGCTGGGTTTAGGTTGCTTTGGTGTGATATTTTCCTATCTCCCTTTTACTGCTCCTTGGAATGGGAATGATTACCCTGTGCCACTGTACCATGAGATGATGCAACCTCTCATTGACTTTTACAGAGATTCACAGATATGAATTTGCCTTGAGTCTCAGCAGCAACTTTGACTTGGACTTTTGAGCAATGCTAGGGCTGTTGAGACTTTGAGGAAGGGATTATTATGTTTGTGGTTGTGTTAGATAAAATTATAAACTTGCTATTGTCTTTATTGGGAGTTTAAGTATGGGGCAAGGAGATGTGTTTGGGTATGAAGTTGGCAAGGGTTGGGATATGGTGGTTAGGGTAGAGGGTCAACTTGATTGGCTCTGGGATCTGCCCAGGTGATTGGTAAAGAACACTTCTGGTGTGTCTGGGTGGATCACTGAGGTGTGACCTTTGAGGTCTATGTATGCTGCCTGGTCCTCTCTTCTCTGGCACTGATCCCCTTCTGTGCTTTCTCACCACCATGGACTGAGCATCTTTGTCCTGCCATGCCCTTCCACCATGATGATTCTGCCTAGAGAGAGATGGCCGTGGACTGAGTCATTTGAGATCACAGTCAAATCAAACTCTTTTCCATTGAGCTGTGAGTGTTGGGATTTTTGTCTCTCTGATGGGAAATCACATTAATACTGGGTTCCCCCAGAAGAAAGTCTGATATAGATTCAAATTTAGTCATTTATTTGGAAGGGGATCTCCTGGAAACCTTGGTGGTAAGGTTGGGACAAATAGGTGAGAACTGTTTTCCCTTTGCTGTGTTTCCCCAGAAGCGAGTTTGAGACCAAGACTCAAGTTTTGTCCTTTGGAAGGGGATTCTGTTGTTAATGTTTAGATCTAGAAAGTCTCCACAAAGTGTCAGGTGTTAAGAGGTGGGGCTTTTGGAAGGTGTTTGGATGGTGGATCACAGTGCACATGGGTGGATTAATCCACTAATGAGTTTATAGCCAAATGTGCTGTTAGGAGGTGGGGCCTAGTTGGTGGTGTCACTGGGGCCTGACCTGGAAGGCTGTGCTCTTGTTCCTGTACCTCCCTTCTCTGCTTCCTGGCTGCTGTGGGGGATGAGCATCTGTTCTCTGCCAGGCCCTCCCACAATGCTGCTTCTGCCTTGGAGCCAGACATGGACTAAAACCAGGAGCCAGAACACACCTCTCCTCCTTTAAATTGTTTTTGGGTGTCAGGTATTCTGTTCTGGAGATGAGAAAGTGACTAAAACCTGGGAACTGGGCAGGGATGGAGCAAGAGCAAGGAAGGAGCCAATAAAAGGTACACTGAAAATCAAGTGGCCCTGCAAACAGCCTGGACTCAAACTGAGGGAGAGGGCTGGGGACAGTGTTGACCGACACTCAGCTCCATCCTTCAGAGGATAAGGTTGGGGAGTCTCTCCCCACTGTCCTGTTCAGCACCATCTGAAGGCTGCTTTCAGGTGGAACCAACTCAGAGGCTCTGGCCAGCTTGAGTGTGGCAGAGAGGACTCAGCCAGGTGTACAATGACAGGAAGCACTGGGTGGGCACTTCCTGCTGCTGTCTGCTCTGGAGGGGACAGGAAGCTGCACACTGAAAGCCATCTTGGTTTATTTATCTGACACCTGGAGAGGAAAGCAGGGGAGCTTGCTGTGTTTTATTTTCTTATGTAACTGTGCTTAGGTTTTCAAACTTTAAAGTATAAGGTTTTCCAGAATGGGAGGCACCAGGAAGGATCAGAAAGGGCACAGGAAATGAAAAAGCAGTGAATGTTACCTGGATGAGATTGCTGAGTTCCACGGACTGTGGTGGTGTTTCCAAAATAATTCACTGCCATGGAAGTCACTGTTGCTGTCCACGTGGCCCACACGCAGCTGTGTCACAGTATCTATCTGGGAATACATAGTGCAAGCTTCTGCCCTGCTTCGACCACTCAGACAGAAGATGAATATTGCACGTGATGTAGACAAGCATGCCCATGGGCCATGAGCCTGCTTTTCAACCCAAGTTGTCCCTCACATCATCCTTCTACTTCCTGCTTCTTCCACTAAAAAAAAAAAAGAGATAGTAAAAAGCAAAAAGCATCTGGGGCTGGGGATTTGGCTCAGTGGTTTCGTCACCTGCCTCACAAGTGCAAGAGCCCAAGTTCGATCCCTGGTGCACACACACACACGCACACACACAGAGTGCTTGCGTGTCCCCAGATTCTAAGATTGACTGTGATGCAACAAGAAGATGCAAAAATAATCTGTGAACATAAAAATATGTGTCACAAGGCCAAGAGGGAGCCCAGCAGAGAGGCTGGTAGGGCTTCTTATAGGAAGTAAGGATGGGTGCCATTAGTAGGGAGAAGAGAAGGTCCTGAGTGAAGAGGGGAGACTCCGGCAGGAGGGAGCACTGCAGACAGAGGGGCAGGGCCAGGCAGATCAAAGCGGTGGTAGACTTGGCTCCTCATCAGAGACCTCTCCCTGGTTTGTACGTGGCATTTGGCTGCTATGTGCTCAGGAGCGAGGCTCCTCTGTCACATCTCACTTATAAAGACACTTGTGGGCATCCCCCTCAGGTCCAAGCATCTGCCCGAGGTGCCACCTCTAGATACCATTGCAGTACAGGTCAGATCTTTATGAATTCAGTCAACTTCCCTCCCAGCCCTCACCCTCTTCTTCCTCTCTTCAACTCGCCTCGACTCGCCTCTCCTCTCTACTCCTCTCCCTGGATTCCTGTCTGAGGGTCCTGTTTGAACCCCAAAAGGCAGATATCAAAGATGACTTTGGGTTTTTGATGACTGAGATCTGGGATCTCATAAGGAGGAGTGTTCAAATGCAAACAGTCATCTGTCAGGCTGATGCATTTTTCCTCAGTAGGGATGAAGGGAGATTTCATATGAATGGTGAAGGTGAGGCATGTGCAGGGCCATGCACAGACAATGGATGAGGTGTCTGGCTTATTGTCTCGAAGAAGGAGCGCAGAGAATTGGCCACAGATCTGAGGAGCTGCGGGTTTGTGCGGTGGCACCAGCTCCCTGCTAGCTTGGCAGAGAGGGTCCCCTGGTCCATAGCATCAGGCACTGGCTAAGGTTTAAGGATTGTAAACACAGGATCAGGAAACCCAGGTGGTGTTGGAACCACAAGCCTCCAGTCAGGTGCCCCAGAAAGGCAGAGACCACAGAGGAACTCAGACCCCCTCCACCCTTGTGTGGCCATTCTCAAGAAACAAGGTAGCAAATGTGCAGATACGTTGTTACATATTTATCCTTCATTTATTAGGCATCAAGGAGCAAGAGGCAGAGCTTTAAAGTGTAATCCCTAAAAGGCTTGTTCCCATAAAGAAAAAGAGAAGGAAAAAGCAGCTGTCCCTGAGCTTGAGCATTCTTCTGTTAACCCCTGTGCAACTAGATGTAGCACTGGGAGGGGCTTTGCTGCATGGCCAGGTCACCTTCCAGGGTCCCCCAGGTGGCACTGAAAACACAACCCCAGGCTCTGTGCTCCAACTCCCCCTGAGAGGAAAGAGTCCAGGGCCAAGGCTGGCAGGCTTCTGCCTTTGCTACTGTGACATTTGCACTTCCTCATCCTGCACTGAAAACTGTGGACTGAATATTCAAGAACCAGCTAACATGCGTGGAAAGCTGTTCTTCAAAATGCCCAGAAGGAGCGGAAAAAATTGAAGGATTTAGAACTGATTCCCATGTACTCCTACACTGGGATGAATGACTTAACAGTGTCTCTGTTCTCGCACTTGGGAATGAGCATCATGTGGTTGTAGGTGCCCTGTGGCGACCATGGGATCTGATAGCCTCCTCCTGTCCCTGTGGGGGGCTGTGTGGCGAGCACATGTGTCACTTCGTATTTGTACAACAGAGAGCCGAATAGCAAATGTGACAGGAGCATAGGCTAAATGATCACTTGGCTTTCTCCAGCCCTGGGCAGCATGTTCCTTGGTGACTGTTGTCAGCCAAGTGTGGTGACATTGTGAGTACTTGGGGCACCAATGCGTGTGGTTGCAAGGCAAGTGGCTGACGTGGTGCCCTGGGTCACCATGGGACTGGCATTGAGAAGATGGTGGCAGGGACAGGATGGCGTGTGCCGTTCAGCATAGCTGGCCCTTGAGGCTACCACACTGTGGATGGATCAGAGAAGGAACTAGCCCACTTGACAATAAAGGACAGGAAGGGATCACACACACATGCACACATACTCACATGTACACACATGAAATCTGTTCCAGGCCCCCACACCCTAGGGGTCGCCCTGGTGACACATATCCTCTAAACTTAGAGACAAAAAGTAGATTTCATTATCCTATTTCCACCCCAAATTTACTTTCCTCTGATTACCTAGAGATGTTGCCATTCTCCCTGTGTTTCCTACACAGGGTGTGGTGGTGCACATTTGTAATCCCAGCACTCAAGAGGCTGAGGCAGAAGGGTTATCATGAGTTCAGCTACATAGTGAGCTCTAGGACAGACTGAACTGCCTCGTGAGATCTTGTCTTAGCAAACCAAGACAAGCAAACAAAATGCAGCAAAAATCCAGGGAATATACTCAAATACTCTCCTTCCTTTCCCTGGTTTTTGCTCCCCTTCCCTTCTCTTTTGCTTTGTGATGCTGGTGGGGAGAGGTGCCTCTCTACTGCCAGCCTCCTCCAGCAGCTGCCACAGTGGCTGGAGCCTTGGGCATCTCTGGGCACTGCTGTGCCAGTCCTTCTGGGTCCCCAGGGCAAGCTGCCCATTTCCCTCATGCCAGGTCACATGCTTCCTCTGCTGTCCCCTCTCCGGTCCTGGCTTAGCTCCTGGTCCCTCAGGTTCAGCCCCTCATGTCCCCAAGATCTTCAAGCTCAGCACTCTACTGGCCCTGGCATGTCCCTCCTGAGCCTCCATCCTTCCTCACGTATATGACAGCTCCCTGTGCTGGGCTCCTTGGGTTACATTGGTTTTGGTTTGTTTTCTGAATGGGATTTGATGTTCATAAATAGACTGTGCAAAGTCAATGCAGGTCAAATTTGTACCACTCCATCTTTGTTCTGAGAGAGAAGGGTCAGACACAAAGAGCTACAGGCCACAAAAGACTGAATGTGTTACACAGCAGACCATGCACCCTAAATAAAACAGAATTGGCCCACAACCTGCCTGACCAACCTGGGAGCCACCATGCTTAGTCCACTAGCTGGCTGGAAATATGCTCCAGTCTCCACAAGCCGGACTTTTAGGAAGCCCAACCACTAACTCTGCAGCAATCCGGCCTGGCAAACCAGACCTGGTTAATGACCACACACTTCCAATAGTGAGTTTGCTTGAGGACGGCCTAATATCCCTCAAACTGCTCACACAGGAGGCCTTGTTTCCAGTTGGCCTGAACAGCCCTTACCTAGGGCTGCTATCTGGTATACCCCACTACCCTCTGCTTTCCACTGCTCAAGTCTCACCAAGAAGCAAGAGTTGGCAGGCAGCTCCCTTGCCTACAGCTCTAGACACACAGCTGCTGCTGCTGCTGTCACATGGTATCCCTGTCCCCTTCCTGAGACTAGGGCATTTCCAGACCACAGAGCAGAGGATGTGGGTGAGGCAATGGTCGAGCTTCCTCTGGTGAGCGAAGAAGAGTACATTTGGAGGTTGCCGTCTGGTTTCCTAGGGTGCACCTGTTTGGTTAATGGCTTCAGTTTCAGAGTGTGCCCTGGTGTGTGCCCTGGTGATAGCCTGCCCCCCAAGGAAAGTCTCTGTCTTGTAGTGGAACAACAGGAGTGCCAAGGGTGCCAAGGGTGCCAGGGACCCCAGGAGACTGTGGGGGGCCCCATGGGCACACGGATGTGAGAGCAGTGTTGGACCAAGCTGAGGCCAGGCATGACAGATATGGTACTGGGGATGACCTGATACTTCCTGATGCCTGGCCACCTCCTAAGCTCAGGATCATGTCTAACCTGGGAGAACAGAAGACAAAACCTAGGCAGAGGGGCTCACAGTTTGACTTCCTGCTTCAGGTAGAGGGGCCCCCAGTGGCTCCGCCAAGGGATGATCAGAGAGGCACCATGTGACTACTGTGGGTGAGGACATCATAAGATATGTATCACATTTCATGTGTTTTGACGTGAATGGAACTATACAAACTACCACCACCTGTGAGGACAAATTTTCCTGTAAAATATCCTCAATATCCTGCTGGTTTTAGTAACTTTAGTATAAAATTATTATAATTGATCCTTTATTTTACCAGCTCCCAACGACTGGAATTAGATATTTTCTCTTTTTTTGCCACTGCATGTCTGGCTCTAGGGAGCATGTGATGGGGCAGAACTCTGCGGTGGCCCACGGTCATGCTGTGGGGGTACACACTGTACACACTTCCTCCCCTGAGTGTGGATAGGTGCTAGCAAAAGACCAGGAGTTGGTTGGCCTTGCATTCATTGGAAAGAGCTCTTCCTGGGTGAACCACACCTAATTGGGCAGCCTTAAACAGGGGTGGGGACCTCCACCTTGTCAGAGGGACCTGGTCCTGCTGGTCCCAAAGAAGCAAGCTGCCACCAGCTGTGTCCCATGAAGGACAGAGGTCTCCAGTACCTGGATGGGCTAGGAGGACTCCTGAGCCCCAGGGGAGGAAGACTCCTGGCCAGCTCTAGGTGTCAAGCCTGGGGCAACCCTGAACATTGTGTGCTGTGTGGTGTGTCCAGACCTCTGCCCTCAAAAAGCTATAGGGGAACACAGGGCTGTAGCAAGTCCCCACACTGGTGATAATTTATCATGCAGTAAAACTACAATGTCCTTGTGATGGTTTTATACAAACACACGTTAATTGTACTTATGAATGGGATTCAATCTGGAACAGGAGGTAGGAGAAACATGCAAGATAAGAGCTAATAGAAGAAAAGAGCCTAACTTTGATGATTTCCAATAATCTCACTGCAAACCAAACAGGGTGATCACCAGAAAATCCTGTGTGAGGTACACTGTCACAAAAGTGCTGAGAACCACAAGGAAGGAGAAGCTGTGACCAAAGAAGTGCAAAACATGTGATAATGCAGAGTCAGAAGCAGCCAGGGACATCGGAGCAAACCGTTCCAAAGCCAAGAGTGAACCGTGACTGCGGATTCATCATCCCATCAGAATGAGTAAAACTCTCTCAGATAAAAGAAAGCAAAGGCAGTTTACTAACAAGACTGAAATTGCTCTACAGGAAACATCGGAGGGAAGGAAGTGATTCCAGATGATCCTGGTGGCACATCCACCAGGGAGGAAGAGGAACTCTAGAAACCACAGATGTATGGGTAAATATTTTTATTTTTCTCCCTCCTAACTTTTTTTTAAAAAACTGGCTAATACGAAAATCCTAGCACTGCAGTGTGGGGTTTTAGTTGCACGTGGATGTGGATGGCATGAGGACTGTCACATAAAGGCAGGGCGAGTGCGACTTGGGGCACCGTGTTTCCTCAGTCCTCTGGGAATGGTGCCACACTAGATCAGTGCAGGCTGATGAGCTGGGGTGCACACTGAGTATTCTAGAAGAACTACTAAAATATCACACAAGGAAACATGTGAAAAAGCTGACAGAGGAATTAAAATCAAGGATGAAACATATTCTATTAATCTCTAGCCATTGTGCATTTCAGGCTCAAAGACTCTGCCAAACCTCTCCACCAGGTTGCAAACACCAAACCCTGAGCTTTCTGAAGACAGTAGCTGACAGTCCATCAGTTCCTTTAGCTCCCTAGCTGTTGCCTTCTGCGGGACTTTCTGGGGGCTCACAAGCATGAAACACTTGTGGTCAACCACAGATTGGTGGGGTGATATGTTGCTTCTTTCTTCATCGCCTCTTTCTTCAATTCCAGCTATGTAAGAAGCTCTGGACCTCAGACCCCTGGTTAACATTTGCCCAGGATAGGAGCTCCCTGCCATTCCCAGCTTGGGAACTGGGCTGCTCTTAGAGTCTTTATAAATGTGGATGTCACCAGCGCTGGCTCTTTCTGTAAAAACCACATTTTCTTCTTGTTTCTCCCTATTTCTGATAGGGTATCACTGTGCCTTCAGGTCTTTGTTGTTTTTCATAGCTTGATCTGAGTTTCCAGTTGTTATGGGCTACTCCCCTCACAAGAGCCTTACATTTACAGTACATTTGTAATTTACATGGTATTTTATTTTCCAAGGATTTCTTCCATGTACATTATATGCTGATCTATGCATTAAGGATCAAAATTTTTTTCAAAAATAAAAATTATTTTCTCTAACTGTAAGAGGATAAATCTGAAATACATAAGTGTGCTGTCTAGAAAAATCCCTAGTTATTTGGAAATTAAATGACATGCTTTTAGATAACTCATGTCTCAAAGAAATCACAAGGGAAATTAGAAAACACTTTGGACCCCAATAACAACAAAATGACGACATATCAAATGAGGAATCAGCCAGTGTTGTACTTAAAGGGAACTGTGTAAATTAAATGTCTGTGGTATAAGAAGAGATCAAGGCATGAGTCCGACATGTTGAGCTTCCTCTCGAAGAAGCCGTACAGGAACATGGGCAGCAAGCCATCTCATCTTAATTTCTCAGGTCCACAGGTTGGAAGACTTCTTTCCTTTCCTCAGCAATGTTTCATTGTTTTCAGTGGTACAGTTTTGTCTCCTTGATATAGTTTATTACAATTCTTTTTTATGCTATTGTGAATTATTTTCTTAGAAATCTTTTTGGATTGTTCATTGTGCATAGAAGCACAGCTGAGTTCTGCATGCTGAGAATGCATTGTGCAACTGTAATGGATTTATTAGTTCTAAAAAGTGTGTGTGTGTGTGTGTGTGTGTGTGTGTGTGTGAGAGAGAGAGAGATCTTTAGGATTTTCTTCATGTAAAGTCATGTTGTCTTGAAAAATAATTTTACTTCTTCCTATCTGATTCAAATATCCTTCCTTTTTCTGGCTTGATTTCTCTGGCTGGGGCTTTGGGCACCATAGTGAATAAGGGTTGGGAGAGGGTGTCCCATCTTACTGGTGACCTTAGAAGAAAAGCTTGCCATCCAAATGTGGTATTAACTGTGAGGTTTTCAAATATGGCTTTTCTTGTATCGAGGTCTTTCTATTCTTAACATTTTTTTTTTTTTATCATTAGGGCTGTTGAGTTTTGTCAAATCCTTTTCCTGCACCTGTTGAGATAGCCCCATGGGCTGTTGTCTTTCATCCTGTTCATGGAGTGTGTTGCTCTTTTCTCTGTGGCCACATTCATTTGTAGAGCCACAGCGGAGGTTAGGGCTCAGCCTCAGTGACTTTCTGAGACCTGGCACACTTGGTAGCTTTTCCATGCTCTTCGCGTGACCAAGCCCTGCTTGTTTCTGGCCAGCCCTGTGCCACAATGATGACACTCAGGCCTTGTCCCCTGTATATCTCACTGGGAGGAGGCCAACTGCAGGTCCAGGGACAAAGAGACAGGGCTACTGCTGTCTGATGCCATCCCACACCGGGTAATCTTCCAACCTTTCTTGAAAATGCAAATGTCTCTCTAACCAGTACCTCCAAACATGGTGCACTGGGATTTGCCTTCCTCTCCTCACCTGAGAAACACACTAGTACTTAGCATCTGCCTCTGTTTTCATGAGATTATGAGAAAGTGTGAAATTAGATACAACTTTTTGCAAGTTTGATCCAACTTTGTTGTCTTCAAAAGCAGGAGCCAGTCTTTCCATGGCAGTGATTTTCTGTAATTATATGGTTTTTGCTTTCTTGGGGTTTTAATTACAACGTTAAGGTAAAGTGTTCTTTAAATAAGGAGAAAGTACTAGAATATCCATGCCATTATATCTTATTAGCATAAAATTCACGTAATGTGAATTTGAGAAGTTGCCTTTAAAATGCTTTAAATTATGATCACAACATTTATTTCATTAAAATACCTTCTGTATTTATTCCTTGGTTGATTTAAAGCATGGTATGCCTCTCTGGAGTACCTTTTATGGAAAATGTAGAAGGAAATTTATTAAGACAAATATTTGGGGTTATTTTATTAGTTACACATATTTTCAAATATTTAATTATATGCTTTCACAACAACCCCCATATTAATTCATTTTTAAACCATATGCTCAAGTTTTCAGTGAGTCTGGTTTTCCAGAGAGATTATCATTTAATGAATATTTAGCTAAAATGCACTACAACTTTAGAACAAAGGCTAAATTTATGAAGTCAGAGAATATAGAAGTTGCATCCCCTTGCCTAGTACTGCCCTACAAGGCAATGGAAATTTTTATGTCAAAATTTCCTTTTTAATCATCACAAAAGCAAATGAGCTTTTCTTCAGTTATATAATCCCAGTTTATTTAGAAAAAAAATGTAAACACCAAGATTTGCACATAAAAACACACCTGAAAAATTCAGCTCCCAGCCTCTGACCATCAGGGTGCCTGGCTCTCACGAGCCAGTCAGCCTCGGGACACGATAGTAGGTTCCCCTGAGTTTCCCCAGTGGTGGTCCTGTGGCTCCACAGGCTCACATGGGGTTAGTAGTTGGATTTCCCCAAAGTAAGTTACTAACAAAACTCAGAGGAGTAGCCCTTGCATTTGAAAGAGGAATCTCTACACCCACACATTGGGACACAGCAAACAACCCCCACATTTATGTCGTGAACGAGATCCCTGCTACTTGCCATGTTCCCTGATGGCCTTGCAGGGGTCTTGTCTTGCTGGTGAAAAGATCATGTTTTTGCATCATGACAGTAGCACCTAAGATTTTTACTTAAAACAAAAAATACAGTCCATATAGTTTACTATTGCTCTGGCAGGAGACTTGATATCTCCAGACATTTTTTCCTTCTTTTTCTTTTAAACTAGTTCATTTCCCTTCTCTATAGGTATCACAAAGAACTAATTTCCACAGAACCTGCACCTGCCTTATGGCTGGGCTCCCCCAGAGTGTCTTCAGGGGGAATCTCTAATCTTTCCAGGCCTCAGGCCATTGCGACTTTCTGGCAGACAAAAGTCTCAAGTTCTGTGTGGAATCTCTTCTCAGTTATGGATGGCCTTCCTTGGAGGAAGGCTGTAGCCCCCATCTTTCACTCCCATGCACTTCTAGCTACCCAACCCTGGGTACCACGATACATGCATGCACACAGTGTTGGTCAGATTTCTGTCACTGTGATAAAATACCTGAGAAAATCAACTTCTAAGGAGAAACTATTTTTGTTGGCTTATGGTTTTATCATGAAGACCACCCTGAGTAAGCTACAGATTCATAAATTCGCTTTTCCTATTAAAAGTCTGAGTCTGCCTTTTAGCCCACAGTGGCTTGCCTGAAGAGCCAGCAGCTGGTATGTGGGAAAAGAACAATTCCCCACACCACTGGTTACAGTGGAGGTCTCAGTGATCCATGACACTGTGACACCTTGAATGGTAAGACAATAGTGCCGCTAAGGACAGCATGTCATACAGAAAACTCCTACTACAGAGGCTAAAAGTAGCCCACGAGAAGAAACAAATTTCCCATTAATCTATGAACTGTTCTTGCTAGAATGTTTTGTTCCCTTTTTGCTCCGAACCTGCTCACATGAAGGCTCTCCACTTCAATCACTGTTCCCTGTACTGCCTCTTACCCTTTCTAGAAGCTGTATGTTCAATAAATAGTGGCAAGCTCCAGCACATAGTATCTTAGCCAAATAAGAGCTCTGACCACCCTGGGCCCCCCATTTATGCATTAAGATCTTGTCTTGTCTTTTTTTTTTTTTTTTTTAAATACTGCTGTCCTTGGTCAGGTGATTGGAAGTTTACAGAGTGTCCAATAGTTTCAGAGGCTACAGGTACCCTCACTTTACCCAGTTGCTTTTGGGCCTGTGGGTAATCAGATGCTGTCATGTAAGCATGAGACAAGGAAAGCCCCTCACCTCGTGGCAGCCAGGAAGCAGAGACGGAAACAGGAATGGGTGGGTCCCAATATTCCTTCAAGGCCACACCCTGGTGACTTCACTTCCTCCTGTTAGACACACCCCCATGACTTCACTTCCTCCCATTGGGCCCCACTTTCTAAAGGTCCCATCACCTCCCAGTAGCACCACCGGTTGGGGACCAAGCCTTTAGTATATGAGTGCTTGGGGATATTTATGATGCAACCACAACACACACACACACACACACACACACACACACACACACACACACACTGCACCTTACTATGAAAACTAGGACCCAGCTGTGGAAGACATTCCTGAAGACTTCTATTCATAGTCATAATCCCAGGATTTGATTCAAAATTCCACACCTCCACCCGCTTTCTCATATAAGTGGTGCTTAGAGATGATTCAGAGGAGATACAAATCATGACTTCTTGGTACTTATTGAGTGGACCCCTAGGCTACCTGCAACACTCAGTGTGGATCTTCAACAATGGGGAGAGAGGTTACTAGGCTGTGGGGTCAGCAGGAGGTGCAGAGCCCCAGGATATGGTGTTCATGATGATAGAGCTTTGGAGAAGGACAGGGTCCCAGCAGAAGGCTGGGAATGTCTGCTGCTGCTATTGTGGATATTGGCACTGAGCCAGGTCCAGCATGGACCCCCCCACACCTCTGGTGATGGGAAGGGTGCGGGAAGCTGAGAGTCCAGCCTAAGTCAACAGCCCACAGGTAGAGAGGCAGCCATCATCAGCCTGCTCTGAGAGGTCCCTAACTAGTCCTTTAGGTCATCTTAGACCTGACTGCTCCTGAGAACTGGCCATGTGCTGTGGCTTTCATGAGATTTTGTTCCAAAAGTCCCTTTGCAGGCTGCCTAGTTCCCATGTGGCACTGGGTGGTGGGACTTTCCAGATATGGGCTGACAAGTCATGGGGCAATGGGCTCAGGTCTGGGCTCTGGGGTTAATTCTTGGGTGGACTCATTCTCATGAGGTAGTTGCTATAATGCACTGTAAATGAATTCCTTTTCTCCTCTGGAAGAAGCTTGCTTTTCCTTGGGCTGCAGTGGAGAAGACATAGTACATACCTGAGTTGCTGGCCAAAGTCCTTCCTACGGCTCAGTTTCATTTGTTTGCAAGAACTCAAATTCCTCTCTGGAACTGATGTGGCCTTGCTGAGCCCTCCCAAGGAGTCTGAATCACTACACTCAAGCCAGAGAGCAGAGACAGGAAGGCATTGCGGCTGGGCCAGGAGGCTGCATGGGGTAGCTGAGAGGCTCAGTGTGGGAGGAGGTAGGACCGACTCACAGCCCCAGGTAGATCAGGAGCCCTGGTGAAGAGCTGTCTGTCTCTAGCCAAGGCACCCACACATGTCACTCTGTAGCCCTGGTCCTAATTGAGAAGTGAGTGTTTACCCCAGATAGACCCCAAGGCCTCCATCCTGGGCTTGTGAGCCCAGGGACCTCTGAACATCCACCTAAAACTCCTGGTCATACCTGCTCCATCTCTGCCCGGTGTACACTCATCTTTGCCTAAAATCAAGAGGAAATGACGACAACCACTCCACAGTCCACACTAGAATCGCCAAAAAAAGCCAGAAAAGAAAAGCCGCAAAGAAAATCCAACACCTCTCAGTACTCCTCAGGGGCAAGCTGACTTCCCTCAGGAGCTTCTTGCCCTGAACAGCAGAGGAGGCAGGCAGCACCAGGAAATACAGGTCAGGCCTGGTGGGAATGGAAACCCTAGCTCCCACTCAAAGAGATCATTGTCAGGGGGAGGGAGGCGCGCTGTTCACGTGGTGCCTGGTGACCCTGTTGCCACCCAGCCTGGTGACTAGCTCTTGTTTACAAAGTAGATTATTGCAGTTCTCTGTAATAAACCTTAGCTGACTCCCTACTGGGACAGTGCGGTCAGCCCCACATCACAAACACAGGGAAGAGGCTGTGCTTCCAGAATCTTTTGAAACCTCAACCCCAGCTCAGGTAGCTTTCCTTTCCTTTTCTATTCTTTAGCCACTTTCTTAGCCTATGGAGGCAGCACTTTCGATGTGACATTGAACAATTCTCTAAATCCCACTGAGTCTCATTTCTTCATTTGTAAAGTGAAGCAATGGTGGGTAATGGTATCCACCTCAGAGCTGTCAGGGTTGAGAGAATGCAGAGTAGTTGTATGGGAAACACTCAGCGCATGCTTATGTGATTACTAGGACATAAATATTAATTTGCGAACATGTTTCACCTTCAGAGCAGCTTTAGGTTCATAGGAGGACTGAGCAGGAGGTACTGAGATTCCCCCACGCACCCCATTGTCAACATCCCCCGCCAGAGCGGATCTTTGTCACAAGTGAGGAACATTGCTAACACCGTTGTCCCCTGCACTCATGGTGTACCTTAAGGCTCACTCTTAGGAGTGGACAGCCACCCTAACCACTGGCCTATTTACTGTCTCCTCAGCTTTTCTTTCCAGAATGGCCCATAGGAAGAGTAATACCTCACCTCAGGAAGCCCTTTCAGAGGGCCACGGGCCGGGAGAACTGTCTGCTCCCAGCGTGATAATCAAGAAGCAGAGCTCAAGGGAGGGGATGGAGAGGGAAATGAACCCTTTCAGGCCATAGCCAAGTGACCCCACCTCCAAGAGCTAGTCGGCTATGAGCCCCGTCATCCAGTCACTTTCCAGAGCCCCACAGCTGAGCACGTGGGCTTGGGGGAACATCTAAACAGAAACTCCAACAAGCAAGCACCAAGGACCGTTCCATTATCCCGTGTACTACAGTTTCTCTGCCCAGTGTGCTATTGTATTAGTTTTATTATTTTTTCACACTTGTGCCTGCTCTTACAGCCTGGAGGAACTGAGGGACCGTGGTCAGTGAGAATGGCCATGGCTGTGATAGGGAGCTGCTATCCTCCCCAAGTGCTGTGCATGTGGCTTCTGGAAAGGGCTCTACCCACTCCACCATGTGGAGAGCAGGCAGCAGCTCCAGGAGGACGAGCAGAAGGAGGCAGAGGCAGGGCTTGCCTGGGGGCCTGGGTTACAGAGTGCGCAGAGGTGCTGGCAGAGGAAGAGGTGAGAGACTGAGACAGGTGGTGACAGAGAGGCAACAGAGTGCAGGAAGTAGGGGAGGCACTTAGGGGAGGAGCTGTGGGGGTCAGAGGATGGCATCTGCTCAGTGGATAGATATTCGCTGTCCCAGCAAAGCCTGTAGGTGCAGAAGACAGTGAGCGGGGGGGGGGCGGGGCGGTGGTGACACTGCCACAGAGGGACTGGATGATGGGGAGGACAGTGCCCCCAGGGGGAGGGGAAACTGTCCCTAATGCTGGGTCTGAGATGGGGCAGAACATTCCACATTACCGTGGCCAGAATGATGTGGCCTCAGACAAGTGAGGGGGAATTGTTTCTAACAAGTGGGTTTGAAGTATTTACACATACAGGAGTTGGTGCTTAAGAGGGAATAGGAACAGAGAAGAGGGCCAGAGAGAGAGGGATGTAGAGGTGAGGGGAAGGATAGATGGAGATGGGTGACAGATCCATCCACGATTCACAGATGGGGCCACATAGACCAGCTGTAGAAGGTAGACAGATAGACAGACAGTTGGATGACAGACACAAAGGTACACGCGTGACAGATCCATCCACGATTCACAGATGGGGCCACATAGACCAGCTGTAGAAGGTAGACAGACAGATAGACAGTTGGATGACAGACACAAAGGTACTCGCACACAGGCACACACACACTCACACACACACACACACACACACACACACACTCCCACCCCAGTCTCAGGGTCCCTGGGAGAGGGCAGCCTACTGCTATGTTCACTGGCCTATGCTCCTGCTCTGGCTGGCTCTGCCCTCCTCCCTCCAACCCATGCATGCCAACCCAGTGGGGTGATTGAATCTCCCTGTGGTAAATGGAGAACATGCCCAGTGCCCGATGGAAACACCATTTTATAGACTCCACTCTGCTGCCCACTCTCCCTCCAACCTCAGCCCCAGATGCCAAACTGGGTGTTTTCCAGGTAGACTAGGCATCCCTAGCTGGTCCTCCACTGCTGTGCATGGGACAGTCTGCAAAGAAACAGATGAACCAGTGTGACGGTGCACACCCATACCTGTGATTCCAATATTCAGGAGGCTGGGGCAGGGGGATTGCAAGATCAAGGCTGGCCTGAGCTACATAGCAATACCTTGCCTCAAAAAAAATGAATAAATGGATTAATATGAAAGTTCCCTCTCAGGATCATTTGGACTATAAAAGCCAAGCCGAACAGGAGCTTCAGCATAGTACAGACAAAGAGGCAGGAGAGTGGTCCATTGCTATAGATTCCTGTCTTGCAGCTGGTGACTGCCCAATTCTACTCTACTGAGGTAGGAGATTAGGGCATGGTAAATGGACTGAAAGACAGGAAGTGTTTTGTAGATTCTGAAGATCCAGAATGGAGACTGGGAACAGGAGTACCTGTGCAGCTTATCCAGAATGGATGCAACCTATCAATCACAGCCAGGATGCATGGACAGAGCAGCTTCCACAGACTGGATCTGGGGGTGCAAAAGAAAGCAGCCATCAGCTTCACCACCATTGCATCCTTGCTGCTCTGCTGTCCTCCTCTTTCTGCTCTGTCCTGTCCTGATTGGAGATGTATCTCTTCTTGCTCTTCTCTTTTCTTCACAGTCTCTTTTTCTTCCTTTACTTTGAATCTTCCCTTACTTGGAATAAAAGCTGTATCAGCTGCTCACCAGTTGATCTGGCCAATTCTTGGGTGGGACACAAACAGCCTGGCATCTTCAGATTTTGAGCCACACACCAACACCACACCCAGGAGCCCAATATGGTGGCTCAAGGTGGCCATGCCGAGGGTTAAATGTCCCTCTCCTGGGAGAATGAGTCTCTTCTGGGCCCATCAGCAGCCTTGCTGGAGCCCCACTTGTGCTCCTTCCCCCTCTAGGACTGTCCCCCTGGGACCTTTCATTCTCAGCCTAAGCCACCAAAGGCTTCTGCTTGCATTTGTGCACTTTTGCTCACCCCAAGGGTCCCTGGTCACTGTCCACTCACTATTCTTTGTAATGTAGGGTGAGAGAGTGCTAACAAGGTAAGAGCATGCTAGAACTCAGTTCTTGGAACACCATGGTGTGTGCTCATGTAGCACACTGTGAAGAATACTTTTCTCCTCAAAGAAGAGGCAAGGGTGAAACCATAAGCAGGATACCCATGCTTGTAATCCCAGCACTCTGGGAGGCTGACACAGGAGGGTCACAGGTTCCAGTCCAACCAATTTAGACTTGGTGAAACCCTGCCTCAAAATTTTAAAAGAAAGGATGGTTGGAGATGTAGCTCAGTGTAAAGGATTTGGGATCAATCTTCAGCACTGGAAAAATAGAAGAAAGAAGGAAGGGAGCAAGGAAGGGAGGGAGGAAGAAAGGAAGGAGGGAAGGCAGAAAAAAGGAAGAGAAAGAAAGAAGAAAATTTGGTCTCTTAAAAATACTTCTCTTATAGCTTTCTTTCTTCTTACCTTTTTTAACTTTTGGTCTTGGAGATGAACCCAGGACCTTTGGACTAACCCACACCCACAGCCCTTTTGTAATGTGAGGCAGTTGCCTGGGCTGGGTTAGAATTTGCTATCTTCCTGCCTCAGCCTCCAGAAATGTTGGGATTACAGGTATGTACACCACAGCTGGCTCCAGCTTTTTTTTATTTTTTTTTAATTTTTTTATTGAGTTTATTGGTACATTTAGGGATACAGTACAGTTACATTCATTGTTGGGATCATGTACCTTTACATGGCAAGTCTTGATTCTCATTTTTAAAAGCCTGGTTACATCTCAACTGTTCACAACCTCTGCATGCACACTTAGCTGACGCCTTAAGATCTCTGGGGTGGGTGCACCACACATCCCTGACAGCTGCGAGAATTTTGGTTCTTTTCTTTCTGATACAAAATCACCCTCTCCTCGACACTGGCCTTGATCTGTGTGGACTCGTGGCCCTCTTAACATTCTGTAGCTCAGCAGATTCCTGAGTTTTGCGGCTCCTGGAGTGAGCACCTGCCATGTGGGCCACTTGCAGAATTCAGTCCAGTGCAGACCAGAGGTCAGGCACTTGTTCCTCTGGTTCCACTTCCTCAGGGAGCAATGGAACGAATGCCCCAGAGACAGAAGGAAGCTGTGGCCACACAGCTGGTCCTCCTGCCTGGCTGTGACCTCCTGCTTTGGGGACATGGGGGTTCTCCTCCTGCACAGAGCTCCTCTGTAGGTAGAAAGCTGTGATGGTCCCAGCCTTGGCAAGGCTCTGAGGAAGTGAATGGAAGTCACATTGGTACAGTGCTCAGACAGACTGGGCCTGCCCTGTGTCCGCCATTTTTCATTCAGTTCTGCCTCCATCCTATGAAGCAGGTACAGCTATGCTCTTAGGTATGGATGGAAATGCTTATCTCACATACTCTTGGTGCTAGGGTTGATACTCAACACCACACACAAAAAAAATGTGTTTAACTTAGTTTACTTCCTTATTGCTGAGACACAATAGCTGACAACCACAATTTAAAGGAGCAAAGGTTTATTTTGGCTCACAGTTTTTAGAGGTTTCTGCCCATAGTTGGTTGGCTCTAAAGCAGGGCAGCATGGCAGAAGGGCATTGCAGAATGGAGCTGCTCACCACATGGGGGGTAGGAAGTAGAGGGAAGGAGGAGGTGGGGAGGGAGATAAACCCTTTCGGGTTATACCAGCACTGGTCACCTCTTCTAACCAGCCCTCTCCTGCTAACAGCAAGTCAGCTCTAAGCCCCTTGGTTCACTAACCTTCCACAAGCCTGGCCTCTGAACATATGAGGCCCTCAGGGACATCTCCACAGAAACCATGACAGCGCCCAGGTGAGGTGGGCTCAATGGCCCCAGCACTGCTTTGTCACTGCTTGAAACCCAGGTCCTGACCGGGTAGTGCGGTCCTGACCAGCATTACCCCTCTGCCATGCTGCCCTGCCTTAGAGCCAGACAACTGTGGACTGAAACCTCCACAAACTGTGAGCCAAAATAAACCTCCGTTCCTTTAAATTGTGGATGTCAGTTACTGTGTCTCAGCAGTGAGAAGGTAAACTAAGATAAACACATTTGTTGTCTTTTTCTTTTATGGTGCTGGGTACCAGCCCTAGCACCAAGAGCATTCAAGGTAATCACTTTCATAGAGCTGCACCCTGGCCCTAGACTTGGTGGACTTAAAATATCATCCTAGAAGCTTGTCTCCCAAGACTTTTAGGAACACGTACTCCAACCCTGCCCCAGACACGTTGGATCAGAAGGTCCAGGTGGGGTGGGGTTGGTACTCTGAGCTCCAGGAGTCCCTCCATGTGACTGCATGTGCCTTGAGCCTAGGAGCTGGGGCACAGGACTGTGACTGCCTTGTGGCCGTTTTCTGGGGTGCTCTACACCCCAGATTCACTGCACTTCATCAGCAGAACCAATCTGCAGCTATAAAAACAGGGCACCTTTCTATTTTGCAATCTTAAAGGCAACATACAGGAACGTGCAAGGCCTGAGGCCAGCACCCACTCCAGAGGCCCTTGCAAGTCATTCTTTCTGCTAAGTATCTGTCTCGCATGGGGGCCCTTGCCCAGACCTGGAGATAAATAGTTCAAGTCCTACTATAAATGAAAGCCTCACTTCACACAGATCAATAATGTGCCGCACCCTGGCACAACCTTTTCAGCATCCCTGCCAGCACTTGTCTCAGCCAGGCTATGGGATCTTCTTTGCCTCTGTCAACAGCACAGATTTATCCATTGTCTGGCTCTAGAGATCAATGATCTCAGGTGTGGAGGGATATCAGCGGTCACTGCTGCCCTCCATAGCCTGGCTTGGAGGTACAAGGTTTATGGTGGCATTTATCAGGCTGTGCATGGACTTGTGCACCTGTGGCTGAAACCACAGTGTGAGTGAATGAGTGTTGCTATGGTTTAGATCAGGAATGTCCCCTAAAGGCCTCTGTGCTCATAGGCGGGGCTTCGGGAAGCCTCACAGGGGGCGCTATAGCTGATGTCCTGTTAGGAGGTGGGGCTTGGGTGGAGACGTGTTATTGGGGGCAAGGCCTATCTCTCTCCCTGGCTCCTCCCTTCTCTCGCTGCTTCCTGATCACTTTGGAGCGAGCAGCTCTCCTCTGACCAGGCCTTTCCACCATTGCCGTTTCTAGCTTAGAGCCAACCAACCAGGGACTGAAACTTCTGAAACTGTGAACCGAAGCAAACCTTTTCTTTAAGTGCAGGTGTTGGGTATGGAGTATCCGAGGCAGGCAAGGGACTAAGATGCACATCGGTGCAGAACAAGGCCCAGCACTCTCTAGAGGGAGGACAAGAGCGAGTGGCTCCTGTTTCACAGAGCCAGCTGTGTGCTGGGTTCTGAGGAGGGGCAGCTCGTCCAGGTACAGGAGGATTAAAGTAGATCTTTGCAGGAGAGTACATTCCAGTTTCTACTTCTTCCCTCAGCTCCTCTCTCCTGCATTCCTTACATGGTGCCACACTGAGAAATCACCCCTTTAGAAAACTTATTTCTGGAAAGAATGTGTCTAAACTGTGGGAGAAGGGCATTTTGGGGGACAACAGTCTCTGCATACTGTAGATGCACGACAGAAGAATCTTGACACTTGTGATGTCTCCTGTCTCTTGATCAGCTGGGACTCCAGCTTACTGGCTATTCGGATTTTGTCTCTATCACAATGGTCCTGTTCACATTCTGATTCCATTATTCATCTTTCATTATTTATTGCTCGGAAGCTGGTGTGTGCTACTTTGCAAAAACTAGGACTACCTAAGAGCCCTCTGACCCCATCTCCCTTCCTGGAATCCATCATCTGCAGAGAGATCCCAGTGGAGAAACCCAGCGTGGGGACCCCGTGGGGCACCTGCCTCATGGCTCACTGTCCTGGGCACAATCTGTCTTGCACTGAAGGCCAGTGACACTATGTGAGAGAGGCAGCAGTGAAGTTCTGCTGCAGACTTGAAAGACAGAAAGAAGTTCGCTGACGTAAGGACAAGTTCTGCAGCAGTTTCTGTGGGCTGTGACGACAGAGTGTGCCTTCTGGACAAATTCGTTTGGCATCCCCTAGAGCCATCTGCTAAGGAGAAGGGCCTTGGAGATGCCAATCATGGTACGGGTGTGCACTGTGCAGGTGGCTGAGCTGGCTGACAGCCTGGGCTTTCTGTTTCCCACATAAACTATTTGGGGACTCAGCAGTGAGGCCAGGACAGGCAGAATGAGCAGCATTGAGGAGGGGTTCTCTCCCTCAGCCTAAGCAGCCATCTCTGTGGATGCAGGAGTCAGAGACCTTGGTGTGTCTGGAGGCTCCTTCTCTTCAGCAACCTCAATGGCAATGCAACTGCATCCACCAGGCCCTGCAAGCACACTGGGCTTGGATGATGGGCTGGGCAAATCGATGCCGTCAGAGTGAAGACCCAGGGAAGATGGGGAAGGGTGAGTCCTTCACTCCTTTCTTCCCAGGTGTGAGTGAAATGCATGTTTTCACTTCTACTCCCTGGTGCAGGGGGAAGGTGTCCCACTTCCATTCCCACATCACCCAAGGTCACAGGAGAGTCCCTGGGTGCACATCACAGCTCATAGATGGCCTCACTTCACATTGTATCCCAGTGGCTCCACAGTCCTATCTGTTATGCACATTTCACTAAAAAGGGGGGACAACGAGGAGCCCAGCTGTGAACCCAAGTTTGCTGCTAATGAAGCTGAACTGAGCAGCCAGGAAGCACATGTGATTGAGCCTGAAGAGAGAGGCCGGTGGGGGCGGGGGGGCGGTTACTCCATGTGCTTGGACCCAGGAAAGCTGATTAAGAAGGAAACATCCAGCAGGAATGAGGCAGAACTGTAAACACTCCTCCTGTTTGGGATTTCATTTGCTTTTCTCTAAAACTGTAAGTCTTACGGCTTCTCTGTTGACATTATGACTTTGAATTCAACATTCACTGTGTGGCACGTGCTGCTCTTCACTTGTGTTTTCTGAAGCCAGGTCTGGTGAATTTTTCTTCGAGGCTCAGCTGCCTGAACCCACTGCCTGAACCCTGTGCCCCACTTTCTCGTGCCATAGCTCACCCGAGTCATGTAGGGCTGGGATTTGCTGGAGGCCCTTGAGCACCTGGGAACTGTAAGGACACCACTCTTCCTTAAGCGAAGTGGCATTTCAAAAAAACCTGGGAGAGCAGAAGTCCCTCTGCCTCTTGGATGGTCTCCCTCCCTGTCTGGGTAAAAGCATCCCGCATGAGGGACAGTTTGATTTGCAATACAGAAATCTCACACCAGACTGTCCTGATCAGCAGAAAAACAGGAAATTGCCCTTTGCTCAGGGCTGCAAGAAATGTCAGTCTCCAAAGTCATTAATTTCCACTCTGAACAGCAGGCCTGTGGACAGGGGACTACAATGGCTCTGTCTCTCTCAGGGATCAGGACCCAGTGGAAACTGCGATTTGATTGTCACTGAATAAACCGCCACTGTGTTGTTTGGGGGATAAATACCAAACAAGTGGTTTGGCTCAGGCAGAAAAGTGCTGTTTCAAGCCTTCCAGAAAGTTCAGCCTCCAGGATGACCAAGACTTCCTTCTTTACTAACTAGTTCTTGGATCTAAAAGCACCACATTCACCTGGAAAAACACCTGCACTCATCTGGGAACTAGAATCAAGGGAATGTTTTTGTTTTTTGTTTTTTTTTTTAGTTAGTGCCTGTTACTAATGTAGATCGGTGAGGTTGGATTTGTATGTCAGTCCATGCTCATCCCCTTTCCCATCTCTAAAAATCTACCTTCTACTTTCTTATCATCACCCTTTTACTTGTTTATTTTAGATTTCTTATATATAAGAGAAAATACCTGCTATCTTGTCTACCTCAGTGGTGGCCAGTTTACAGACACTGGGATGGGCTGCTTGGAACCCAGCTGAAGGTTGCTGAGAGCTGTACTCCCTGGGTCCCTGGTGAAAATCTGTACTCCTTCACTGGTCATCATGGAACAGAAAAATGGGACATGTAGGAGACCGCACCCCAAGTGGCCACTACTTCCTGTTCTGCTTCCGTTCCACAAATGTGGAGAAATTACTCCAGTGGGAACCCAACAGTTGCTGTCAGTCCTTCAGTTTACCTTAACTTTCAGAATGTCTTTACTCTCAGCTCTGCTGTACACTGGGAGCCAGCTCTTCCTACCTTATATGTGACGAGCCCTCCTTCAGCTGCTCCTGGCTACTGACAATCACGTCCTGATGGCTCCATATTTTTATTAGCAGTAGCCAAGGTTATCAATTTGGATTTCTGAAGCCCACAGAAATCCTCTGGACTCTTTTCCAGGTGCCCACAACCCCTGCTCTCTCACCTGCTCAAGTTTGGGTGAAGAAAATACAAGTCATGTGCCATGTACCGTTTTGGTCCAAGTCAGCAGTGTGGGCCCAAAAACATAATGAAGCTCAAAAATTCCTATCACCTCATACTTTTACTGCACCTTTTCTGCTTAGGTACACAGATGCCACTTATTACAACTGCTTGTAGTTTCCAGCAGAGTACCATGCCATTCAGATTTTTGGGCCAGGAGCAGTGACTGTACTGTGGGCCCCGTTGTGTGGTAGGGGTCACATCCTGGCTTGTGAGTGCCCACAGTTGTGTTACAGGGAGAAATCCCCTGAGGACAAGGTCATGCTGTGGCTCAGGGTAGGGTGTCTGTACATACTCTGTGCTTAAGCACCGTATTTCTATGCCCCAGTCCTCTTCTGCAAGTTCTGGTATGTCATGGCATTGAGGTGAACCAACTCTGCAAAAACTATTCAGCAGCTGGATATGGGGATCCCCTGCCAGGGTCCCCTCAGAGGAACCCCCAAGGAGAGGTCTGGGTGAGAGTGTGTGGTGAGGGTCTGTCCCTGATATCCAGGCTAATCATTAATTCCTCACCAGGAGCCCTTCCTCCCAGGGTCCCTTGGACTGAGTCACAACCTTGAAGGAGGCTGTTGCTGGGCCCTCAGTACCCCGTTCTGACCCTTTCTCTGCAAACCTCCTCCTGGCACAAGATTTGATCTTCTGAGTCCCCTCACTTTGGCCCCTCTCTGGTGCCTAGGGTATCTTACACAGGGACTCACCATGGGGTTATTTCCACTTACATGGGATAACCTTTGTCTTTGGGATAAAGGGAATATTCCAAGACATCCAGTGGGTATCCAAAACCACAGCCAGGCCCAGACCCTGCAGACGCCATGTTTTCTCCTGTACATGCAGAGCTACCATAAAGGTTAACTGATAAATCAGCCACCATAAAAGAGCAACAGCAGTAACTACTAATAAAATAGAATGACTATAGCAATACACTGTAATAAAG
The DNA here is from genome assembly GCF_012274545.1 of Fukomys damarensis. Lineage (NCBI taxonomy): Eukaryota > Metazoa > Chordata > Mammalia > Rodentia > Bathyergidae > Fukomys > Fukomys damarensis. Next base: position 48,048,423 of record NW_022900921.1, on the reverse strand, counting down.
AATATGAGAATGTGGTCTCTCTCTCAAAACACTTCATTGCCACATACTATATTTTGGGACTGTGGCTGACTGTGGATAACTGAAACCACAGAAAGCAAAACCACAGGTAAGGGGAACCTCTTATTTCTCTCTTTTTCAGCTGTACATCAGCTTGTCAATATGGGGGTCATGGAACTCATATTTTGCTCTGATGTCATGGAAGGCGTAGTGCTGTGCAAGTACAGGGTCTTGCCAGTAATTATCCATCCTCTCAGCTGCCCATGTCCCACAGGAGCAGGCAAGATGGAGACTGTCTGCTTCAGTGAAAATGATGCTACGTGGTCGGGCAAGGCCATTGCCTCTGCAAGCAATGGAGGGGCCCCAGTCTCCAGTCTCTACTGCACCCCTGGGGTGCCATTGTGGTAATGTCTCACTGCCCTCACTGCCTGTAGCCCATACTGTTCTCATCTCCAGGGCATTGTCTCCCAGGTCCTTGAAAAGTCTCTTCTAACGCAGACACTCTGCTAATCAGCACTCGAACAGTTGGATCTTCTTACCTGTAGGTTGGAATCTGCGGACTAAAGACATTTTTAAAAAATCTCATCTGAACACATACAGTGTTTGTTTCTCATCATTAATCACTGAACAATGCAGCATAACTATTTAGAAGGCCTATTTGCATTGCACTGGGGTTTCGAAGTCACTGGAGAGGACTGGACTGGATGCACACAGGTTGCAGGTTGCAGGTTCTATGTAAATGCCCGCTAGTTACATCCACAGGCGTCAGAATGGGATCAGAGGGAGGGGCTCCAGGACCCAGTCTCTCTCATTTCAGTAAATGGCTGCATATCCTTTCTTATAAGAAAAGATGATGCTATAGACTCAAACTGCCTAGAAGCTGTAGTACAGAAACCTGCCATTGCCCACCCTGTGGCCAAGGGAGATCAGTTCCCCCTTACTCTAGCTGCTGAAAGCTTGGTTATATGGTGCAGAAATCTTCCCCTTTAAAATTTCTTTTCATGTCTAATGGACATATAATATTTGTATGTATTGATGGGGCACATGTGATTCTTAGTACAAGTACAGGCTGTGTAATGATCACATCACGGGAATACCAGGCATATCCAAGACAAATGAGTGTGGTCATCCGTGATTACTGGATGGGCTTTAGAGCTTGGAAGTTGCTCCTCCAGCCTGGTAGCCATCCTCTTGGCACCCACCCCACCTTCTTCCTGATAAAACCCATCCTTTTTTTCCTTGGTTTTGTCTTTTGGGACAGCAAGTTCCCAGAACAGGTCTTCATGTGCTGGGCCCTGGGTTTCTCCTGCTCTCTTTTCCACCTGTGCCTGTACTCTCCCTGGCCCTGCCTCCAGAACGCCCACATGGGGCCCTGTGCAGGGCGGGCATCCTTTATCAGAGCTGCTTACAGTGCCCTAGAAGGGTGCTTGCCAACAAATGCCCAGAACAATGGGGCTGTTGTGGCCCTGGAAATGGACACTGCACTCATTAATTCAGTCTAAAATCTCCCTGGCTTTCTTTGGCAGCCATGACCCATTTTTGACTCCAAATAAACATATGGTTTTCTAAAGCCTGCATGCCCTTCTCAGAAAAAAAGAAAAGGCAAGCTGTCTCCCCAGTCCCATAAACAGGTGTTTCTTTTTCTAATTTAATTTTTTATTAAGTAATATTTGCCAGCTTCTTATTGATTATTTGATTTAAAAGGGTGGTACTTATGTAATGAGAAATTTTGCTGATTTTTCTTGGTTTTCAATATTATATCGCTTGAATATTTTAACTTAATGAAAAGCACAAACTTTAGTACTTTTGTTTCTAAAACCAGTGTGTATTCTATGCGGATGAGTGGGTGTTGTGACTTGGAACTGAAGTAACAATGAGTCTGTGTATTCTATTGCTTCATTTCTCAAGCTCTAGGGTGAGAGCATTCCCGATACCTGTACATCCTACTGCTGGGCTTGGGAAAGAAAACCAAGCAGAGGAACTACCGGTAGACACATGATATTGATGGGATGAAGCCTTCAGCTGCTTTCTGGGTTGCTTAATTGGAAACAATATTAATTATGAGATCCACAGATGTGCAGTTATTGAATTTACAGAATGTTTGAAATCCATCTGAACTTTTTGGTAAATTTCTTGTTTGGGAATTTTAAGTAAAAATAAATCCTCCTGTCCCTACATGACTGACTCTAGGCTGGATTTAATTTTCAGGCATGTACTGTGGGCTTTCAGTGTCCGTTTGCTAGTTAAAATCATTGGGCCAGTGATGGGGCTGGTCTTTCACGAGAGGAGGCTTATACCTTACACAGCACAAGCAGGAGAATCCAGGGGAGAACTGGAGACTGCAAGGCCAATGAAGGACAAGGTTGTGTCAAATTGTCTTCAGCCACCCAATAACTGGCTTTTTGTGTATTGCTCTGTAGACCCTGTCTTATGTAATTTTTATAGAAAATGAAATTAACCTGGAAAAAGGCTTTTGAAAATAGCTCAAGTGGTTGCTGATTAGAAATTACCCAGGGTGCTTCCCAGCATAGACACAGCCTGCTGTCCAACATGACATGGCCACTTTTAACCCCAGGGCTGTATTTTGGACCATGTTCCTGGATCACTCGCACATGTGTGTTGTATACCACATATTGCTTCCTGATAGCACCTTTTAAAAAATAAAAAATAGTTTTTCAAGAGTAATACTTACACCCTTGCAGAAAATTAGAAAAGTAAATGAAACATAAAAAAAGAAAAATAAGCTGCACATCCTAGGCAGTGTTCTAGTGTATTTCCTTTTTACTTTCTAATGTATACATATGAATCTATAATTTCTAAACTGAAATTAGTATTATTTTCTACATATAATTTCACAAGCACTTTTCTTTTAAGACTGCACTGGGCAGCTTTATGTATCATTAACTTGTTCAAATCTTCAGTCTTTGGTGGGATGTAACTTCCATATTTGAGAAACACAGTCATCCCTCTGAATCTATGGGGAACTGGTTCTTAGGGCTCTCACAAATACCAAAATCTGAGATGTTCAAGTCCATCTTTAAAATGGACACACATCCTCCTAGACTTCCTAGAAAACTTTCAGACTTCCTAGAAAACTTATAATACTAAATGCTATGCAAATAGACATTACTCTGTCTTACTTAGGATAAAAGATCTGTGGGTGTTTGGTAGAGATACTGCTGCAGAATATTGTTGAACTGCAGTTGGCTGAATCCACAGACAGGAAATTTACAGGGACACAGAGATGGTGGTGGTGGTGCTGCTGCTGTGTGTCTATGATGTAGCTATAAAATGCCTACACATCTCTGCATCCACACATATTTACCTCAGTTAGTCCACTTGGTTGACTTCAAATCTTGGGCTGTAAGGATGCTGCAATGAATGCCTTTGCGCACACATCTCTGATCAGATGTCTGATTATTTATTGAGAATAAGTGGGTAAAAGTGAGATCTTTGAGTTTAAAGGGAATTAGTGTTTTTTACAGTCCTTGATACACACAGGTCAGTTGCTTTTAAGGAAAGCTCTGCCAGTGCAGACTCATTTTGAGAGTAGAAGGGAGTGACTCCATTGCCTTTGGCAACATGAAATCTTACATACTTTTCAGGTGCCAGTTTTACATGAAGCAAAAGCTCTAGTTGCAATTTGCATTTATTTGTTAGACACTTGGGCGACTTCACGCATCATATGGAGAGGCTTCTTTCACAGGCTGGTCCTTCCCGTCCATGTGCCTGTGATATAAACTTTACTAACCTTTACCCTGACCTCTTTTAAAAGATTTTAACAGCTGATCTTTTAAAAAACACTGTGTCCGTCATGTATTTTACCCAGAGGGCCTTAAGGAAGACCCCAGAATTCTGATCTGGGGTTCAGGGTACCTTGGATACTCAGTAATTCTGACGGTTGTGACTAGGAGCCCAGAATCCCAGGGCAATGCACATGTAAGTTGCTTCCTCATCAGGGTCTCAGTCCTACACCCTCTCTATGGATGTCGCTGGGCTGGCGGAGGGTCCGTCTTAACATGAGCTCACAAGCAGCCTGGGCTGTGCAGATGTAAGCAGAGGGGTCACAGACAGGACAGCCAGGCTATTGGCCCAGAGGCAAGGCATCTCTCTCCTCCTCCTTCCCCTCTTCCTCTTCTTTCTTCTGTTTCCAGTTCTGAGGATGGAACGCAGGACCCTGGTACACCCTCTCCACAGTCTCCCATACTTTTTAAACTTTGAGACAGGGTTTTCCTGAGTTGCTAAGTTGCCAAGGCTGGGTTCAAACTTTCAATCCTCCTGCCTCAATCCATGAGTGCCAGAATTATGAGCATGTGCCACATGCCTAATTTCTGCTCTCTCCACTGGCAACAGGATACGACAGTGTGTCTCCTGGCTCGACAGCCATGCCTGCATGGCCTCATTATCCTGACAGTGGCGGTGGCACGGCAGTGCCATGTTTTCTGGAGAAAACAGCACTCACTCATTGCAACTTCTGCCCATGAACAGGCCAGTTTGAATATCACGTGGTCTTGGGGAAGATTTTCACCTAAGATTGGATGGGGTGGAGCAGCCAGGCAATAGTCCTGCTGCCTTGAGGCAGAGTAGCTGAATTACCATGATCATGGGATGCTGTCCTGGCTCAACCCCACAGGACTTCTCAGCCAATTTCCCCATCTCCCTGGAATCTCCACTTTCTCTGTCTCTTTCTTGGCACTGAGACAGGACGAGATACCTGACACCGGAAAGGAGGAGGGGTTTACTTGGCTTGTATTTCATGTCTTGGTGGCAAAGAGAGAGGGGAGGAGCCAGAAGAGAGATAGAGCTTCCCCAGGGACCCTCCTCCAACCAGGCCCCACCACCTAACAGCCAGCCAACTGTAGCACCCCTATAATTGAGTTGCTCCCAGAAGTCCTGCTCATAAACACATGAGGCTCTGGGGGGACATCTAGAAATAAGCCACAGAAGCCACAAAGCCAAAGTCAAAGGGTTCCCTGCTCTGACTGTCAACTCTCAACTTGACTGGGTTAAGAGACAACCCAGTCTCTTAGCGGATTAAAAGAGTACAATCCTGTTGGGTGTTCCCATGGGAGATTGATACAGAGGCTGCAAACTGAGAGGGAAGACCCACCCCAGATGTGGGTGGCACCAATGAACAAGCTTAAACAGGAATAAAGGGAGCAGAAGAGGGAAGTGTGCCCGACTGTGTAGAGCTCTGGTCTGCTATGTGTGTGTTCTTTGAGGCCGCCACCTCTGGACACTGGTCTCCAGGTCCTCCACCTTCCACGACAGGCTCACACCAGAGACTCTCCTGGGAGCCCAGGCTTTTGACCTTAGACTGCTGCTTTGTCCTCGGTCCATCTTGTTCTGAGTCTTCCAGCTTCTTGGAATGAGCAGCTCTGGGGTCCTCCACTCTCCATGGTACAGATGGCCATTGTAGACTCTCGCCTCTGATCGTGTGAGCTACCTCGTACCTTCCCTGGTGTAACCATATGTATGTTTTCTATCTGTTCTGTTCCTCTAGAGAACCCTAACTAGTACGTCTGGCAAAAAAATAAAAGGAAGACCTGTAACAACTAGAGATTTGGGCAAATTCATCTTCATTTAGCTCTTACCTTTACCAATAAATCCTGAATTTATAGATGGAATGGACTATTATACCAGAGCGACATCAGCTCACTCTGAGCTCCTGGATGGGGGCACAGAGGCTGAAATGAGAGTGTGGAGGACAGCAGTAGGGGGGGAGCTCCAGCCCCCTCTACTTTCTAGTCCAGTACAGACAGAAGGAGCATCTCACTTGAGCATGAAGGTGGGATCAGAGTCACTGGGCTATCACAGGCCTGGCAAGAGACCACTTAGCATTGGGCAGATGCAGCCTGTGAGGTCAGAGCCCAGCTGTGTCTCTGTTCTTCCTCCTCAGGTTCATCAGTGCCACTGGAGATAAAGACCGTACAAATTCTTTCTTATGTTTTTAAAATTAACTTTACTGGTACATTTTAGGTACACAATATGCTGATAGTCATCATTGGGAATTTGTACCTTTACATAATATATCTTGGTTCTTATTTTTCCCCCATTCCCCTGCCCTCCCTTCAACCCCTCCACTCTTCTCTATTTACAAAGACTTTGTTTCCATTTTTTTCCTTTTGTCATATTTATTCCTTTCCCCAACTTCCAGTTCCCCTGTCCCTTTGGGCCTTTTCTTCCCATTTCACATTTCTATTATATATTTTGATACTTATTTACACTTTTGGCTTCTCACAACAGAGAAACTATTCAGCATTTGTACACATGTGTCCTATTTATTTCACTTAAGAATATGGCTTCAATGTGTATCCATTTAGCTATAAATGTCTCTAGTTTCTCATTCTTTATGACTGAGTAGTACTCCATTTTATAAAAACAAAACAAAACAAATGCAATGCATATTTTTACCCAGTCTCCAGCTGATGGGCTGTTTCCAAGTTTTAGCTATAAACAGTGCCACTATGAACATGGGTGTACATATATTACTGTGGTATGATTCTTTTAATTTTGGGGGGAAGATATTCAGCAGGGAATAGGCTGGGTGAAATGAGATCTCTAACCTAGGTATTTGAGGTATCTCCTTACTAATTTCCACAGTGGGTGCACCAGTCTACACTCCTACCAACAGTGGAGAAGTCTTTCTTTTCTCCACAGCCCCACCAGCATTTGTTATTGGTTGATTTCTTGATAGCAGCCATTCTTTCTGGGGTGGGGTGGAATCTCAGCATTGTTTTCTGTAGTGAATAGAGAGAGGGGACTTTACTAGAACCTCCTTGGGAAGTAACAGATGACCCAGGACAAAAAGTTTAGTACATCAGAGTAACAAATGTAAAAGGTCACTCAGAGGGCAGCAGCAGAGGTAGCCCCGACAATCTTAGGAACTATGTAGATGAAGATTTTAATTTTTTTTAGGATGTCTTTGGCTCATGTAATCTTTCCCTGGAGCATCACAACATCACTGGACCATTGAGGTCTTAGCTGTGACCAGGAGCCAAAACGAAGTTATGTCTCAACATGCCATAGCTGGCCTATAGGCAGGAGAACTAGGCCTAATCAAATAATTTTTTCCCCAAAAAACTTGTGTAGAATTGCTCTCGACAGTTTTCATTTGCATCTCTCAAATGACCAATGATGTCAAACATTTTTTTATACATTTATTTGCTGCTTTTATGTCTGTGTCTGAGAAATACCTGTGCATCTCAGATGCCCATTTTTGGATTGGGTCTTTAAATTTGGGAGGTCTGATATTTTAAACTTCATTATATATTCTAGATAGTAGACCTTTGTCTGAGGAACAGCTCGTAAAATTTTTTCCCACATTGTGAGTTGTCTCTTAGCTCTGTGTGTGGTTTTGCTTGTGCAGAAGCTTTTTTTGGGGGGGTACTGGGTATCAAACTTGGGCCCTTGCACTTGCGAGGCAGGCGGTGAAACCACTGACCCAAATCCCCAGATGCTTTTTAATAAAAATAAATCGCACTTGTTGATTCTTTGTGGTAGTTCACATGCGACTGAGGTTTTGTTCATGAAATCTTTTTCTCTGCCAATGTCTACAAGAATTCTACCTAATCTCTCTTCCCACCAGTTTAGTGTTTCTGTTTTAATATTTAGATCTTTAATCTATTTTTATTTTAGTTTAATGCATAGTGTGAGATATAGGTTTAGCTTTTAATCTTTGGCAAGTTGAAACCTGATTTTTCCAGCACCATTTATTAAAGAGGCTGTCTTTCCTTGGTGTTTGGCTCTTTTTTCAAAGATGAGGTAGCTGAGTATGTCTGGAGCTGTTCTCCATTTTCTAATCTGTTCCACTGATCCTCAGTTCTGTTTCTTTGGTAGCACCATGCTGTTTTTATCACAATAGCTTTGCAGTATAATTTCAATTTGGGGATTGTGATACTTCCTACCTTGCCTTTGTTGCCTAGAACTGCTTTTGCTATTCTAGGTCTCTTCTGGTTCCAAATGAATTTTTAGATTATTTTCTCAAGTTCTATGAAGTATGCTTTTGAAATTTCAATTACACAATCTATATAGCAGTTTTGGAAGTATGGCCATTTTCACTACATGGGTTCTTCCTACCCAAGAGCAAGGGATGTCTTTCCATTTTCTGATATCCTCTTCAATCTCTTTTTTTAGAGTGCTATAGTTTTCAGAGTAGAGGTCTTTGATTTCTTTCATTAGGTTGATTTCTGGTATTTCATTTTTTTGAAAACTATTGTGAAAGGAATTGTTTCTCCAATTTCTCTCTCATTGAGTCTGTTGTTCATGTACAGGAAAACTATTGATTTTTGTTTGTTGACCTTGTATCTAGCTACTCTACTGAATTTGGTTATTAAGTCTACAAGACTTTTGGTGGAGTTCTTGGGACTTCTACATAAAGGAAAACAATAAAGATAGGAAACGAATAAGTTAAATTGTCTTTCTTAAACTTTGTAGAATCCAGAGGTATACATCAGAAGACAGTTTTGTCAAAATGATTTTGTGGGCAAAGGTTTTCTCCTTTTCAATAATATACATCTTTTTCATTTGCCTCAGAGTAGGATTTCCTTGAAAAGCATTAAGCAAATGCAGCTCACAGATGTCTTCAGATTAAGCCTTGGCTGGAGAGCCAGGGACCCTGGCAATAGGAGAAAATGGCTTAACACTCCTCTCCCAGGTTTCATAAATCGTGGTCAGATGCTAGGAATGTTCATCAGTGAAACAGTACTGTCTCAGGCTGTGTTCCCCAGAAACAGACTCTGAGCAGGATGACAAAGGATCCCTTCAAGGGCCTCCCGGAACCCATAACAGAGCCCTCAGAGTGTAGTGCCACTCAGTTCCCGGGAGCTCTGGACAGCCACACCTGATCAGGGGCAGAAAGCTGGAGTATTTCCTCCCCCGAAGGGCTGCCAGGAGTTGGCTAAGAGTGGGCCCAGGTGCCCCCCAGACAGGAACAGCCAAGGGTTTCAGGGACTGGGCTGCAGGACTCAGCATGGAGTGCTTGTGGGTTCTGCTATGAGTGGCATTTTAAGATGAGGCCAAGTTGTTCCTCAGCTGACATCTGTGGCCTTCTGAGGCCTGGCATGTCCTGGGCACTGCCATCACTCATCTATCTATTCATTCACCCCTTGCTTCATTCACATGGCTCTATCTCCCTCCCACCCTCCCTAGCTCCTCCCACTTCTCCTCACTCAGAGCCTGAGTTAGAGAGTGACACAAGTGAAATAGTTGCCCCCAAATTGTCATCAAGAGTTCACAAACCACACTGTTCGGTTTATCAGCCAGACTTCTAGGGAAGGAAGAGGCAGAGGTAAGGTTGGGAGCAGCAGGGGTGGGAGTGACAGAGGTGCCCAGCAAACTCCAGCTAAGAGACATGGATGGCCACCCTTTATCCAGGTCCTCACCACTCTGTGTCCAGCCCCCTCATTCAACACCTGCTCATCTCAGGAGATCCAAGCCAGGGAAAATGAGGAAGAAGCAGAGATGTGGGGGCTGGGTCAGGGCTGGGCAGGTCTGCACACCCAGAGCTGTAAGATCTATCCAGCTGGCTTAGTATTTGGAGCTGAGGCTTTACAGCTTTTGATATTATATTAGCCAACTTTCACATTGCTGGATGCAACATCTAAGACTTACAACTGAAGGAAAGAGTGGTTTCATTTGGTTCAGGGTTTCAGAGAATTCAGTCCATGGTTAGCAGGCTCCAGAAACATCATGGCAGAAGGTCTTGGCAGAGTAATCTTCTCTGTTCACGGAGGCTGGAAGCAGGGGAACAATGCTGCAAAGGAACTGGAGACCAGATGTAGTCTCCAGGGCCACCCCTTCATGATCCAGATAAACACACTCTAGCCATCCCCGAGTGGATCCCAAGCCAATCAAGTTGACACCCCACCCTCTCCAGCCTACACACTCTAGGTTTTCACACAAACTCCACTGAGCTTCCTGGACTGGACACTGTGTGCTCAGTGTTCTCTACCCTAGCTCTGACTCAGGCTCTGGGATGATTTTAGAACCTGTGTTTCACTCACAGCCCAGAGAAAAGATGAGTCACTGCCTTCTTGGTACATACTCCATTTAGAATCAAGTGTCACCTTGCACAGGTTTGTTGGAATGTAGATGAATCGTTTTTGCAATTGTCTGTATTTGTTAAACTTTAATGAAATGGAAAATGTGCACAGGGCTACTACATTTTACAAGTCAGTGAATCACAATTTCATGAAAGTCTTATCCCCTCACTCCTACCTTGTTCTTTTATTTATTCATTTATTTATTTATTTTTGGTACCGGGGGTTGAACTCAGGACCTCGTGCTTGTGAAGTAGGAGATGGCACCACTGAGCTAAATCCCTGGCCCCTACCTTGTTGTTTAACTACAGTCATGAGGATCCCTGGACAAGGCAAGGTGGCTGTATCATCAGGTCTCTCACTCAGGGTCATGGGCCCCAGGGAATCCAGAAAGGGCTTTCCCAGTGTGGAGCTCCTTGTAACACTTAATGGATCCATGTCTGCTGGCATTGACTCAGGTGGGGGGAACAGGAACTGCTAACTTTGAGGAGCTGAAACATCTTGAAGATGGGATGTTTTGCCAACAAGGAAGCTCCCTAGGGGACAATCAGATAAAAGCTAATTATATTCAGCCAAACTGTCCCCATGGCTTGCTTGCCTGTCTTGCTATCTAAAACAAACCTCTGCTCACCAGAATACTATGCCTTTGTTGTTCCTCAATAAATCTGGGGGTTTGAGGCAGCTTGGGGCTTTGCTTTGTTCTTGTGGAGTTCCCTGCCCCTGCCACACACAAAGATATTCTCTATCTCTTTCATGCTCATTCTTCTTTCTAACAGGGTTTGTTGGCCAGAACCCAGCAGCCCAGGTCCTAAAAGCCAGGAGCTTGTCAATGTGCTGGGAGTATCCTGGCTTAAAGAGGAGGGAGGTTCGGAAGAGCAAAAGGAGCACACTATCAGTTCTCCAGGACTTGGAGTATGGCTGTCAGCAGACAGGCTTGAAGATCCAAGTGGCACTCTCTCAATTATGCATGAGACACTTTTGGCTCCCTTGAAATATTCCAGTTTATATGCACAGCCACCTAACCCTGCTATTCTATTTGTGTGACCTACATACTTGGAAACAGAATTCTGGAAAAGATGTCCATGCTGAACAAATAGATGAGAGGAATCCCTAAATCTCTCTGAGAATTGCCCCCAAATCCTTGTCCCAGCTAGATGCAACTCAGGAGACAGCGGGTACCCAGCTTTCTGTAAGTTGGGGGTGTCAGGAATTATGTCTCAGCCAGGAGAAAGTGACAAAGACAGTATCTGTTCAAACCATTATGCATTCTTAAAAGAAACATTTGGCATGATTTAACACTTACCAAAAGATAATAAGAACATCTTTATTGCTTCCCCCACTCCCCACAAGGAAGTAAAATATCCTAATACATGTAAAGACCCATGTTCCCCTCCTGGCTCTCAATCTTCTTTTGAATATAGGTGATTATCCTAAACATTTCTTTATACTTTTCCCTCATGTACTGATATAGCAATATTAAGGCAAAATATAGCATTGTCTTTCAACATAAGTAATGGCATCTTACATGATTTTCTTCCTTGTACTTTGTCTCCTAGTTATTTATTTTGTTTAGGAGGTGGATTCATGTGCACAGTGTCAGTCCAGCCATTTGTCTCCACTGGAACCATGGAGTACCATGTCCATACGCTGTGCAGTGTACCCAGGATGCTAAAATGGCTGTGGCCATTGTTTCTGATATTCTCTTGCTACACCATTATCGAAGACCCTAGCCATGGGTTTCAATCTCCCATGAGATAGTAGAATGATGGGGTGGGGCATAGTCACAGACACAGAGACTTAAAGAGAAAGCTGGATCTCAGGCTGATCCAAGCTACTCTGGAAAGCAAAGACAAAAGACACCAAGGCTATCCAGAGTTTATTCATTACAAGTGTGAGAAGGCGGGGCGTAGGTATGTTTTGGGACACCTGGTAATAGTGAATATTGCAGGCAAGACTGTAAAGGGGAGACACTATAATATCTTGCTAAAGAGAACAGACAGGTAATTCATAAAGAAAGAATTTAGTTGGAGCCAAGCTGGCCTCGTATGGAAGTTAACTCAGCAGGGCCCTGCTACTTCAGGGACTAGGACTTAAGTCTCAGTAGCAGCCATTTGTGGAGGAGCTATATTCACCCAACTCTGCTATCTGACAAGCCCACTTGAGTCATGTAAATCTTTGGTCAGACCCCTAATATAAAGCAGATGAATCATGGAGATGCAAGAAGGCTGTGCCACTTCTAGCTTGCTAATACCGGGCAGGGATGTCTGCTATATACCGTGGCTGCTAGTGTTCTGGACAAGCCATCTTTTTCACATGGTAAGAGTCCCTAGAGAACACACCTTCAGGGGAATCTTGGGCACCTACATCCTCCACCTCTCTAGAATTGCTCAGCTGATCTCTGAGTGCTTGCAACAGTTTTGTTCCCAGAAGTACTTCATGAAATTCACATTGCTCAGAGTCCTTATCAGTACACAAGCTCACTGATATTTTAATGCTTGCCTGTCTGATAAAAATGATTCACCACTGTGGCTTTAGGGAACACTTACCCAATGTACAACAACACAGTTTTACACAAATGCACACCAATATCCCACCATAAGTAAAGACTGCCATTGATTGACTCTCCCCTCCTTACTGTATAGACAGTGTGTTTCCAATTTTTTACTATATATGAGTGAACTTGCATATAGACTTGCAGCAATGATTGCTTGTTTAGTATCCTTGAACAACATTCTCTACCCAAATGACTAATGACGATTCCTTGGGATAAAGTCATGGCAGCATGAATCACCTAAAGTGCTTAGACAATTGCCAGATGGCCCCTGTGGCACAGGTGACCAATTGTACCCACTCCCTCAATGCCTTCAACTTCCCAGACCACTTGTTGGCTTGTGCTTGCACCAACACAGCTTAATACCACTTGATAAATAGAATTCATCAGCTTCATAAGTGGATAATTGTAACTTGCTTACATTTGGGTCTCATTTCCTTAGTGGTGAGTTCAATCATGCTTTTGTTTTGTTGTTTTGTTTGGTTTTTGAGACAGGATCTCGCTATGTCATTCAGGTTGGCCTTGAACTCACTATGTAGACCAGGCTGGCTTCAAATTCAAAATATTCCTTCTGCCTCTGCCTCCCAAGTGCTGGGATTATCAATCATCTTTCTGTGTGTTTATCGATTGCTTGTAATTCTTATTTTGCAGGTATTAGCACATTCTTCTCATCTGTTTTTATACTTGGTATCTATAGGATGAGGTAGCTTGAGCTATGAAAATATTGTTATTTAAAATACATTTTTTATCAATACAATTGCAGGAGGATTTCTCCCTAAGCAGACCAGCTGTAGTGTATAATGTGCTTGCCCAGGATGGAGAATTAATAATCCAGTCACAGGATGCCACCGGCGATAATTACATGGATTCAAGCTTTTGGCTTCTCTCTGGTTTTAATTTTAGTTCCAACCAAGTCATTTGGCAATGTTTTTAATAATGATAAAGTGGCATTGATAGGTTTAATATTGAAGATAAATAAAGTACGTAAAAGTGCATTTTCCATGAGTTCAGGATAAAGACCTAGTTGAGTGAAATCCCACTGGGACAGAGAGCTCCTTTCAAAGCACTCATGTGTGAGAGCTTCAAGAACAGTGAAATTCAAAATTAAATATGGCTATAGGTGAGGTTGCCATTCTGGGCTAGGACAATTCTCTGTCATAGGACAGAACAAGAGGGTGCTCACTCTGGCAAAGGGCAGAGTTGCAGCCAGTGGTCAAGCTCGTTGGCAAGGGAGGCATAGCTTCTCTGCATGCCAAACTGACCACTTTCCCTGGGTGGGGAGGGCAGTCAGCTCCAAAGGTGACACCTAGCACTGCCCTCGGAGGGCAACTTCATCTCCCCATCTGCTCTCATCTTCCCTGGTGACCCCGTGAGGCATCAGAAGACATTAGATGGAATGACAGCTAACTTAGGAAGACCCAAGAATTGCAAGAAAGACCTGGTTCAAAGTGAAATGGAATCGCCATAATTTTGAGGAAAATAGTTTAGAAATCAAAAGCTAAAACACCAAAGATCTAACCATATACAATCAATTTTCACCTTCAGAGTACTTAATGTTTTGGGGAGACACATTGAATTCAGAAATAGGGAATCCTGATGCCCTGCTTCCCAGAGAGAAACACTGGGTCAGGCTCCTGTGAGCCTCTGGTCATGTTTTCATCAACTATCAAGGCACTGCCTTGTATTCTGTGTGCTTCTGTTTAAAGATGCTTAGTTTAATGCCTATTGTTGACTCATTAGCATTGAAATCACTGCTCAAAGCTTCGCAGCTTATGGCTGTGTGAGGGTTTTAACATGTGATTTCTCCATGAGGAATACTATAGCCTTTCTCCCTAATGCCCTCACCAGCAAATACAGCAAGAAGTCTTGTTATTTTTCATACAAATGAATGGCAAAACTCAACCTCTCCTGTTTCCTCAGTTAAGTAATTGGTCTTATTTTGGTAGTTGTTGAAATGGAAAGTTGGGTTTGTACTACAACTTTCTCCTGTACTCCTAGATGTTTTGAAGGAGACTCACTGTTTAAATAACTTTATTATTTAAAGCACCTGTTCATAAACTCCTGTGTTATCTATCTCTTCCTCCACTCCATAAACATTGAACCAGCAATGCTGTGCTCCAGGCATAGCACTGCACACCAGGGTTCAGGGGTCCATCCTGTCATTCACATTTTGCCTGTATGCTTGGGAAGCCAGGATTCTGCCTCTGGGATGTCTCAGTCTGACAGGAGAGGTTTACATCTAAATAAATGACACTAGAATTCTCGCAGGTCTTGACTGTTTTGTGGACCCTGACTACTGGCAAGCACCTTGAATGAGCAGCAGTGTCTCACCCAGAGCTCCTTTGAAAGGCAGTCTGGGTAGTTCCAGAACGCCTAGGTCAGAATCTGTACTTCAGCAAAAAACCCCTGTGCTTTAGCAAAAACAAAACAAAACAAATAAACAAACAAACAAAAACACTTTGCTCTTGCACACTGAGGTTTGAGAGATCCTGGGGTAAAGCCAGAGGGCTCCTGCATCACATTGGGCAGGCGTTATGGGAAAGGAAGAAGTCATATTTTCAATATTTGCAAATAAAATGAACCTTTCCATAGAAGACCTAAGAAATGTTACCAAAAGATTCCTAGAACTAATACTCAAATTCAGCCATGTAGCAGGACATAAATTCAATACACCAACATCAATAATATTCTTCTATAGCAATAATGAATTTGCCTAGACATTTAGGAAAATACCATTCTCAAAAGCATCAGGAAAAATTAAATACTTAGGAATCAACCTAACAAAGAAAGTGAGAGACCTCTACAGTGAAAACTGCAGAACTGTACTCTGAAAAAGGAGATCTTAGAGGACATCAGAAAATGGAAGGATATTTCCTGTTCCTTCATAGATAGAACCAATATAGTCAAAATGGTCGTGATTCCAAAACTGATACATAGATTTAATAAAATCCTGATCAAAATACCAATAACATTCCTCATAGAACTAGCGAAGACAATCCTAAAATTCATATGGAACAAGAAAAAACCCAGGATAACAAAAGCAATCCTGGGCAACAAGAGCAAAGCAAGAGGCATCAGGATCTTGGACCTGAAGTTCTATTACAAAGCTACAGTGATAAAAACAGCATGGAACTCACACAAAAAATAGATTTGTGGGTCAACGGAACTGAACAGAAGATACAGAAACAACTGTAGGCACATTTAGTTACCTGATCTTCAACAAAGGAGCCAAAATATGTTGAAGGATAAGCCCCTTCAGCAGATGGTGCTGGAAAACTGGCTATTCCCATGCAGAAGACTGAATCTAGACCCATATCTCTCACCATGCACTAAACTGAAATCAGAGTGGATCAAAGATCTAAGTAGTAAAACACAAACACTTAACCTGCTGGAAGATAAAATAGGTAAAACTTGAAGTCGTAAGTGTAGGCCAGGACTTTCTGAAAAGAACTCCAGTTGCAGATGAAAAAGCAATGAGTGAACAAATGGGATCAGCAAAGGAAACAGCCAGCAGAGTGAAGAGAAAGCCTGTGGAATGGAAAAAAGATTTGCCAACTACATCTCGGACAGAGGATTAATATCTAGAATATATAAGGAACTAAAAAAATTAGATCCCTAAAGTAAAAGTCTCAGTCAAAAAATGAGGAACTGAAATGAATAGACACTTCTCAGAAGAGGTAAAAATGTCCAACAAAGACATGAAAAAATGTTCAACATCACTGGCCATTACAGAAATGCAACTTAAAACACTTAGGCTTCATCTTACATCAGAAAGAATGACAGTCATAAAAAATCAAATAAAAATAAATGCTGAAGAAGCTTTGGTGAAAAAGGAACACTCCTACATTGCTAGTGGGGATATAAATTATTACAACCACTATGGAAATCAGTATGGAGGAGATGCCTCAAAAGACAAAAAGTAGAAATTCCATGTGACCCAGCTATTCCCCTTTCAGGTGTCTTCCTGAAAGAGTCAATAATATCCTATTACAGTGATACATACCTACCTGTTTTTATAGTGGCACAATTTATAATAGCTTAAATTAGAAGCAGGCTGTATACATGTCCACTGCCAGATGAATGAAGAAAATGTGATATTTACACACAATGGAGAACTACTCTGCCATAACGAAAGACAAATTAGTCCCTTGTAAGGAAAACGCATGTGCCTTGAGACCGTAATGTTAAGTGAAATAAATCAGACACCCAAATACAGTGTGGTTTCTCTCCTATGAGAAACACAAAGTATAATGAAGTATACAGCAAAATGAAAGTGAGATGATGGAGGACACAGGGACATGGATCTTTTGCAATGGGAAGGGGGAGCCAAAGAGGGTGGATGGGGAGGGAAGGGAGTAGAAAGACCTAGGAGGGGCTGTGTGCATGCACTGTACCAGCTCCCCAGCATGCATGTGATCGTTACATGTCTAGAGATGGAGAGGAGGGAGGGAAGGGAAGGGGATTAAATAGAATGACAATGTATTCAGCACATGTACCTACTCTCCAAGGTGAATATAAACATTGTACAGTGCGAACTTGTACTAATAAAATTAAAAATACACAAATACATTCTGCTTGAAATGCATCTTAACATCACAGAAAAGGCCAAGGCTTCTCTGATGTGTCTTCAACCCCAAATATTTGCCTTATATTACAGTGAACCATCATGGTTGTGGTATGTATCCCTTTACTTTGAGGTCTGTTTTCTATACAAAATATCTTTATAAATAGACTTTCAACTTGGATTCAGAAGAAGTTGCACATACTGCTACTACTACTACTACTACTACTACTAATAATAATAATAATAATAATGTGTTGTGTACCTAGGGATACAAGACCGCACAGTTCAAGGCTGTCAGGTCAGAGGGGATTCTATGTTCGTCAAAGCAGAAAGAGGGGAAGGAAAGGGGATACATTGAAGTACAGGTTACATTGTGTCAGCCAGGCCAAGAGTTAGTCCAAGGAAAGCATAGAGGGGACCTGGGCAACCAGAGAAGCAAAACTATAAACTAGGCAAGGTGCAGAAACCAACGAGGCGACCCATGGACCATGCTTTTCAGATGTTGTGCCTTTGAGCATCACGAGAAGCACCAATGCCAGCAGAGGCCTGGGACTCCTGGAGGACGAACGCGTGGAAATGCATCCTTCCCAACAGAGGGCAGGGAAGGCGGGACGAGGACAGCGTGCTCTCCCAATGCACTAACATTTGGGTGTTCATGTTGCATGCCAAATACTTGCCGGGGTCAGGGAGCACTGTGGGGAGGGGACGAAGCTCTGGAGCTGGCTTTGTGGGGTGGAGTTTAGAGAAGCAGTGGGAGTGAGACCTGGCCAGGGGAGACACGCGTGCTGCTGCTTGGTGCCCAGGGCAGCCATGTCTAACCTCAGGGCCACCTATGAGGCTGGGTAGGGAGAGGCTCTATGCCAGAGAAAACAGCTCACAGCACTTCCTATGTCCAGTTCTGGTATACCTGAGGCTAGCTTGGCAGGATGCAGGAAAATCCTTCATACAGAGGCTTCCTCATCACCAGTCTGACCTCTCTCAGATGCATCCCTTATCCTCCTTCCCTGCCCCCCAAGTCTGTATCTGTTCTGTCTCTGTGTCCCTTGAAGGCCCCTCTGTGGCTTCCACAGTGTGTAGGATCAGGACCCTAGGGGATGAGGTTCCTTTCCCAAGGGAAGGACTGGCTCAGCGCCTGCAGTGGAGGTCCTGATGGTGCACATCAGTGCTTCCTCCCAGTCCCGGCTGGTCCCACCTATGCTCCCCAGCCTCCTGAACCAGCTGAACATCTGTGGAAGTCCAGCAATGGCCCCTAAAGTTGCTCAGATTCTCATCCTGGAGCCTGGGCGTGTATGACTTTACTAAGCCCTAGGGCCTTGCACAGGGGACTATGAATTTCAACATGGGGAGATGATCTGGACTTCATGTAATTGCAGGGGTCCCTTTATGAAAATGGAAGGAGGGAGCATCGAGGGCAGGTGGGTGGGCTCAGGGACTGGGAAGCCAGGAAGCTCATCTCAGGCCTTCAGGGGGACAGGACCTCTGTTGGCCCCTCACCATGAGTCATATAGACCGCTCTGATCTCTGAGCTCCAGAACTATAAGATGGTCAATTTCCGTCATTTTATTATTTGTGTTAATCCATTGCAGCAGCAGTAGGAGGCTCATGGTTGTCCGTTTCCTCAGAGAGCAGCAGATAGAGGGATGGAGGCATCATACTCACAGCTTTGCTTCTTACATTGCTAAGCGGATGTCGTGGGGCGAGGGCTGTTCCCTGACTGTAGGTCCAGGTCCCAGATGCTTTGGAATGGATTCTGCTCTGAGAGTGAGGAGGTGGGACATAGGTGGATTTTTCTAGAATGTTCTCTGTGGAGCTGCCATATACAGGTTTCTATTACTTTGAATTTAAAAAGAAAAACACCTTTCTTTCTATGGTCAAGTAACAAATCCCTTGTTCTCAACATGGAATCGTTTTTGTTTTATGTTTGGGAATGGGAAGTAAGCTTCTGAGCCGGCTCATAATCCTTTATTTGAATAACGTTCACACAGCAAAGGGGCTTATGCCACACAGTGTGTATATGAAGCAGGCTCATTTTGCATTTTCTAGTAAAGGTTTCCAAACCACGCAGGCCTATTCTGGGAGCTTTAGCAAACTCAGGGCTCTTCTGGCCTCTGGTCAGCAGAGTTGGGTCCCCAGCCTGGGGAAACCATGCAGGGAGTTGAACTCATGGATTGCAGATACTCTCACAAGGCTGGGGAGGACACCAGGGAGGAGCTGTGCACAGCTCACAGGGTACCTGGTGGCTTCCAGCTAGCCTATCTAGGAAGCTCCTTGGTACCACACAGAGTGTGGGTGTCTGCTGCCTGGGGTCTGGGAGGTGGTGTCCCTCAGGCACAGGGTGGGCTGGTGCAGCATCATACGAGTGGCCTACAGACAGCCCTGTGTCACCATCTCCCGGACCTGCACCTGGCTGGCAGTATTCTGAGCAGCCTGCAGGGCTCTTGAGTTGGAATCTGATCCCCTCTGTGAGGTATGTACGAAGAGCGCAGAAACTGAACCCAGTTGGAGGGTTAAGGGAAGCGATTCAGTTGGGGTAAGGTCCATGGAGGTAGCTCCCAGGGTTGAATTCTGGTGGCTCTATAAGGAGAGACCAGAGCACACAGGCACTCAGAGGCACCTCTCTGTCTCTCCCCATGTAGCACCTGCACTGCCCCAGGACTCTGCGAGTGAGAAGGCCACCACCAGACCTGGCCATCACCTTTGAATACCCAGAGCTGTGATCCCAGGTACATTTCACTGTAGTGATGCGAAACAAACCCACACTGGGAAGGCTGCAGGATGGGACAGAGCAAAAACACAACCCAGCACTGCCTGGAGGCTTCTAACGCAATCATTGCCACCCCATGGGACCTGTCCCTCCCCACCAGTCCTATCTCCACACAGGGATGCTAAGCATAGTCCCCTCCCTGCCCTGGGGACTCTCTGCTACCTCTCTCAACCTCGGTTTTCCCAAATGGGGGTGTGAGCCTGGGAGTCGCCATGGGGCTTTCTGATCTGTGGTCTTAGCCTGAATCTAAAGATGAAGAGAATCCTGTGAATCTCCCTCCACCTCGTGGAATCACAGGGGAAGCATAGGTTGTCCAGGACCAGGGGATGACACTGGCCCTGTGGCAGACACACAAAACAGCTCTACATTTCTGGTACAGTGACGGCCGCTGACTGCTGTTCAGCCCCTTCTCAGGAGAGAGGAGGGCCCCCAGGCACAGTGCCACTGTCCCTGGGTGGGCGCTGGGTGCTCAGCCTGTCACAGCCTCGAGGTCAGCAGCTGTCACTGACCATGGATGTCACCCTGCCCCAGAGTCTCTGCTGTACCTGGGGACATATGGGCCCACCTGCTGCCCTTCCAAGCTAGGCAGCCTGGAGTCTGGATGAAATCTGCAATGTGAGCCCTGTGTGGTGGAACGGGGTACAGGGAACAGGGACAGGGGCAGACATAGAACAAAGTGTCAGCTGCATGTGGACTGTCGCCTTCACTGATGGCTGGGTCATTGGTTTCTCCTGTCCTTGAATGATCATTTATTGCTTGCTTCCTTAACCTCCGTAGTTTCTTTAGAATAATGCTTAGTCATGAATAATTGCCTAAAATGCATTTGCTACACCAAAGGAATGGATCTCTCTGTTTAATGACTCTAACCCTCATGCAGCTGTACTCTCCTTTTTTTTTTTTTTTTTTTTTTTTTCAGTACTGGGACAACCCAGGGCTGTTGCACTGAGCTATGTCCTTCCTTCTTACTTTTCATTTGGAGACAGGATCTCATTAAGTCACTGAGGTGCCCTGGCTGGGTTGGATTTTGGTGATCCCCCTGCCTCAGCCTTCCAGAGTGCTGGGATTACAGGCACTTGCCACCATATTCAACTACTTTAGCTTCCCACCTAAGCGGTCTCTTCTCTGGTGCAGTGGCACTACATGGGTGGCTGGTAGTTTGGGATGGAAAATCTTGCCAACCTCTCTTTCCAGTGTGCTTCACAAGCTTCTTCTTGGTGAGTCCAAGTGGCCTTCCTTGGTTGTAAAACGCTCATGAATGTGACAAATCCCACAGGAACCTCACGGATGCCTGTTCTTGTGAATTGTCTCAGGGTGTGCTTTCTCCTAAATTGAAACCCCTGTGCTCCAAACAGGGAGTCGGGAGAATTTAAACATTATTCTCTTCAAAACAGTTACCTTTCTGTATATAAAATGCCTTTAATTGTTCTGAAATTGTGGAGTACATGTAGACAGTTAAAACAATAAATAGCTCTGAAATCCCATAAAATTCTGGAAGGAGAGAGGTTCCAGAGCCCTCTCCACACCCAGGGACAATTTTGATTCCAGCTCTGCGCCCCCGACTTGGTGCAGACTCCATCTGAACCCAATGTGCCCTCAAAGCTGTCTCCCTGCAGCTCCCAAGCCCACATCTCTGACCCACTTCTTGGCCTTGCTGAGGCAGCTCATCTGTTTGTAACTGTGTGTGGTAGATTTCCGTTTCCAAATCATTTATTTCTTTCCAGGAATTTCACTGTGGTCTCTGGCAGGAGAGGAGATGAAACACGTGAGATCAACCTGCTGTCTGTAATCATCTAATACCTCTTTGTATCCTGAATTTCTGGTCCAGTCAACTTTAGTTCAGGTGTGTATTATTCTATCCTGGTCTCATGACCTGAGGAAAAGTTGAATTTTCAGTTTTAATTTCATTTCTTTAGACGCAGCCGGTGTGGTCCTGACCATATTGGGGCCCACAAGTAGGGTTTGGTGCTGAGTAGCTGTCTGGTATCAAGATCCCTGGACAGGGACCTGAGACTCCTGAGCTCATCTTGAGGAGTTCTTGGGGCATTTGCAGGCACAGTGGCCAAGCGGAATGAAGGTGGGTGGGTCAAAGGGCTGGGCTGAGGCCCACTCCTTGTTGAGCTCAGGGTCAGGGCACCCTCAGAGATGCCCAAATCCATTCTCAGGATACCTCTGTCCCCGACAAGGAGGCAGGGCCAGCTCCTTGAGCCAAGGTTAGTTCCCAGGGCTCCACACTGTCATACCCCCTCCCTTCCCACACCAGTCGTCCTGGATGCCCATTCAGGATCCTAGTGCCCGCAACTGTAGTTCACTGTCAGCAATGCATCATGCCAGGTGCTGTTCCGAGCTCTCCACTTGTGTTAACTCCCTTAGTCCTCACAGCCAGGTGCAGGGTAGGGGCCCACATGTGGACACAACCCCTTTGGGAATGGACTTGAGTTGAGCTCACAGAACAGTACCCTCGGAGCGGGGTACGGACCCTGACTGGGTCCTTTACCTAGGGGACTCCTCTTGGCCTTGACTTCTTGTCAGTGGAGGGATCCATCCTGGGCAGGGGTTGGGGTTCCTGAGCTGGGGTGCCATGACCAGTTCGGGGAGTGCAGTCACTGCTGTGTACAGTTTGTCCCATTGTGAATTTATTTCTATTTTATGAGTCCACTTTGGTAGTGCGTAATGAATGTATTCACCGTGGGGAGTCAGTACATGGACATGCCTATCTTGATGTCCCTCCCCGACCTTCACCTCCTGGTCCCCTTCCCATTTGCATATATTTTATTTGCACAGATACCCTGGGGTTAGAAGGGTTGGAGAATGCTGTCCTGCCATAGGACAAGCACTTGGGGGACAAAAGAAAGGCTGAAGTGGACGATAGCACTGGGTGTGGCACAGAGCATCTCCTGGCACTGATGCGATGAGTGGAACCTTTACAAGCCAGGTCTAACCAACTGAAGTGGTGATGCCCACACCAAGAGAATCTCTCATGGTACTGTGTGAGTGCCCAGGAAGGCAGAAGGTAATGCTTCACATGCAGAGAGATCCGGTGTCCAGAAGGGCTATCCAAACAGGGTCTGGGCATGCAGGTGACACAGGCATTGACACACAAAACCTCCTTCCCTGCTGGAGGCCAGGCCTGACCTGGGGCTATAGCAACTGAGCTGTCCTGAGCCCTGACGGCTGGCACTGCCCCGCAGGAGCTGTGCCTCACCTGGGAAGGACGGGTGATGAGCACAGTCCAGGGCTAATCCAGAAATGAGAGGGTCCCTCTTCCCCACTATCCAAATCCTAAAGCAAGCTGAAAGCAGACCCGTGGCAGCAAACAGGTCTGTGCCTGCACAAGAAGAGTCTTTTGGGCGAGGGTACCCAGGCCCCAGTTTCTTCGGGGTGTCAGGCCAGATAGGGATGACCCCCTTTTAGGCATGGTATTTAAGGAACAGCAGCTGAGCTGTAGGACAGTCCTTCTAGACAGCTGAGGAGAGGAGAGAGTCCCACTGGCTGCTCTTCATCAGGTGGGGCAGAGCAGACCTATGAGGGGGCACCTAGGGCCAGACGGGGCAGCAGGGTGGTGGAGAGAGGAAGAAGGAGGATGCCCCATGGCCCCCAGCAGCTTTCACAGATCCCACAAGGAGAGGAAGTGGTCTATATATTGTCAAAAATATATTAAAAATGTGTTTTGGAGAAAACCCAAGACAAGGCATAACACAGCATGTACCCATGTACCTCCCAATAACTTAAAAACAGGATCATTCCTCAGTATCCATGCAAGTGTGATTCCATAACCCCCTGTGGGTACCAAACCCAAGAAGCCCAAGCTCCTTGTGCAAATAGTGTGGTGCTGTCAGAGTCTTTCCAGGCCCTGCCCCGCCCCTTCCCCAACCTAGATCACACCTAACAACAACGCTGTGCCGGCAGGTCCTCATAGTGGATTGTTTCGGGAACCATGACATGAGATGCTTGGTACAGATGTGATGTTTTTCTCAAATATTTTCAATCCATGGTTGGCTGGATCCTCAGAGGTTGGACAGCGAATCATGGCCAATGCCAACATGTTCAGGCTCTGGGTCCCTGAGCCTCTTCCCTCTTCAGGAGACCACATCTTTTTACTTTAAGAATATGATACTTCCTTGTGTCTCAATCTAGGAATCCTGAGTTGCTGCCGGCCAAGACAGGCCACTGTCCCTCCTGTTCATGAAGTTCTTAATAAACTGCATTCTCTGTTAAGAAATGTAAAAATGAATATAGCAATAAAGGAATAAAGTGTGATATTTGTATGTACAGTGCCCCACAATGAACGTTTTCATTACGTATGGCAAACATGTACCAATAAAAGATTTTAAGTGATGTTAGAGGGCAAAACAAAGCATATAATGTGATGTATAATATTAATCACTGAACATTCAGGAATGAAATACTTTGGCACATTACTCAACTTCTCATTTTTTATTTTAAAACTTAAGTTTTAATTGACGTATTAAAAGCCTTTGGGGGCCAGGATTTAGTTCAGTGGTTTCACTGCCTGACTCGCAAGAAATTATAAGAAATAAAACCCTTTGGACTGCATTTTGGGCTCTCCAATTTGGTTGTCTGAGCAGGTACTGAACAGTCATCTTTGGGCACTGCCCAGCTCCACGAGAAAGGATAAGACATGAAACCTACCTTGTTTACAAGAAGCACAGCCCGGTTTCCTGTGTGTATTTATGGTCTACAGTAAGAAGTTCTGAAATAAGTCTATGCCATGGAATGGCAAAACAGACTTAATTACCACATACCATGCTTCAAAAAAATATTGTTCAGGTGAGAGAACTTGAAATCTACTCTGGTTTTTCAGTATATGCTGTTTTGCTATCAAGGAGGGTCACCATGCTCCCAAGTGGATCTTTTGAACTTTCCTCTCCCTAGCTGAAATCTTAACACCTCTGCCCCACATCTCGCTTCCTCCCTCACCCAAAGCCCCTGGCTCCAGGCTTCTGCTCTGGCCATCAGCTCCAGGAGCTGTTGTGGTGCCTGTCTGTCCATGTCCAGCTTATTTCACTGAGCAGAGTGCCCTCCAGGCCCACTCATGTTGCTGCAATTCCAGGAGGGAGCTGCCCCTTCTCACATGCTTCTCACACCCAGGATTTCTTTCCCTTTCTCTTTTTTCCTATATATGAATATAGAGATGTATGGCTTTACCCCCATGGCTGTGATGTGCTAGACCAGGCAGGAATGATACAGGACACTGGGCAGACCTGGGTGAGAGAGTCCTGGCTGGAGAACAGTGCTATATAGTCCCCAGCCGTAGGGCCTTTCCCCCAGCTGTGTGACCTACACACTGCACTGCACTTGTAACCTTCAGAGTCTAAGGCAGGCTGCCCTCCAAGCTGGGCAGGAGCTGCTTCTTAAACACCCATAGTTGCGGCTGCAGACATGTGAAGGCACTTGGAAAACACTTGTGGGGCTAACAAAAGTGCACATGAGCAAAAGGGTATGGTCTAGGCCTGAGGTAGGGGCTTTTGAGGCTGGATTGATGGAGCTCTGTTTGCCCCAAATGTAATACATCAGGAGGAGGAACAGGCTGGTAACATGTGAGGTGGTTGGAAGTGCAAGAGAGCTTCCAAATCTGGTTTCTTTGGGCCAGGCTGTGCTAGGCTCCAAATCAAAAGGCAAGATACAAACCCTATTCATAAAGAATAGGACCCAGGCATGGTTGTGCTTACCTGTAATCCCAGCACTCTGGGAAGCTGAGGAAGGAAGATTACAAGTTCCAGCCCAACTTAGTGAGACCCTGTCTCAAAACAAGTAAAACATAAAAAGGTCTGAGGATGTAGCTCAGTGAGAGGCTGTGGGTTCAATCTCCAGTACTAAACATACAAACAAACAAACAAATACACAAACAGAATAACATAGCCCAGGCTTCCTGGGCAAGATTTCAGGTAGCATGAAACAGCCAGTCATCCTAGATGTCTTCACTCCTGCTCTAAGGTGGCCTTGCTCATTGATGGGAAAACTAAATTGCTTCAATTTTATGTTTTTGCAGATAGTATTTAAAAATATAACCCATGATTTGTGGCCTGTCTGTGTTTATTTAGATTATACCACTTCTGCTTGTGGTTTCCGGGACAACTGATTGGCTACAAAGGGACCCCTCTCCCCATTACCCCCAGGACTCTCTTGTAACCAGGCAGAGTTGAGAGCCTATAAAGGCAGCTCTAGCTAAAGATCTAGGACTCCAGGAGCTGGGGATGTAGCTCAGTGGCACCATGCCTGCCTCACAAGTGCAAGGTTCTGGGTTCAATCCCCAGTACTGAAAAAAAAAAGATCTAGGACTCCAAAATACATCCCCTCTTTTCTAAATCAAATGCAAAGCCATCTGGGGAGGGCAGAGGGCTA
The DNA here is from genome assembly GCF_012274545.1 of Fukomys damarensis. NCBI lineage: Eukaryota > Metazoa > Chordata > Mammalia > Rodentia > Bathyergidae > Fukomys > Fukomys damarensis. Next base: position 48,022,144 of record NW_022900921.1, on the reverse strand, counting down.
TGAGTCTGTTGGCATCACCCAAGCAGGAAATTGCAGCAGGGATGACAGAGAACCCTCTTACTGGAGCTGCAACTGACCTCTAGTTTACAACAGAGGCTCAGCTTGGCTTCTGGGAGCCGGAGTATGTGTGACTATCTGTAGGACAAGCATTTGTCCAGCCTCAATTTCTACCCAGTTCTCTAAGGAGTAACGCTGCAATAAGCATACTCAGAGAGGCAAGGCAGCAGCACGTCAGCTTCTGAATCCAGATTTTAGAAGCCTGGTTTGGAGCTGTGTTCCTATGAGACCCCAGCTCTGGGGTTAGAAATTGGAAATCATTTGCGCAGATGCCGAAACTGTGTGAGTGAGTGGCAGAGTTTGGGGTCATGGGTGGGACAGGCTGGGATTTGTCCAGGGCCTGACCCCAGATCCCCCCTGCCTTGATGGGTAGAAGTTCCCATCTCCTGGCTGATGGTTTACCTGGAGATTAAAAGTAAACTACCAAAAGTCAGAGTCCCAAAGAATGGTACATGTATTTAAAACTCTGAATAATAAATTAGTTTCAGCCTTGAATCCCTGTACTTCAAAGGATTCTGTATTACATTATGACTAAAACATATGGAAATTGCTGTAGTCTAACATGAAACAAGTTCTTTTTCCGTTTAAAAGAGCTGCCTGCAGAGTCTCCATTTCAAAAAGCTTCATCTAGGTTGGAAATTTGAGCCTACCCTTCACTGGTGATATTTGGGAACATTTTTAAGGCTGTAAATATTTTTAAACAAGGAAGAAATGTTTTAAAAACATTTAAAGTGTTTTAATTCTTTGATAATGCAGTGTTTTAGCCCATGCAGTCGTTCATTCTGTCTCTCACCTGCCATTCACTGGGCTACAGTAATGGGGTTTTTCTGTAGTTTTTGACACATTGTCTTCTCTGCTTTTCTGAGTGGCTGCCTTGGAATCTCTAACAAGATTGCCCTACATTTTATTATGTTCCCTTGTTGTCATATTGGAAGTTACTTTTTTTCTCATTATTATCAGCCTTTACTTAAAATGTCCATATTTCTCTGTGTCTCAATCCTTTTCTTGGCAAACGCAGGGGACAGGACGGGCCCAGTCTCACAGGTTGATTCAGACCCCAGGCTGCTCCTGACATAGGGCTGCTCCCAAACAGCTGCTCCCTGTGTTGATGGCTCCCCACGGTGGGAGCCAGATGGCAGATGGCAGCAGGAGGGCCACAGAGCCCAAGCTGGCAGTGACACCAAGGGACAAGGACGGCAGCAGCTCCTCAATTCTGCCGATTCTGCAGGGACCGATGCATTGGCATTGTGATTGAATCTCAGAGCTCAGGTGATTCAGGCTTGGGCAGAGCCCTTCCTGTGCCAGCTTCCTCTGAGATGTGGGATCACTGGCCTCACAGGTTCTAAAAGGAAAGGACTAATTAGAGATTACCCAACACTCTGTGCTGAGGGTTTGGGAGAGTAATAAGTGAATAGGTCAAAATTGGCCAAATCCTCTTTACAAATTAAAAAAAAAAAAAAAAGTGCCCCTGGATACCTGAGGGAGCAGAAGCAGGCTTGCCTGGGAGGGTGGCCCTGTCTAAGAGTGTCTCTTCCCTCCTGCCCAATGGGGCAGAGATTTCCGGTACTTTCCATCTGCATGGCTGATTCCAGCCCTTTGTCAAAGGGTTCATTTACATTAACAAATTCCTACTCATGAAAGCTTAGTTGTTCCTCTTGCAAACTAAAAATGGAAACGTCTGGACTGGTGCCCCCAACCAGCTGTTAGTAGTGGAGGATATCCTGGTTTTGGTCCTTGTCTCACAAGGCTGGAAGCAAAGCGAGTTGGTGGCCACTCTGCCCAGCATCTTCTAGTCTGACTCCCTGGTCACCTGCTGCAGGAATTGCCATTGTCCTGGGTATGGGAGCTGCCGTGGTCTCCCCTCCACAGACAGCAGAGCCACAGTGGATTGTTGCATGGCTCTGTCCTCTGCTGTGGGTTCACTGGGCCGCAGTGGGTACGAAGCCACTCCACCATTAGCTGCTCCCCTTTGCTGGACAGCACGGAAAGTGGGAGTGAACATCCATGCGCTCCTGATGAACTACGCTCCCAGTTCACAAGCAACAATTAGCCCTGCTCTTGGCTAACAGGGGGAGGAGACCGGATGTGCTACAGCAGGAATTTTTCAGAACTGCATCACAGAAGGTTTCAGACATCAAATATCTGAGCTTATCCTCAGGGCAAAGCCCGCAGAGAGGGCCTTGAAACCCTGCGACCTCTGAGAGGGACAAACCCTGGACAGAGGCAGCTGTCACCCACAGCAAACCTCTTCCTGCCTGGCTCCGGAATCTGGCCAAGTGAAAGCCCTATTCTATCAGATGTTCACATAAATAGGAAGCTTGTGCAGAGCCATAAATAAAACGAAAGCAGGGAAGTGGCGCTTTCCCAGGCCTCAGGTCTAAGGTCAAGTGGCTCGTGGGCCAGCAGCATCCACTCACACAGAGATCTGGCCTCTTCCCAGACCCCTCCTGCTCAAGCTTACCCCTGCACGCATGTTCCCGGCATCCTCTTGTCAGGCCTCTTTGGGTTTCCTTCTGATCACTGCCCTGGCAGTGGTAGTGGCCCCAAGAAGGCGTGGGCAGGGGTGGGCACGACCGGGCACCTACTTCTCCCCAACACTTGATCTTAGCCAAAAGGCCAAGAAATGATCTGATTTTCCCCCAACAGCCTGGGGCTCATGCCACAGCAGGCTCCACACAGGCTCTAGAGTCTTTTTTTTTATCTTTATTAATTTTATTGGTACATTTTAGGTATACAATACAATTACACTCATCATTGGGCTCTTGTTTCTCTACAGGACTTATCTTGGTTCTTATTTTTCCCCCATTCCCCAGCCCTCCCTTCAGCCCCTCCACCCATCCCTGTTTACAAAGACACTGTTTCCATGTTTTTCCTTTCACTTATTTATTCTTTTCCCTTTCTACCTTTCCCCTACCTCTCCCACTTCCTCTATTCTTTTAGACCTTTTATTTCTATTACACAATATCAATTATACAGTTTGATCCTTATTTACACTTTTACTTTTTCACACCAGAGAAACTATTCAGTATTTACACATGTGTGACTTATCAAGAGTGTGGCTTCAATATGTATCCACTTAGCTATAAATAAATATAAATATAAATCATTCTTTATGGCTGAGTAGCACTCCATTTTATTTTTTAAAAAGGCACACATATTCTTTATCCAGTCTCCAGTTAATGGGTGATTGGGCTGTATCCAATCACCCATTTTAGCTATTACAAACTGTGCCATTATAAACATATATCACTGTGGTATGATTCTTTTAATTCTTTTGGGAACATACCCAGAAGAGGAATAACTAGGTCAAATGGGACTTCCAATCCTAGTTGTTTAGGTATCTCCATATTGATTTCCACAGTGGCTGCACCAGTCTGCACTCCCAACAACAAAGAAGAAGGGTTTCTTTCTTCCTACAGCCCAGCCGGCATTTGTTATTGGTTGATTTCTTGAGAAAGCAGAAGTCTGCTTTCGCTGTGGAAGCTGTGGTTCAGAAATGATACAGTGACAACTCTGGAAAGGCATAAGGCAAAATCTGTGAGGTTGGTATTCCTTTGAAGAAAGCCTATTCCTCCAAAATGATTATTTTTCATGGCTGCCATAGCATGACATTAAGGTAGGTCACATAGATAAATGGTGGGGACCCAAATACAGCAGTAGAGAGGTCCGCTGTGCCCAAGGGTCCCACCGCTGTGGATTTAATCAACCACAGGTCAAAAACATATGGAAAGAGAAATTGTGTCTGTGCTGATGTGTGCACACTTTTCTTTGCCATTAGTCTCTGAACAACAAGCAATGTTGGACACAGCAGGATACATGCAGGTGATGTGTGAATCCTGAGCCCTTGTAGGTAAGGGACTTGAGCATTCTGCAGTTTGGTGACCATGGGATTCTGGGGCTAACATCCAGGGGCTTCCAAGGGCAATTTGTGCACCACATTTCCCTACTGTGAGGACAGACTGACTACCAGATGGACAACTCTGAAGACTCCACTCAACAGGTTACTACTGACCTGTCAGGGAGAGTATGGGGATGGAGCAAGAGGTACAGATGTTGCTTTCCATGAGGTATCACTGGTCCTCAGCAACCTGGGTAGGAGAACAGAGAGCTCCTAAGGTTGGTAGATGGGTGAGCAGAGGGTGGGAAAGGGCATCCAGAGGCAGCAGGGCCAACAATGGATTAATACAAAGGAAGTGCCAACAGCTTGCACAAGCCTGCATTGGAAACCCTCGAGCTGTGTGGGCATGAGCCAAGAGCGGGAAAGGGGGAATGGACACAGGCTGCAGGTAACAGCCCCCCACACGGTGCTGGATCCTGAGGAATCAGGAGGAGAAAAGGCTGCTCATTGTCCTGCTCTCCACCCCCTTCTCAGATTGGCGGGGTGAGCAGGGCTGCGGTCTGGGGCCACATAACCAAAGCAAGAGATAACACAGAGGGCAGCTCACTAAAGTAGCGACATGTTTGGGCTTGAGGCATGCAGCTAAGCCTTTCCAATCTGAGTTAACTGGAGAGAAAGCCTGGTTGGACTCAGATCAATGCATGCTGAGTGCAAGGCACAGTCACACAGAGTTCCGATAACACGAGCAGTTAATATGAGTTAATCAAACAAAAAGGACTTAAAATCTGACAAACTCCTACAGACAACATGATCTTGTCACACAACATCCAGATCTACCAGAGTGTACTCAGACCCCACACAGCAGCCAGAATGCTGCGCCTGCTCCCCAGTCTGTTTTCCTCTTTCCTTCATCACCATAACCACCATATTGCGGAGCGAGGGTGTATTCCAATTATGATTTTTATATACTTTTCCTCTGGTAGCATTGTTTGGCTAATTGAAAATAATTGATACTGATTTCAGTGACACAGTTTTGCAACTTGCTTTTTTCCAACTTCAGATTTCATTTTTTGACATTCAACCCTAATGCATTGTGTTGCTTAGCTCATTGATTTACCCCCCTGTGCGATTATATATACTGTACTCTACTATATAAGTATACAAGAATGTTCCCACTCCTTACTAAGGGCCATTTTGATTTTTCCATTTTTCGGATATAAGCAGCACTGCAGCAAACACTTCTATATGTGTCCCATTGTGGATGTTAGTCAGCTTTCTGCCACCGTGACAAATGCCTGAGAAAATCTGTTTTAATAAGGAAACACTTATTTTGATTCTGGCTTCAGAGATGTCAATCCATGGTCAGTCGGCACTGCTGCTTTTGGGTCTGCAGCCAGTCAGAGCATCACAGTAGAGAATGTAGTGGTGGTGGGGGTACAAAACTGTTCACCTTATGGCAGCCAGGAAGCAAGAGACAGGAAGAGGCAGAGTACCTACCCACTTTGAGAACATGTCTGCCCACTGGTGACATCACTTCCTCCCCTAGGCCCACCTCCTTGGTTCCGCCTCTTCCCAATACACCAAGATGGGGAGCCAGCCTTCAAGTCATGGCCTCTGGAGGACACGCCAGGTCCAAACCCTAGAATGGACATGTGTGATTCTCTTCAGAATAAAACCATGAAAACAGTGCTGCAGGGGGAGCCATCATGCAACGCTTCCTTTGCCAAATATTGCCACATTGTTTTATATAGACATCCAGCCAATTCACATGTCTGCCCGCAGTGCCCAGGCTCCATTCTCCACATCACTACCAAAAAAATAAAATGACTCATCCTCCTCTTTACTGGGGAATAAGGGTGCTTTCATAGATTTGTTGAGTTTTTCTTTTCTACCTTCTCACCAATTATTCCTATTACCTATTTTTTTTTCCTATTGGTCTGTTTCACAGCTTGGTTTGTAGAATTACTTATCTAAACTAGGTTCTAATGCTTTCTGGTTATATAAATTGCAAATACCTTCTCATAACCTGTGATCTGCGCTTTCCTTGTGTTTGTGGTCTTTTCATGTAAATATTTTCACCGAACTGGAGTTATTCATCAGTCTCTTCCTTTTAGTTTTGAGTGAGTTTTGGTTTCATTTAAAACCATTCTTCTTGGACTGGGGATTTAGCTCAGTGGTTCCACTACCTACCTTTCAAGTGCAGGGACCCAAGTTTGATCCCCCATACCAAAACCAAAACAAAACAAAACACAAAGAAAGAACAAAAACATCTTTCTCTACCTTGGTTGCATAAAAATATTTTCCTGTATTTCCTTCCAAGTGTTTTGAAGCATTTTATTTGCTTGGAGTCTGAATACACAAGGAAGTCCTGCACTTGTCTCCACACTGAGTGCCATGCACTAGAGGGTTGTTCCTTACGTCACTGCCCAAAGCCATGCTGTCACCCACAGATCCCAATGTCTACATGTGTGCGATTCGAGTCTCTGCTCTCTTCACTGATCTTATAAATACTTCATAACATTTATTTTTTGTAAAGTAAGTCTCCCAATGCCTTCTTAAATTCTTATGTTCCTAGCATCAGAGATGTTGATGAAAACTGGTTACTGTTTTCACTATGTTTTGTTTCTGTTAGGAAGATGGCAACCTCTCAGCTAAGTTTCTCTTTCTTGTAGGGAACAAAAGCACTTCTGACAATTTTCAGCTAGAGAAGGAGGGCAGGAAGGGTTTGGAGAAGGCTGCTAGACTCCTGGGATTGGCTAGAGACTGAGAGACATAATCAGATCCAAGGCAGAGCCCAAGACCCGGCAGAAGGAAGCACAGCTGTGGACCATTCAGGAAGGACTGTTCCACACTCACTGGGTGAGACACAAAACTGCCTGGGGTTTATTAAACTGCCCTTGTAGGGACTACCTGTCAGCATCAGGCAAGCGGAGACTTCGTATGACTTCACGTCATTGATTGGAACTGCTCAGTTTGCATTGGAAGACGCTGGAATTCCACAGCACAGTGGGGGAGTGTACTGTGCTTAGCCCGTTCCCCTGTATCTCAATGGGACAAATTGAAAATCCACAGCAGCCCCACAGATGACCTTATATACATTCAAACAGCAGTTTTTAGTCCCAACTGCACATGAGAACCGCTGGAAGTACATATGCCTCAGCTCTCCTAAGTCCAGTTACAGCAGAGACTGTAGCCATGGGCCTGGCTTTCAGTGTTGTTTAAGCCCTTCCCTTGTCATCTGCAGTGATTTAAATCTAAAATCACTCTAAATTTGCATGTGTTTAGGAGGCAGTTGGATGTGGGGTGCTGTAGCTGATTTGCTGTTAGGAGCTGGGCCCTGGTGGGAAGAGGAGGTCACTGGAGAAGTAGCCTGGAAGAATTCATCTCCCTCCCTGGCTCCTCACTTGACCCTGCTTCCTGGTTGCCATGAGGTGAGCAGCTTTTTCTCCACCAAGCCCCTCTGCCACGCTGCATTTTGTCGGGGAGCCAGCCAAACAAGGACTGAAAGATGAATCATATAAACCTTTCCTCCTTTCAGTTGTGCTAAGAGGCATCCAGGGTTGCAACTTCTGGCTAGAGGGTGATGCGTTGGCGCCAGATAGAGATGATGTTGCCTCTTCCCAACCTGTGCTTGCCTCTCCACTGTGTACAGCGGCACAGCCACTCTGACTGAAGTAGTTTCCGTGGACTGCAGTCTACCTGCACAATTGCGTCATTTGTTGTTGGGAGTAAAGGTTGCTGAAAGTTTGACACATTCTTCAGACACACTTCAACATCCTCGATGAGCTGTAGCAGGATATAATAGCGCTTGAGTGAGACGAAGGTGTCTGCAGCCAGCTTCTCTCTCATGGGCAATATTAATTTGATTTTTTTAAAAAACAGAAAGTCCTTTCTATCCTTGAGGGATAAAAAAATCACATTTTGTGGAGACTTCTTATTGACTCGTAGATTTACTGTTTGAGGGAGGTAAGAGACTCTTCAGGAAATAATACACTATACCAAGCTTTATTGTCATCAGGAGAGAACCATGCTGATAGACTTAATTACAGTAAACAGTTTGGCAATGAGAATTTTTCATCCCGAACACGAGCTGAGTGATTCTCATGGCAAGAGAGCTACTCCTGAGGAATATTTTTCTTCTTCAAATTTGAATGATTTAATTTTGTAGATTGGTTGCTGCTCCTGGCTTCCTGGAGAGGGAATTCTAGGCACCATTTTTGATGAGGTCTTTGGATGATTTCAGAGTAAATGACTTAGTCTAATCACACATGAAGATCTATGCTTCCACAGTCTGTTTCTTAAAGCTGAGCTCTCCCCAGCACCTTGAGCCATACCTCGTAGTGACCCTGAAAGCTGAACTCAGTAGCAGTGTACAGTATTAGTAGTCACTACATTTTGCCCCTCAAGTGTCCCGCAAAACGCCATTTCTGACAAGCTTGGTCCCAGCCAGTGGCACTGTGGGAAGGTGGGGCAGCTTTAGGAAGTAGACAGGGTCTACTGGCAGGAAGTGAGGCCAGTAAGGTGTCTGCAGCAGCCCAATCTCCTCCCTCTCCATACTTGCCAACCACCATGAGGTAAACCGACTCCTCCACGAGGCCCTGCCATGACATACTGTGCCACCACTGGCCCAAGTCATGGGGCCAAGCAATCATAGACAGAGGCTGAAGGAAATGTGAGCCAAAACAGAAATCTTTTCTCTTTCATGGGGTTTGCACTGGACCTCATCACAGCAACAGGAAGCTGAGTGACAAGAGTTTGTGCTGGAGACTTCTAATAGCCAGATTTCTGGGGTTGGCCTGTTGCATGAGGTTTGCCTAGTAGATGGAGTCAGCACCCAGCATGGCTGATGTGACTTCAGGCTACCCAAAGAGGTCATAGGACACATAGGAAGGGCTGCTTAGAAGCCTGCCATTGCATAAGGAGTGTACCACACAGATCCAATGGACATAGTTTAATTTAATAGACTGTAATTTTCAGAAAAGCTTTCAGTTCACAGCAAAATTAAACGACAGCACAGAGAATCACCATCTGACCCTGGCATTCTCCACACTCCACTGCCGAACACAGTTGTTAGCACTAACGATGTTTCCACCTGCTTGCTGCTGTTATAATAGAATACCCACGACTGTGTATTTCCTAAGAAAATGGAGTTATTCAGACTCATAGTTTTGGGATCTGGGAAGTCCAGAGAGGGGAGTGGGCACACACCTGCAAAGAAAGAGGGGTGCAACTCCAGAGAGCATAAAGCCATCCTCATGAGAGAGGCATGGATTCTTCCTGAGGACTCTGCCTCTGTGACAAGAATGATGGGATAAGTGACTCAAAGCAAGGGTGGTGTTTTGGCAGATTCATGGCAATGTGTCTTTTACTACAATACAGTCTTTAAAAAAATGTTAACATCTACCTTATTTTTAATCACACCTCATATATTTTCTAATTTGAGTGACTAATAAGGGATTGTTGCATACATAGTTCAATCTTGAATAATGACTGTGTTTAACACTCATTTGGGGAAATTCCTGGAAGTTTAATAAATGGCTCTCCTCTTCCAGTGTGAGAAAATTTTAGCACCACATCAGATTAAAATCCTTTCCCTCCCCTTCCTCCAAATTGTGCTTAATGAGATCCAAACTTTAGCTGCTGAGTGTCTCCCATTAAGGCCTATCTGTGATACAGTCTTTTAAATGCTGCTTCTGTGTGTGGGATGTTGTTGTTGGGTTTATTAAATCAAAGATGAACTTCTCTGTTCTCAGCATTCCAGCAAAGCAAGGTGTGCTTAGTTTGAGCCTTTTTGCTCCACCGAAGCATAGTGAGTAGAGTGCAAAAAAATCTCCCCTGATCAGAGGTCCCAGAGGCCCTCAGAATGTCAGGGCCTGCATGGGGGCCCCTCTCAGTCACCACTCACCCTTGGTCATTCCCCACTGTCCATGCAACCCGAGCTTCCCCACTCTTCTGTACGATGCCCTGTGTTCCTGCATTGGAATTTATTTGAAGAAAGATTTCCCTGACTGTAGCCACTTTCAAACCACTGCCTTGGAACTCAAAACATTAATGAACAGGCTGAATTGTGACTCCGACCCCTGGTCCCCAAGTCCTCCCCACGGTCAGGACTGTGTTTCATGCTCACCTCAACAAAAAAAGCTCTGGGACCTGCCATGAGCTGAAGAAGAAGACACCTCTGGATGTTCCGGATGTTCCTTTCCACATCTGGCTGTCACCCAAGCTAAGCTGCTGTCCTTGTCCTTACAGTCACGTGGGAATTATTTCATCCTTAGGCTACCAGTTAGCACCATAAGGTTGTGGAAAGAGACAAATGAGATCAGTTTTTATTTTTCTCCATCTCAGTCATCATTCCTGGAGGGGAGTGTTTGTCCCCAAGATGTCACATGCTCAGATTTTGGCCAGAGATTTGTGGCAAGACTCCACAACTTGTTGAGTATAGAATGTCCTCCTATCATCCTCGAGGGCTCATCACCCAGATTCCAGGTAGTTCCACCTGCACTTCATAAACAGTTGTGTGTTGTTGCTTAATGACAGTGACCTATGATGAGAAAGAAGTCGTTAGGTTGATTTCATAGCTGTACAAATACCACAGTTTGTGCTTAGACAAAGCTGCATGGTGTAGCCTACATGGAACAGCCCAATGCAGTACCAACTGCCCAGCATATTACCTTTCTGAGCACTCAGGGCAAGAGTAACACAGTGGTCTTTGCATGTTTAAGCATATTTAAGCCTAGAAATGTACAGTAAAAGTACCATGTGATAGGAAGTTTCAGCTCAACAATCATGTGGAACTATAGCCATATATGGTCCATCCCTGACCACAGTGTCTTTATGTGGTGCAGGACTCTCCCACTAACGAACTAGATCAGGATGAGGAAAAGCAATCCTCCCCCTCCACAGGCTGGGATCACACCACATTCTCACTGTAAAGGCATCAAGATATGGAGGAACTTTGACATCTCTGCCTCCTAGGGAAACCCCCATTTGTTTGGGTCTATTTTGGGGATAAATTAGGGGAAAATTCTCTTAGGTGTGTTTTCCTTCCTGCAAACCATTTTCCAGAGGGATTTAGGAAACTCCTACTTTCATTTTGTTCCTTTCCTTTCCCCACACTCTGGAGGAATTGTGGCCAGGTCGCTCCCTGAGCAGGGCTCAGGAGAGATTGCATTTTTAGGTTTCATTTCAGGCTGATTGGAAGACTTATAAACATCATGTAAATTGTACACCATTAAAGATATGTCAGGTGCTTCCTACAGACTCTGCGTGCTTTGAATGGGAGGAAAATGGATCTGGAAGCTCTTTGGGGTACATTTGGGAACAGATCGCATTGTTATTTGGAGATGGTCAGTGACAAAACTTTTGGCTTTCTGAGATCTCTGGATCAAAAAATGTCAATGCTTACTGTGTTAAGTAAATGAGCATAAACCAGGCACAGGAAGACACATGCTACCTGTTGTCACTCAGATGTGGAATCTGAACAAGTTGATCTCAGGAGGTCAAGAGCAGAGTGGTGGGGGCAGAGGTAAGAAGAGTCAGGAGAGGGAAGGTGGGGACAGGAGACTGTCGGGCACTGAGTCACAGTTAGGAAGGAGCGAGAAGCTCTGCTGCGCTACTGTATAGTAGGGCGACTAGACAAGGATGTTGTGTTACACATGTCAAAAGGAAGGAAGCGAGGAAGGAAGGAAGGAAGGGCTAGAATTTTAAATGTTCTCATCACAAAGAATTATCTGAGGTGATCTGTTTTCTACCACACAAGGCATACATGTATTGAAAGATCACATATTACTCCATAAATATGTACAATTATTATGAATCCACACAAAATAAAATAGAAGTTCAATCAAGCTGGGCATGGTGGCACACACATGCAATCCCTGCATTTGGGAGGCTGAGGCAGGAGGATTGCTGTGAGTTTGAGGCCAGCTGGGGCTACACAGTGAGTTCAGGACCAGCCTGACCTACATAGCAAGATTCTATCTCAAAAAAAAAAAAAAAGGTAAAGTATCAAACTTGAAACCTTGGAGACTCCCTGAATGAATCTTTTCCTTTACACCTGAGGACAATGAAACCCAGAGAGGCCATTGCCTGAAGGGGGCATCAGGACAAGAGTCCAGGGAGGTGGCTTCCTGTTTTGTGGGTTTATTTTTGCTTTGTTTTAGTTTCTGGAATGCTCCTGAAGAGCAAGTCTTTAATTTAAAAATGACTGGGGCTGGAACTCCAAGAAGGGAGTGGAAAGGGAGGAGTAGTAAGTGAGCAAGAGGAATGTGGCCTCTTCCCTTGCAGCCTGAGGGGTGGATGGATGTTTTCATCTCCTCCCTGGTAAGAAAAATTAAGAACACAAAGAAATAAACTGGTAGAACTCTGAATGGTAAACAACTCCCTGAGCTCCAGGCCAGCCTTGGAAGGTACAGAGGATGGCACGTTTGCCGCTTGGGAAGGCATCAAGGACTGTCGCCCATGGTGATCAGGGTCAGGTCCCAGGCTGCTGCTGTTCATTGACCCTGTCCTCTCTGGACTGGGAAGGAGGTCACACAGGGCAGGGGCCATTGCAGCCCAAGTGGAACAGAGCCCACAGATTCTCTGGTACGCTGAGAGCCCATTCCACAGAGCTCAGAGCAGGGCCAGTCCTGGCACAGCTGCAGCAGTAGGGTCTGTCCCCTTGAGACCCCTGTGCGTGACCACTCTTCAAATACACAGGTTGTGCCTGATCAGGAAGCCTCGGACTCCTCCCAGCACAGATACAGCATGGAGTCTGAACATTTTCCCTCTTGCATTTTTTTCAGTCCCTGAGTTTTGGGACAGTGTTAACTCAGAAACTCTTCCTTTACTGCTGTGTGTCACTTTCAGCTTACACAGTTTTTACTGTGCTTGTAAGCTGTAGCCTTCCATGAGGATGATGGTGGGATACGTGCCCCTCTCCTGCGCTCCGCTGTCTCCTGTGTCTGCTGTAATGGCCCTGGTGGCCAGCCCTGCAGACCTCTGTCTCCTTGCCTCACCGAGATGTCCCGGAAGTGCCATTCTGTGTGCCTGCTGGCTTTACCCAGCCACTCCACTGTGTCCCCAGGAGTTCAGTGTCCTCTCTGCCCTTGTCAGCCTTGACTGCAGGCCAAAGTCAGGGACAAGTGGTCTGAATGGGCTGAGGCCCATTTGGCACTGCCCTGTCCGCCTGTGGGTGGGACCTGTGTATGTGTGTGCGCCCAGCAGCAGCTGAGTGGGACGTGGGGAAGTCACTGGGGATACTGCCCTGGCGGGGACTAATGTGACCTCGGGGACCTTGACCAGTTTCTGGGGGAGTGGGGCTGACCTGACTATCTCTGGCTTCCTGTCTTGACTGTGATCTCCCCCAGCATGTGTTCCTGCCACCATGATATCACCCAGCCACGGGACCTCACCAGAGTCCAACAGATGGTGGATCCTTGGACGTCCAGCCTCCAAACCCTGAGGCAACAAGCATCTTTTCCTTATCCGTTATCCAGCCTTGAACATTCTGTTGCAGCATCAGAAAACACGTTCCTGGTGGGCACAAATATATCTGTCATCTTTGTCTTTCAGGACTGGCTTAGACCTCAGAAAGCTTTTTATCATTTAGGATTCTATGAACTAATGAAGTATTTACTTATTTTGCTTGGTTCTGAGTTTCATGGGTCAATACCTAAGGCTGGTTGTGTCCCTGTCCCTCCTTAAGGTCAGCAATGTGCCTACAGGACAGCAGCCTCTCAGCCAGATTGCATGTGCCCCTTATGGCCTTTTAGTGAGCCCTGCTTGGACTGAGATGAGTCAAATGTTTTCATGAATTTGTCCCAAGTCTGGTCCCATAAATGGGCAAGTCAAAGCACATGATTTTAAAAAAATAATCACCTGCCTCTTAGATTGAAAAGGCACATATTTGTTATAAAAGCAAAACAAAAAAAGCCTTGAAAGATAAGTCCAACTCCTTTGTGTTCCAGGGGTAATAATTATGCCTAGAGCCACGGAGGATTCCCCGAGTGTGATTTCCACAGGAAACTGTGCATCTAAGAGGATGATTTCCTTCAAAGGTCAGACTGGTCAGCTAATCTGGGCCCCACCCCTGGTTTTCTTTGAACTAAACAGCACTTTAGTTACTTATTCAAAATAGGAAAGATCTTCACAGGGTTTGAAACCAGAACTTCCAGAAGGGTATTTGCAAAGGCTTCCTCATTTCCTGCTCAGAGTGCTGGCTTTTCCAGCCTCTGCATGTCCTGCAGGAGTGCATAGGTGACCCGTCCTGTCTGCTCAGCGCCACCCCTGTGGTGTGAACCTTGGGACAAATTCCTGGGTATGCCACAGCTGTCAGTTCTCACAGCTATGTGCTATCCTTGGTATAGATAGCTCAATACCTACCTCGCTGAGCTCCAGAAGACAGTCACTGGGTTGTGTCCTGGAAGAGTTCTTCTCCCTCCCTGACTCTGTCCTTCTCCCTCTGCTCTCTGGCTGCCATGATGTGAGCAGCTCCCTTTCACCAGGCCCCTCTGCCACATGTTTTCTTCTTTGGAGCTGGCTAACCCTGGATTGAAACATGACTCCAAATCAGACTCTGCCCCTGTAAGTCATGGGAGGCAGCTACTGTGTCTCAGGGACAAGGAAAGTGACTGAGACACTGCCTGTCCAGTTCACCATGGTCTCCAAGGGCACCAATGTCTGGTGGATATTTCTTACCTTTGCCTGAGACATGCAATCTCATCCATAAGGTAGATGTCATCTCAACCATTTCTGAGTGATTTTTAGTTAAACAGGAGGTCAGGTGCAATGTGAAGAATCTGTGAGGTTGGAGATGGTGGCCATGGACCTTTGTCACAGACCACAGTAAGGGGTGGGGATCCATAGGGAAGGGTCCAGCTCCACACACTCAGTTAGCACTGGCTGTAAGCATAGCTCAGGCCTCTGGACCTCTTCTGTCCTGATCCTCTCCTGCCTTGATGCTGGAGCAGCTAAATGTATGTGGGGAAGGTGTTACCTGCCCGCTCTGTGTGTGACCTGACTGCACTAAGCCAGATTCAGCTTGGTGTTGAATAGTGACTCCCCGCAATCTTTGTCCACTTGTGCTATGCTGTGGGGGTAACCTCTCCCCCACAGGTCCTCAGTGTGACAGTATTGAAAGGCATAGGACCTTCCAAGGCAGGGCCCAATGGGAGGTGACAGGAAGAGGATCCCCTCTTGGTGACACTGCTACTGGTATCTAGGAATGAGCAAGGTCTCACATGAGTGGATTGGTGTCTGAAGTGAAGTGGGTTCTTTAAAACCCTGTGAGCCCTGACACCTGCAAGGCCAATGTAATTCCACCCACCATGGAATGTGTGACACCCCGAGGCCTTGCCAAGCATCAGTGACTGCTGTATGGACTTCCAGCCACCAGAATAATTTCTTTAATTGAAAGAGAATAGTGCCTTATACCAAATGATATTTCATTGTAAATGATCTATATAACATTGGGAGGACAATATTATACCATCAGGCTCACTCTGGAGATGACTTTCATTGCTGAAGCTCTTCTTTGACAGAAGAAGGCCCATAGCAG
Organism: Fukomys damarensis; assembly: GCF_012274545.1. NCBI lineage: Eukaryota > Metazoa > Chordata > Mammalia > Rodentia > Bathyergidae > Fukomys > Fukomys damarensis. The sequence continues at coordinate 48,006,710 of NW_022900921.1, read as the reverse complement.
GGTCACTAACAAGTGGCGTTTCTGTCATGTCACCATTCTTGCAGAACACAAGTAAATTTAACACACTGTGAAAATACCACTGAGATCAATGTGAGGGTGGTGTTGAATGCAGAGGCAAGTGTGTGTGTGTGTGTGTGTGTGTGTGTGCATGTGTGTATACGTGCACAGGTGTTGTGTTGCAACAGCTCTCATCTATGTGACATGTGTTCCTGTCACCTCTGTTTCCTGTGAGACAGCCATGAGTATCGCTGTTCTCTTTTCACAGAAGCTGGTGACTTCAGCCCTGGCAGCTTCTCTGCTCAGTGAGCCAGCCCAGGTGAGGGCCAGACTTATGTGCACAGATCAAGCAACCTTCTGATGTAGACTCACAGGGACCCTTGGCAACTATGGCATCGCCTCTTTGGTTTCTGCTGACACTACTGGCTTTTCCTCTAACAGCTTAGCCTCCTCTCCTCCTTCCTTCCTGCTAGTCTTTGTCAGCTTGGGATGCATAGCAAATACTACAGAATGGGCAACCTCAGTGCATACATTAGTTTTTCACAGGTGTGGATACCTTAGTAAAGTTCAACATCAAAGGGCTGGCAGACCCAGTGTATGGTGAGGGCTTGTTTCCTGGCTTCTGGATACCTATTTCCAGTTGTATCCTTGCATGGTGATGACCAGACAGACAGCAAGATTTTAGGTCTCTACTAATGTCATGGATAATAGCTCTATCCCCATGCCGGAATCAGCTCCCAAAGGTCCCACCTCTTAGTGCATAACACTGGGGGATGGAGTTTCAACACAGAAATTTTGGGGAGAAAGACAAAGGCATATCATCCCTAACACAAGTATGAAGGCTTTCCATTATAGAGGAAGAAAGCACAAGATAGTCACTCTCCCAGACTCTCTTGGAGCTAGCTCATGGGCATGAGTGTGGATCAAAGCCATTGGTCCCAAGGGTGTGTCTGGGACAGGACTCCCCAGTGAACAAAGCAGTGGAAGGAACATCTTCTGACTCTTGGTGTACTTGTGTGGAAATACTGCCCAGAGCAGTAACTGCCATCTTGCATTCTTGCCAGTGGCATTGTGGCAGGAGTGAAAAGGACAAGGGCCAACTTTATGAAGTAATAGAGGACAATGTCCCTGAATCCAGCCTTTATCCACTATCTGCAGATGGGATTATCCCTGAGGAAGCTGGTTCCCAGACCTCTCTTCTTGACATTTGTGTAGTGGGGCAGATTTAGGCCTGACCTAGGCCATACTTTGGCTGTAAACCACAGGGCTTCTGTCCATTCCTGCCTACCCATCAATCTGTGCTAAGCAACTTTCATGCTTTTCTCTGAAGTCAAGCACCATATACAGGGACTCTCTAATTGACGCACTCTTTCTTCTATTGAATGCTCATGGTGCAAGGGGACACCAAGATGAAACTCTAGGGCCTGCTTCTCTCAGACTAGAACCTGTGGAACAGAGGTAACAGGGACAAAATCAGACTCTAGTCAGTCAGAGTCTTGGCAGAAGATTAATGGTACATCCCAAAGGCCAACAGAAGAATCTTACTGAGGACCTCCTTGAAGGCTGTTGGGTAGGTTCTATGGAGACAGCCAAGCATGGTGACTAGCCCCTTGGACAGCTGCCACCTCCCAGGAGGATGCAGTTTGAGTGGGTCCCCAGGGTTCTTGGGCTGGGAACTTGGTCCCAGGGCAGAGGTATTGGGGTACTGGAAGCTTTCAGAGGTGGCCTGGTGGTGTACTAGGTTACCTCAGTAGGTGGCGCTGCCTTTAGAAGGGCTTCAGGCTGTGCTCATGGACTCCAGTTACTTCCCAAGATGGTAGTAACTATTATCAAAGAGCAAGTCTGGTCCCCAGTCTCTGTCTTCCTGTCTTGCCACGTGACCTCTTCCTATCATGTGTGCCACCACAGCCCCTACACCACCCATCATGGTACGATGTACTCAGGTTCTCACCAGAGCCCATGCCTGGCTGCTTGGGCTTCCAGCTTCTAAATAGTGAGAAAAACCCAGCCTCTTTCCTTTGCGCATGCTTAGGGCTGCGGTAGTGGAAGTGGGAATCACAGGCACATGCCCTCAGTCCTGAAGAGCCAAGCAGGAAGCTGAATTACTGGAGGCTAGAGCAAGGTTAGGGATACAGCAGGGCTCATGGGCCTTCCTGCCCCTCTGACCTCAGGCTCTGGACATAAAGCCAAGTATCAAGAAGCCCATCAAAAGCAGCCAATGAGATTTATACTCCTGGGGCCTAAGGGCAAGAAAACCAGAAAACAGGGAAAACGAAGGTAGGGTAGGGTGAGTAGGAAGAACCAGGTGAACAGTGAGTGCTGGCTTCCCTCTGTAGCCTTCTGCCCCTAGTAGCTATGATAATCGTCTTCTCCCATTCTGCTAAAGTGAGCCCTCTTTGCACTTCACTTCTGGTACTCTTTCTTTCAAGCCTTTTTAGAAAGTGCCCTTCAAACAGCAGCAAAGAAACCACTTGAATCTTGGAGAATGTGTAGCTGCAGCTTAGACACCATCGACTGGTGCTTCATTAACAATTCAAAGTGCTCGGTGAGAGCGATAGTCCTTCCGGGAAGTGGAGGCCTTAGAGTTCTCCTCCACCACATGTGCACTTGAATTATGCACAACCCAAGCAGGGAGAAGATTTGTACGACCTGCACAGGGCTGGGCTTCTGGAGAACCACGCTCATGCACCTGAGATCAAAGCACAAGGAGGAGGAACATTTACCTTAGAGTGAACTCTAACCTCTTTAATCAAGTGTGCAATTAGCTCTCATCCACCTGCTAACATGAACATCTTTATTTTCTCATTCTAATTATCATTCCTGTCCCCCACCCCATGCACTCTTGCTTCCTGCTCTTTTAAAGCAAGGAAGCAACAGCATGATTAGGGAGAGGTTGTTCTCAACAGAAGTGGTCAGGGTCTCAAAACAGAGATCTCTGCATGTCACCAGGAGGACTAGGTGTCACTGAAAATTCTCATGCACCCCTAAACAGGTAAAATCGCTCACCCCAAGTCCCCTGCCCTACCCTTTGGGCTGTCATAACCCTGTGTCTGCTCTTAGAAATAAGTATTCTCTTGCTTTGCTGATTTAGCTTCTTTCCTTTCAAAACTATACGAGCACATATTTTAAAGTCAAATTGCTCTGCAAGGCTTTGTGATGAAAACAGCAGCATCTCCCACTCTCGACAAGCCACTCAGAGCCTCAAGAGCAGCCCTCAGCATCAGCCTTTCCTTTCCTAACTGCAAACGCCACACGTATTTATCTTCCCGGCATCTTACATTACAGGTGCTATCTGCTGGTGTCCCATTAGGAAGCTGACTATGCTGTCCTCATTCTCCATTAATCACCCATCCCTGTTCCCCTCGGACAGGTCTGTCCTCAGCCCCAGCATGATTTGGAAAACCAGCATTGCCTTGGTGCTTGGTGTTTGCATATTTACCCTTGTGAGTGCGGTCCCCAGCTGAGTTACACACTGTAGCACAATTACTTTTGTTTCTCCCACAACATTATGGTTCCTTTCCCTCCTTTCCACAGTATCTGCTTTCCCTGCAGCCTGTGGCTGTCCCAAGTCTGTGGGCTTGTGTGTGTATCTGCACTCGTGACTAGCTCCATCTATTGCTACTTTATCCCCAGACTCTGTGTACCAGCGTCGGCCTCCTTGCAACCTTTACCCAGAAAGAAACCCATCTGTTCATACTTGTCCACGTTACAGCCTGGGCTTCCCATGGTCCACTTCTTCTTGCATGGTTCCTCAGTAACTTCCTTAGTGGGTTTGTCCCCAGGAAATGTTCTTAAAATCTTGTTTATCCTAGTGGGTTCACGTTCTGCCCCAAACTTCTTTGATTTTCTGACTGGGGACCTAATTTTAGGCTAGACATTATTTCCTAGAATTTTGAAACTCTTGCTTCACTGTCTTTTAGGTCTAGAGTTGAGGCAAAGAAGTGTAATGTCCACCCAATTCCTGACTTTTCCTCTTGAGCTGTTTGCTGAGGAAGTGCTTTGGGTCATCTCTTTTATCAGAGCTCTATGACATTTTTCATGATATGGCTAGTAAGCCATTTTTGTTCTTTGCATGTGGTATATTGGTGGGCACTTTTGATCAAGAAAATCCTGTCCATTAGTTTTAAGAAGTGCTCCTCCCTATATTTTCCTGTTCACACCATGCTCCTATGATCTGTTCATTGGCCTCCCAGTACCTAGATTAATTCTCTTATTTTCCCCATCCCTGACTTCTTGGTCTTTCTACTCTAATTTCTTTCCAAGAAAGTTCTTCAACACATTTCAATATACTCACTGCATTTTAACTTTCAGCTGTCATTTCTATTTTCTTAGCTTTTATGGTTCCTTGAATGTTACTTCAATATAACACCATGCTAGTAAGCTTTATATCACTATAGCAAAAAACCCAACAATGGACACTTACAAAGAAAAACTCATTTCAGTTCATGGCTATGGACACTTGAGTCTGAGATCAAGTGGCTTCTGACAGGGCAGCACCTCCCAGTGGGTGTGTGGATCAGAGCCAGTCCTCGTACCTGGAGCCAGGAAGTGGAGAGGGACTGGAGCCCAGGGACCCACCACGCACTCTGAGGTCTCCAGTGGCCTAAGGACCTCACACTAGACTCCACCCCTAAAGGCCCAGAACACCTCCCAGAAGCAGCACCTTAGGGCCCAAACTTTCCACACACGGAGGTTTGAGCGACTCATCTGTGTTCAACCAGTCAAAGACCCTGCTGTTTTTGTCAGGATGCAGTGGTTGCCCCCATCTCTCTGTGAGTCCCACCATTCTCTTCCTCTGAGCCAATGCTGCTTCTACACGGTGATTATTGTTGTTTTGTGATGCACTCTGGCTGTGAGCTACTCCCGCAAGCATCTTGTAAAGTGGTCCACCCAGGGCTGGCTCAAGGCTCTGTGTGCTGTTCTCCCATGGTCTCTACTGCATGGTGATTTCCTGCCTGTGGAGCCCCAGCAGTAGCACTGCCTGCTACTGAGGTTCTCTAATCTCCGGCTTACAGGCCTGGGGCTGGTTGCCAAGGTCCTTGTCCTAAAAAGACGTTTGGAACCTTGTCTTCATCTGTCTTCTTTTGCCATGATAAATGCCTGAGACCAGGAAGTGTATGAAGAGGAGATGTTTCTTTAGCGCACAGCTGTGAAAGTTTGAAAGCATAGCATGGGGCTCTGCTGCCACCTGTGTGACTGTGTGGCATCCACACAAAGGAAGGAGCAGTCACACCGTGAGACAGGAAGCTGGAGGAGGGGCCAGGGCCAGCTTGAGCTGGCACAGCCGCTCCCTCTTGAGGGAACTCAACGAGGTTCCAGGAGAGCTGCATTAATCCCCGCTGAGGGCAGCAGCTACAGTGAGGGAATAACCACGCACGGGGCCCCACCTCTTAACAGTGCCATACTGAGGCTCAAGGACCCAGCTTCCAGTACCTGAGCCCTGGGGGACATACCCAGCTCTCAGCCTCGACTTCCGCTCTCCAGAAAGCTCCTCCAATGTGCTGCTGCTACTGCTGCCAGGCCCAGTTCTCTCCAGGGCAGGTTGTCCTTGTGGGAATATCTACGATTGGGATATGGGGCTTCCTCTGGTGCCAAGATGAAGCTGCTTTCCTGGTCCGGGATGTAAAATTGAGGACGACACCACATGCTCAGTCATCGATACAAGTCTGTTTGATGCAATTTTTTAGTAAATCAAAATAGATGCAAAAATGCACAGAGCACGGTGTTACAATTTTAAATAAAGACAGCATCAGCAATGCAGGTGAGCTTTCCTGTCGCTTCTCATTCCCTGGGGTCAGGCACCACACAGTCCAGTGCAAGACCTTGAGCCACAAGTTTCACCACCACATCACGCTTTAAAGGTCACAAGAGACTGCAAATTATATTTTCATATTCCCATCACCCAGAGTTTCTGGAACTTCCAAGAAGTGAAGGCTGACTCTCACCTGGCCTGAAGCATTTGGGGACAGAATAGTAAATTAACTGCGTGCAGTGCAGGAAATTGCCCAATATCGATAACTGTAACTGTGTGTCCTGCGAGTAATAGTTCTTGTCACACTGTACGCATCTCTTCCAAATACTTCGGTGAGTGAAATCACAGGTGCATGAATTGGTACAAAGAAGACCCTGACCCTGTCATTCTGAAATCTCTAGAGAGCTTGAGGTGTCTTTGGGGGATTAATCAAAAGCAAAGCAGCCTCCAGCTTCTGCTGAGAGAAAGAATAAATTCATGTTTTCTACCAGGATGTATGCGTATGTTGGGAATTTTCTCCCCATGCACCTACCTTAGCTGGTTAGTGTAATCCCCTGGCTGGGGAACTCGGATGCCCGCCTGTGGTTCAGAAACTGCGAATCCAAATTCTGCTTCTCCTTCACTTGCCCTTGTGGACGTCCGGACATCTCTAGGTCAAGTGAAGTGCTGAGCTCTGAGTCATCCCCAACTACCCAAGGGATCAGAAAATGCCCGTTACCTCAGATTTCTTGCAATTGCTCAATTGCAATTGCAATGCCAGAACAGTTACATTCTCCTGCAAATGAACTGTGCTTTATTCCTCTACATGGAGGCCACAAACCCCCACTGTGTCCCTGATGTCACCCTGGACACTGTTTCCAAAGCCCCGCCCTCTGGGGCTCTGGAGAAACTTTCCCACAGTGCCCTACCTTCCACTCAAAGGCAGTAGGTCACATTCAACAGCAGGGGCCTGGTTCCCATGGGGAGGTCACAAGATAAGCTCAAGTTTCCATGAATGCTTTGAGACCTGGGAGGGAAGGCAAGCCAAATTTTCAAGGTAATACTATAAATGTTCTTCAGAAACACCTTGCACTACTAAGTGGGACCCTAGAAAAACTGTGGGATGCATGCCAGGTTTTCCCAAGTAGCTTGTGGCCTACTTTTGCTCAGCTCTTGGAATGCAGTGTGTGTGTGTGTGTGTGTGTGTGTGTGTGTGTGTGTGCACGCTCGCACGTGCACTGCTGGTTGCATTTCCAGGTGCTACATGAGAACAAGGCACTTTTATGAAGAGAAGCATGAGCTCACAGCTCAGAACTGTAATGAGGCCACGCCTGAGTCCTCACTGTGTTTCCGGAAGCTGAGCTCCAGGACACCCAGGGCACTGGTGAACAGCCAGGACAGAGAGCATGGGAGAGCCGGGAAGCAGGCTCAGGCTCCCAGCACGTAGGAGAGGCTCGGGAAAGCAGCTTTCCACTTCTTGCAGGTGTTAGTTGCTTAGTGAGCGCCTGAAACAACCACAGTTGAGAGAAGCCACGGTGAATGACACCACAGGGGAGCCATGGCAGCTGACATAAGGTACCCTTCTTTGTGCTTTACAAACCCTGCTTTATGACATTCACTGAGATTTGTTTTCCTGCCTTTTGTAGACATAAAGTTCTTCCATGCCGGAGGGCTGCAGAGGCTCTGCATCCAAAGGTCTACAAGTAATGTGTTCCCAACTTCATGTGTTCACTCTGTGCCCATGGCACATGAATGCCCAGGGTTGGTCTTTCTAAATTAAGGCACACATGTTAATGTTTAGACATATGCTATTGTACACTCCTGCAGACAAAGGTGTAAATGTAACTTTTTCAGGTACAGAGGATTGCACCCAAGGCCTACTATACACTGAACTACATCCCCACTCCTTTTTCTTTATTTTTTTGTTTTGAGACAGGGTCAAAATTACTAAGTTGTGCAGGTGGGGCTTGAACTGGGAATTCTCCTGCCTCAGCCTCCCACAATGTTGGGATTACAGGTGTGTGCCACTGCTCTCAGCTATAAATGTACATTTTATAAGCCATTCCCAAGGCCCACTACATTCTGATATTTCTGCAGCATTTGGACCCAATACTGCACCATCTTGAGTTCTGCCCGTACAGGAAGCTGAGACCTTTCCAGCTGTATGCATGTGTATGGAGGAGCTGGATGTTGCCTCGGCAGAAATATTGATTAATTCCTGAGGAATTAATAAACATAGCATCATCGAGCTAGATAAACAGACACAAAGTAAGCCAACACTCCTCCGCCTTCTATCAACAAAAACAATTTTAATTGAAAAAGCAAAGCTGATCTAAAGGAAGCATGGAGTGTTCCATCTTTTGGAAGTAGGGCAGAGAAATGCTAAACTCCCAAGAGGTAAAAAGAGGACAGCAAAGAGATGCCAGCTTCCTGGTCAAAATCCCCCTGCTGAGGTTCAGAAATGACTATAAACATAGAGTCCTGGGATTCGAAATGCTAAGCACCAACCATATGAAATATGTTAATTTATGATTTGCAAGAAAATAGTGTGAGATGATGAACTTGTGGGGCCCCAACTGTACTGTGCTTGATGGTTCTACTTGTATCCCATGGTAGCTGTCACAAATGCCACATGCTTTGTGCTGTGCAACAGCACAACTTTATCTTGTGCTTCTACAGGTTACAACCTTCCCTCAAAATAATCTGCTGAATTCTTGACCCCCAGGACCTCAGAAGGTGGTCTCCTTTGAAAGACGGTCACTGCAAATGTCCTTAGATAGGAGGAGCTCACAGAGGGACAGGGCAAGCCCCTCACCCAGTATGGTGGGGTCCTTATCAGAACCCTATGAGGACCCTGCACAGGAGAATATCCAGGGGTGATGCTGAGGCTGGATGTATGCAGCTGTGCGTGGAGAAAGGCTGGAAGCGACCAAAGGAGGGGAGGGAAGGAAGGGTTCTCCCAGGGGATTTGGGAGGAGATGCCTGCCAGCACTTTGATCTCAGACTTACAGACCTGCAGACCTGTGAGAAAATAAGCTTTTGTGTTTCTGAGCCACTGTGAGGTTTAACTTGATTGTGTCAACGTGATTGGCTTGGGAGCCACCAAGGGCATTCATGGAGCACACTTCTGGGTGTATGTATGTAGGTCATGAAGGTTCCTTCTCCTGCTCTGCCCTGGCGCTGTTCCCCTACTGTGCATCCGAACCACCACAAACTAAACAGCTTTGCCTCTCCATGCCCTCCTGCCATGATGCTACTGCCTCGGAGCAGCCAACCTTGAACCAGATGCCCCGAAACTGCAAGCCAAGTTAAACTTCTGCTTCTTTAAGTTGTGGTTGTCAGGTGTTGTGTCCCAGCTACATAAAAGCCCTCTAATATACCCACCAGACCTGTGGTGATTTATCACAGCAGCCCCGGGAAATTAGCTTCACAGGAACTACCTAGGACATGGACCTATATGGAGGGCACCATGCTGCCCACCACAGTGGCCATCAGGGGATTCTGCATCCGTTTTCAATGAGAGGGAGGAGGATACCTGGACATCACTCTCCTACCAGAGAATACACACCACGACAGCAGAGGGGCTTGAGGTCTTGGTTCCAGACTGTTTTGAAGAATGTCTATACACTTGACTGGTAAGGACTCATGTCTATTGCTCCTGAGCCTGAAGGTCTCTGGTTACCACTGCCGATGTGGCCAGCAGGTTCCAGGCCGTGTGCATCTGCACCCTGCAGACTTGTTGGGACACAGACACTGTGAGATCCAAGTCTCCGAGTCAGCCTGAAAGTGCATCTGGAGCAAAGTTAGTTTTCATTTTTATCTTGATTTAGTTGTTTCTGTTGTTACCGTCAATGTAATAAAGACACATCTCCCTCCAGACCAAGGCCCAGGCAGGCTTACTGCTCATCAGAATCCACGTGAGTTCCCTGGGCCCGGGGCTCCACTCAGAACACAGCCCAAAGCACATCAGGTGCACACTTCCCCGGGAGACTTGGTTCTGGAGATCCATGCTTCTGCCATGGCCATGAGCTGTGGTGACCTCTATCAGCACCCACAAGCCTGAGCATGGCAGCATGAGAGCAGGACCCACAACCCTGAGCATGAGAGCAGCGTAGCTCTCAGGCCTTCACAGCTGCTGATAGAGGTTCATGGGGGAGAATTTGGAACACTGGAGTGAAAGGGCAGTGAGCTGCTTCTGGGAACAATTCCCTACCAGGTCCCGTGGACCCCAATCTCAGAGGCCCACTCCCATCAGCATTCACCACCCTGGCAGTTTCCACATGTGGGTCCTGGGCTCAGAGGCCAAGCACCTGTGAGAACCTTTAGGACGCACTTACAGGCTGACTCGGAGACTTGGATGGCACAGTGTCTGTGTCCCAACAAGTCTGCGGGGTGTAGATGCACACAGTCTGGAACCTGCCAGCCACACAGTGGTCTAGGGGTGCACATGGGCAGTAGTCACTGGGGAACTTCAGGCCCAGGAGCAATAGATATGAGTCCTTGCCGATCCGTCCTATGGCTCCTTCTCCCCACCTCAGAGAGACACTGTGGTGGGGCTTCTGTGTTTGGCACAGCATCGGCCCTCTCCATCCCCACTTTGGTGGGAGTTCAACAGTTACATTCTGAGGTCACACTTTCCCCTAGTGTCAGTGCTGCTAAGACAGAAGAGCACAGGCTGAGAGCATCTGATGAGGAAAACGCTATTCTTACAGTCCTGGAGACTGGAAGTCAAGGTCAACGGGCTGCATCTGGTGAGGGCTTTCAAGCTGCATCAGCTCATGGTGGAAGACCGGAGGAAGGAAGGACGAGGTAAAGGGCCAGTTCCCCCTTCGTATTAGGAGTCCACTCCGCGAACAACAGCAGTAAGAAACCCAGGAGGACTGAGCTATCCAGACCTAATCATCTCCTGATGGCCTCACCTCCCAACACCATTGCATGGGGGATCACGTTTCCAATGTGTGAATTTGGGAAACACAGTTAAATAGTGACTGTCAATTTTAGCACATGATCCTATTGGTGCTCCATTCTTTTTCTTTTATTTCTTTGTTTTAATTTTATTTTGAGACATGGTCTTGCTATGTAGTTCAGGTTGAGCTTGAACTCACTATGCAGCCTAAGCTGGCCTCAAACTCACAGTAATCCTCCTGCCTCAGCTTCCCAAGTGCTAGGATTACAGATATATACCACCACACATGGCATTGTTGCTCTATTCTCAAAGAGGCAAACCCCATTTGCAGCTCAACTAAGACTTAGGAACAGGAAGTTCAGGGAGGAAGGAAGGGAAAGGAAAGAAGGCAGGAAGACCCAGGAAAGTGAGTTCCAGAGTCCCTTGTGGTCGGCTTTGCCCCAAAGTGAAAGGCCAGCAGAGGGGGCACTGCAGACAGGCTCAGCCATCTTTGCACATCCAAAGCTCATGCTTGGCCAGGTGCAGACACTGTTCCTTCTGGTGGGAACTGAGTGTGGTCTCCGGGCCACAGTGACATGCTCAGTGGATGAGCACAGCTAAAAGCCAGCCTGCAGGAATCACCAGAAGCTTAGGAGGATAGCCAGGGACCAAGCAGATCCAACAGTGATGGGAAAATGATCCACAAGGGACAAAAGCAACGCTTTTTATTTTCCCTTGCTCAGGGAGAAATTACCTTGAGAATTTTCCTTAGTTCTCTGGAACAGAGTGAAGGAGGAATGATTTTCTTACTACAAAAATAAAAGCATAAAAGAGAAAAAGTCCTGACAGAGATCTTAGGGAACATTTTTATAATCGTGCCTTTTACTCCCCCATTTCCAGGCAAGTCACAGTAAGGAAGATACAAAATTCACTACCACATGAAGAGCTTTCAATGTTCTAGTTACTAGAATGTTGAATGACATAACAAAACAGAAACCCTGACTCCAAAACTAATTTTCCATATTCTTTTGTTCAATTATAGTACTGGGTGTGCAGTTCTTAGATCTTGCTGTGCCCAGGGTGGCACCCCCAGATGAGTGCCATCTGTGTGCCCATCTGCTTTCCAGCACCCTGCAGCCATGCTGGCAATGGCCGCTGGGTTCTGTGGGGACCCGTGCTAAATCTGTCAGCCTACAGGCTACAGTTGCCTACAGGCCAACTGACAATGCCTAGTGGACACCTCATGGAGTATCCAGAGAGCATCGTATTAGCTTATTATCAGTGGACCCAATAATGCTCTTTGACCATGAACAAGTTTTACTCCAGTGTAACTGTCCTGACTAAATGGCAAGTTCCCTCTCCTCATGTGTCCATTCCTATAACTTTACTATTTGCAGACTCCAAAAGGAATGCCCTGGACCTCATCAAGGTGAGCGCTCACTATCACCTTAAAGAGACCAGTGTCTTCGGTCCCGGTGACAGCATGCTGGTGCCTTGGTCACTTTCTCATCTATAGGACACAATATACAGCACCCACAACTTAAAGGAAAGGTGGCTCCAAGCATGGAAGAGGGGGTGGCAGAGAAAAGCTGCTTGCATCATGATAGCCAGGAAGCAGAGGATGGAGGAGCTGGGTGAGGAGAGACATGCTCTTCCAGGTCACCCCTCCAGTGACCTTGCCTTTTGTAAACAGACTTCACTCCCTAATGGCAAGTCAGCTATGTGTCCCTCATGACTCACTCACCTTCCAAAAGCCCTGCCCAAGATCACAGGAGGCCTCTGGGGGATCTTCTTGATCTAAACCACAATATTCCGCCTCTGGCCCCCAAATAACTTATGTGCAAAATGCATTTAGTCCATCTCTAAGAGTCACCAAAGTCCTAAAAATTCCAGCACTGCTGAAGAGTCCAAGTCCAAAGTCTTTCTAAGACTGATGGCAAACTCTTAGCTGTTTGCCCCTGCAAAAATCAAAAAGAAGATTAAACACTTCCAACATATAATGTCACAGGGTAAATATTCCCTTTTGAAAAGGGAGGAACAAGCTGGGCTTGGTGGCACATGCCTATAATCCCAGCGCTCTTGAGGCTGAGGCAGGAGGATCTCTGTGATCGCGAGAACTGCTGAGGCAGGAGGATCTCTGTGAGTTCGAGACCAGCCTCAGCTACATAGTGAGTTCCAGGTCAGCCTCAACTACATAGTGAGACCCTGTCTCAATAAACAACAACAAAAAAAAAAAAAAAAGAAAGAAAGAAAGAAAAAAAGAAAGAAGGAAGGAAGGAAAGAAAGGGGAGGGGCAGAGGGTTAAAAAGCAATGGGACCAAAGCAACCCTGAAACCCTGTGGGGCAAACATTAATTCCTGTAGCTCCATATCTAGCACCTGGAGCACAAAGATAGAAGCTCCAAAGGGCTCGGGCAGCCTATCCCTGTGACATTGCTAGTTGTAGCCCTCAGAGATATCACCTTTTCTTCAGCCGGCTCTGCTCACTGCCTGTGATTTTTCCTCTGTTGATGTTGCATGTTCCTGGCTTCTCCAACTTCCTGAGGTCTCCACTGCACTTTCAGCTTCACTTTCACAGCTACATGTCCTGTCCTCTCAGAGGCACACTGCCTGCCCTCCCTGCCTTCTTCCGAAATCTGATGAAAGCTTTCCTGAACCCACCACTCTTGCATTCTGCATGCTCATAAAACCAGCACATGAATGATGCTGAAGTCTGCTATCTGCTCAAGCAGTATCCAGACCCCTTTGGATCATGGCAGAGGCATCTTAGCTTCAGCTTGGATGGCTGAGGACTGGGAACCAAGTCCCAAAGTTCCAATTCCCTAATTGGCCCCTTTTGAGCATGGGTCCCAGAGGCTGTCTTCTCAGCTTTCACCCTTGAGTCTGTGATGGGTTGAGTCTTAGAAATTCTTGAGGTGCCCTTAAGCCATTGTTACTATTCCATCCTTCCTGGTGATCTGATGTGAACTACTTGTCTTTCTTTTTTAATGCTAATCTTTTAGCAACAGAGCCCTCTTCTGCTCCACCTTTGTAGGTGCTTCCTTTCTAGGGAAACTAAAATATTTTCAAATGGTCTTTTTGCTCCTGATGTTCAGTATAAACCTGGATAAAAGCTATCAGCATTATCCATGGCATAGTCTGAACATTGGGCCGCCTTGAAATTTCCTCTAACAGATTAATTAATCTGCCACCCTTAACCTCATTCTTCTATCATTTTTTCTGACCACAGCTTTTTTTTTTTTTTTTTTTTTTTTTTTTTTTGCCAGAGCAAAACACACATGGTCTGAAATCCAACTGCCAGTGGAATCCTTATTCCCAATGGAAACCTCTTGAACCTTGTCTTTACTGTCTGTGTTTCTGTCAGCAGCTGGGCTTCTGAGCTCTGACCAGAATCTCCCATCAAGCTTGGCTTCCAGCATTCCACAGTTCTCTAGCCAGCATCTCCAAATCTTTCCATTTTCCTCCTGCAAGCCAATTCCAAAAGCTTTCAAAACACATAATCAAGCATATTTGCAGTAACGGCTCCGCTCTTGGCACCAAAATCTGTCTCAGTCACTTTCTCATCACGGAGACACAATGCCCACAGACTAAAGGAGGCTCAAGGCTATAGTCCATGGTCAGCTGGCTTCAAAGCAGAAATATCATAGCATAAGGGTAAAGGAGAGCTGCTCAGGTTATGGTTACCAGGAAGCAGAGAAAAGGAAGGAGCTGAAGAGAGAGATAGACCCTTCCAGGTCACAACCCAGTGCCTTGGCTCATCTGATCAGACTCCACCTCCTAACAGCAAGTCAGCTGTAAAGCCCCACAATTCTATCACCTTCCCAAAGCCCCATCTGAGAGCACTTATGTCCCATGGGGGATATTCTTGATCAAAATCATAACAGATAGAGTCCTTGTGCATGTGAGCACTCAGCCCAGGCATGGCAGTGAAGGCATGGCAGTGTTGTACCTGAGCTGGGCAGAGGAACGTGGCCTGTAACCCACAGAATCAGAGTGGAAATCTAGAAATATGGCCCTGAATGCTGCAGCCCACACCCCAGGTGGGAGCCAGAGCGATGGCAGGAGGGTACAGTCAGGGTCTGTGGAAACCTAGGAGAGGAAGTCTCAGCTGAGGTGTAGGGTGGGTCAGGGCCACTCAGGAAGGAGCTCACAGCACCCTCCAACCCTAGCTCATGCCTGTGTTGTTGCCAGCCTTTTCCCCATGGCCCTGTGGCCTCAGCATGGCCATTCATCCAGTGGGGCATCAGTTTCCCACTTGGGATTTCCTGTGGGCACAGTGGGGTGACACAGGCAGGGTCCTCAGCACCAGAGCCCCTGTTCCTACCTCCCACTCCCCCAGCCTTCATACTCCATCCTGGTCCCCCTCCCTGAAGTAGGAGCCAGGGCATCTCTTATCCTAGAGGCCAGGAACATGCCCCCCTGTCTACCCTGACCCTGGCCCAACTCAGCTGGCCAAGGTGCCCATGCTGTGGTGGGCACAGGGATGGGGGGCTCCTGTGGTTGATATCCATGTGTGATCCAGAGTCCTCATCTTAGTTTCTTCTCATCCCAGCCATGGGGACAGGCACAATAGTAGTCTGGCAAAGCAGGCACCAAGGCTAGCAAGATGGTAGCACTGTCGTGTCCTGGTCCCCTCGTTGATCTGTCTGCCCTCTAGTGGCAGAGGAGGCCTGCTGCTGTCCCTGTCACCTTTGCTGCCTCTGTCCCAGACCCCCTCCACCCTCCTGCTCTGCCAGAGCCTGCTCTTCCCACCCAGAGCCTGGCATCCTGTCCCCAGGGTGTGGGGTTCCAGGTATCACAGTCACTACCAGGAAGTGGGGTCCCCAGGGAACATCAGGATCCTGTCCAGCCTCTGTGGGTCCCAAGTTACCTGGTAGCATCCCCTCATCCTTTCCTTCCTCTCCTTCCTCCCTCCCCTACTACTGCTTGGCTTGGGATACGTACGCCTCTGCTTGATGCTGGCAGCTCTGCTGCTGTGAGGGGAGCCATGCTTTGGCTGAAGCTCACCTTCCTCCCTCCCATCCTCCATTCTTTTTCCACTTTCCCTCTATCTTTCCCTCCCTTCATCCCTCTTTCTTTCTTGCTTCTTCTTCCTTTCCTTCCTTCTCCCCCATCTTCCTTCCTTCCTTCCCTCCTTCCTCCCTGTGCTGGGGATGGAACCCAAGCCTCACATGTGCTAAGCAAGGGCTCCCTCTGGAAATTTACACTGATGATGGTAGAGAAACAGAAACCAGGCCCAAGGGTCATCTTTGAGCTGCTGATCTCGCCGTCAGGGTCCACGCTTCCTCTGAACTTGCCATTTTTCAAAATAATCCACTTCCTGACTGCTCAGGCCAGTGTGAGTCCCATCATTTCCTTTTGGAAGTATGGCTCCAGCCTGGTACACCCAGCTCAGGACAGAGCTTAAGACCCACTGGTCCCTCCATTTTGTCCTTCCAGAAGACTCATCTTCCAGTTGGGGCACTGCAGAAATATGTGCAATCATCACATGTCAATTTAAAAGAATAAAGTAAAATTTAAAAAGAAAGAAAGAAGCTGAATTGTGGTCAGAGCACTGGAGGTCTTGGATCAAGCCTCACCTGAAAGCTAGCTATCTTCAGACTCTTATTCTGTATGACTTTTACTGCCCTGTATTGTTTAGGTCAGTTGGGTCTTGTTTCATGCTTTTCTCAAGTTCAAGTTTCTTGTGATGAGCTGAGGACTGACAGCTTCCCAGCCACAGAGCTGGGGCCATCCATGGCCCAACTTTCTGTTCTCTGTTAATACAGATGAAGGTGCTCATCGAGAGTTTGTTGAAATCAAATAAGCTCCCTTTCATGAGTTTTGGTTTGCACATGTTTCAAAAGTACTATCAAAATATTGGTTAAAAAATTCTAACCAGCCTTAACTTTTATTTTCTTCCTTCCTTTCCTCTCTCTCTCTCTCTCTCTCTCTCTCTCTCTCTCTCTCTCTCTCT
>NW_022900921.1:47954680-47989564 GCF_012274545.1 Fukomys damarensis | reverse complement strand
GAGCCAGGAGCCAGGGGACGTGGCCTCCAGGTCAGATGCTACACAGGAAGCCAGAGTGACTAAGCAGACTGCTTGAGCTGGGCCAGGCAGCTTCAAGGGCCTGGTTTCAAGTGGGGAACATTCAGTGCAAGAAAACAAGGGAATATGGGCTTTTGTGGTTAAAAACCATGGCTTCAGGAATGGCTGGATCCAAGTGACAGGAACACAAAGCTAATACATGCAGTTGAGGAGCCCTCAGGACAGAAATGTCTCTCCCTGTTGTTTTGGTAAAGGGTGGGGTGCCCTCTCCACCCCAGCAGGGCTCCCTACTCCTTCTGGACTATAATCACAATGGATGGGAGGTTATGGGGCTGCATTTGGGCAGGTCTGAGTCACCAGGCTATGCCCAGCTAGGGCAGCTGTTTAGAGCTTCTGGTGGCCAGGCTGTCTGTGGTCTTCCTTGGATGTGTGTGCCACATCTCACTGTGCTGTCTCTTCTATCTGTGCATGTCCATCGGTGCCCAAATCCCCCTTTTCAGTATGTCTTGGAAAAGGGTCTTCGTAATGATCTCCCGTAACTCGATGACCTTTGCAAAGACCCTATTTACAAATGAGGTCCTTTCTGTCTGGAGGTACTGGAAGTTAGGACTTGAACATAGCACTTCTAGAGTCAGGGTCAATTCCACCCACCGGGTGGGAAAAGCCAGAACCAACATAAGCCGTGCATGTAATAACAACAGCACTTCTCTCGTGGTTCCTTGAGGTCTATAGCCAAATCCACAGAAGCTTTTTCTTCCAATGCCTAGTTCTGGTGAGCAGGCTGTAAATAAAGGAGGTAGCCTTCAGGGCGCTCCTGTCCACCCTGCCCCTGAGAGCTGTACACCATGAGGCTGGGAGTCACAAGCCAAGCTGGAGCAAAGACTGCTTCATTGCACAGCCAGCCTGGCTCCCCACTGGGGATGACTGAGACTCCAGGTGGAAGATGTCTGCTGGGTGTGCCATCCTCTACGGGGGAGGCTGCAAGTGTGCCCCCATGTTCCTTTTTGGGGATGACTGAGACTCCAGGTGGAAGATGTCTGCTGGGTGTGCCATCCTCTACGGGGGAGCCTGCAAGTGTGCCTGCCCATGTTCCCTACCTGAGACGGCCACCAGGCCAGACTGGAGGGGTCAGTGCCTGTCTGCAGGGAAGAGCCATCTCCTCCATCCTCCTAGGACTGGGTGACGTGTGACCCTGTAGTCCCTGACACAGAGCCACATCCCAATAAGTCAGGGCCACTGAGCACAGCCAGAGGGGGTCACAGCTAAGCCACGAGTGCCCGTGTCACTGTGGCTGTAACTGAGAGCAGGTGGCCAGCCCCAGGCCACACTCCTGTCCTTGACAAGCAATAGTCCCAGCCGAGGGTTAGGGGACTCAGGAGGGATCAAGAGCAGTGACTGCTCACCATGCTCACTCCCCCCTACCCTCAGACCGGCCTCCTCTGCAGAGACCCCCGTGACCTCCCCAGATCCCCAATGCATCCCTCCAGGCCATGAGGCTTCTCTGTCCCCACAGCTTCCTCTCTTCTTCCCCTAACCCCTGCAGTGCAACCTGGCCTGTGGCTGTCTGTGACCCTGGCCTCTGGCCAGGCCTTGCTCTGTTTCTGAGGGGTCCTGAGGTTAGGGCCATAAGAGAAAGTGGCAGACTTGTTTGCTCCTGCCAAGCAGGCTTGTGTCCCCAGCAGAGCTGGAAGAGGGAGAGAGGGAGCCTAAGGAGAGGGAGCCAGGTTAAGGGTGGGGGCCAAGGACACAGGAACTCCATGGTCCCCAACCACAGCAAGTGAAGAGTCCATGTGGCCTCCTCTCTGAGGCCCCCTCTCTGCAGCAGTGGCCAGGACCGTTAACCACTAGTGGGTCAGTGATGACTGCCTGTAATGTCTCTTGAAGTGCCTGGAGCAGCTGACTCTGCTGGCCTTGGGGGCAGTGGGCTGTGACCTTACACCAGCTGGAACCCCTTGTTCCAACACATCCCACATTCTGCCTGAGGGACAGTAGGGTGAGCACACTCAAATGTGTACAGAGGGTGAGCTGGGGACAAGACGTGGGGCCCACACAGCAGGGCTGGCATCTCGGGAGGGTCTGTGGATGCCACAACCTGGTCACTGAGCTAAGTCCCATGGAAATGTTGTGTGACCCACTTCCATGAGGGGCCTGGAGTGGCCAAAGCCACGGAGACAGAGGTAACCTGGTATCGGCGGGGTGTCGGGGACAGCCCAGTGAGGACGAGGAGGATGCTCCAGGTGGACAGCAGCCATGGCTGTACCACCATGTGGACATGGCTACGATGTCTACATGGCTATAATGACACATTCTATACTACACAAGTGTTCTACTACTATGGAAGTTTGGGTGCGGAGCAGAGTTGTGCCAAGTTGGCTGCTGATCATGAAGACTCCTGAGCCATAAATCCAGAGCACCTGCCCAGGCATGGGCCACAATGCAGCAGGGAGATGTTGGAGTGCTGGCAGGGGACAGGGTGGGGGTGTTGATTGAGACCAGGAGACCAGGACAGGCCATCACCCATACAGGAGGGGACCTGAGGATGCTGTGACAGAGGGTGTGATGGCTGCAGAACCTGGGACCGCAGGGTTGATTTGAGACCAGGAGACCAGGACAGGCCATCACCCATACAGGAGGGGACCTGAGGATGCTGTGACAAGAGGATGTGATGGCTGCAGAACCTGGGACTGCAGGGTTGGAAGCCAGTTCTAGCAGATGACAGGTATGACTCTGAGGAGGGACCATAGCATGTCCTCAGATGTCTTCCAGTGGTGACTGGAAGCCCTGGGGGTTGCAAGTGGAGTCCTGGGAACAGAGAACCGGTGAGTCCTCTGCACTCTGCTTCAGGGATCCCTCTGGGGCCAGCACGATATTCAGAGGGGGTGGGAGAGGCAGGGAGTGACGTGCAGGATCTTCATCAAGCTGGAAGCTGTGGGAGGAGAGGCAGGGTGTTCCAGGGCTTCCTCCACATGGCCAGGGGAGACTCACTGAGCCGGAGGCTGGCTAAATACCCACACGAGGACTCCACGTAGCGAGGAAGATTTCCACTGATGCTGGAGAAGGCCCCAGGGAGCGGGGGAGAGGACTACAGGAGCAAAGAAGGCAGGTGGAGATGAGGGCCCTGCCCCGTCTCTTTGTTCAAACTCTCTGTTCCCTAGCCTGCTGCTCTCTGTACCCCTCCTTGCTCAAAGTGGCGAAAGGGCTGAGGGCTCCTGCTGTCTGGCCCTTTCTCAGCTTTGACTCTATTGCTCCTTCCCAACCCTGGGCCTGTTACATCCAAAATGAAACCAGCTAGTGAGGACTCAGCATCTGGAAGGACAAAGGCAACCTCGGAGAGCAGGGACAGTATGTACCGCACACCTTGCTGCCAGTCCTCTCCCGGCTCCCGGGAAAGACCCTCTCCCAGCCTGCCCACCTGGTCCCAGGGCTGAGACAGGAGAGCAGGTGGATTCTCCCTACAACCCCAAAAGAGAATAACTCCAAGTACATGAGGCAAGAAGACATTTAACATTTTTCTTTAACTACTGCATTATACAAATAATATAAGAACATGGTTTTACTGAAAAAAAAATTCAAACGAAGCTGATAAAGCAAAAATTTCCCTGGAGATATCTCCTCTCTTTCCCCCACTGGAAGTACTCACTCAATTGATCAGCTGTGTATTATTTCTGCAACTTTCTTACGCGTTTAAAACATCTATAGACAGAAGTAAATATATTGTTTTTGTTTTGGATGGGTATATTTCCAAAAAGGGGATTGTACTAAATATACATAGCAATTTGCCTCTGATCCTCTTTTAGTGAGGTGACTAGGTATTCTTTCGATATTACTTTGTGTAAGCCTGATTTGTAGCAGCTGGCTATATGTGAGATGAAGATTAAATTAATTACAATTTATTGAAATTTAAAATTTAGCTTTCAGCGATGCTAGCAGCCATATTCCAAGCAGTCTACAGGCATGGCTAGGGGCTGTGGTACAGGACAGCATAGCCATGGGACATCTGCAGTCTTCCAGAAAGTTCTGGAAGATAGTGCTGAGAGGACGGTTCTTCTTGAATAATGGATCCTCTCCCGCAGCTTGGAGGTGTGAGAGTTAGAAGAAGCTTTTCTCCCAACACTGGGTTCTGAGAGGAACACTACAGTGAGTATCCTTTGTGTGGAAAACTAGGTCAGTCACAGCAGACACTTTCTCCAAGGGGTGGAAATCAATTCCTGGAGCTAAGGTGGCAGCCAGGCATTTAGAGCTCAAAGGCAGCTCTGAAGATGGTTGTTTTGCCTTTGCTTTTAGGAGTGAAATTCCCTCCAAATGCTAAAAGTGCTTGGGACCCCAGGGTGTTCTCACGACTCAGACCCTCCTGCCCACTGTGCCCCACGCGGCTCTCTTCCCAGCTTCCATATGCATGGGCTGCACGTGTCTGCATTGGGGTGGCTCCACAGGAGCTGTTGTTTATTCCAAGGTTAGAGATGAATAGTGGTGAAGTGTAGCTGCCCCGGTACCACCACTAACCTGCTTTTAACACTCCGTGGGGAGGGGACGAGCCCGGGTCCCAAGCATCAGAACTGGCAGGCTCTGGTCCCAACCTTATTTCATGTGGGGAAACAACAGACACTGGCAGCACCAGAACAGAAAGGACCAGGCCGTTTTCACCAAACTTTCAAATACTGCAGCAGAATCTCAGTTTTGTATGGTTGGGTGGTAGGACTCCTCAGTCAAATCAATTATGCTTATGTATTTTAAGGGTCCTCCTTTGCTTGTTCTTATAATTGTTCATTCATTCATCCATAAATACTTATTGTCTAACTTTTGTCAGGTGCCTGGGACACCACAGTGAGCAGGACATTTGTCCCTGGCCCTCAGAGGCTTCTAGTGTTAGAGACAGGCCAGGACCAAGTGGATACCCTGCAGGGTGCCAACTGCCAGAGTAGCAGCCCAGCTGTCACCTCTGGGCACTTGGCCAGAACTGGGGACCTTCCTGGTTTGCATTTTTCTTGCACCTCTGCTTCAGGATGAGTGTGTTCAAGGATACAGAGCCCTTTGGGGCAAACCACATCAGACCCCAGAGTGCCATGTAAAGAAAGCACTTGTTTGACACCACAAGTTGCTTCCCTGAGGTCAGCTAGCTTATGATCAAAACGGGGTTTGACTTTTGGAGCAGGAGAAAGAGCTCTCCTCGGAGGGCCTGGTCACAGCAGAGGCTGGCTGACAGCCATTGGCAGTGGGCAGGGGATCCGAAAGATGATCTCAGCCATGCCCTGCCCAGGTGTACCAGCAATTGCTTGAGCAAATTCCAGTTCCATATACAGCACCCAGGCTCTTGAAGCCTACATCGTCACTAGAGTGAGTGCTGACTATGGGCCACACAGTAAAATGGCATCACACAAGAGGAAGTGCAGCTGGAGAGCCTCAAAAGAGGACCCTAAAAGACACCAAGCAGCCCCATTCTGCCATCCTTTGTCCTGGGACCTCAGAACCATCAACCCCCAAATGCTCAAAAAGAGCCCTCTGGGGCAGGACTTGAACTCTCGTGCTTGACAAGGGACCAGACCAACATTCAAGGATCAGGCAGGAGCCCAGAGGCAGAGGGCCGGTGAGCCTAGCAGCAGCACAGCCTGCCATTCCAGATGCCTCTGTGTTGAAAACTCACTCTGTGTTCAAAGGAGCCCAGTCCACCCCAGAAAGCAGAAGCCTCCAGAGCTCAGCCAGCCGATGCTATGAGCCACCCTGTGCCTCTCTCCTCAGACACCTTCATCTCATCCTCACTTGCTGGACCCCAGGCAGGGCAATTTGATAGGGAAGATGAAATGAGCCCTGTATTTCACCCTTCCATCTCTCCACTGCAAGGAGCTGCTCAGGAGGCCCAGGCAGCACCTGCAGCCTGAGCCGGATCATGGTTTATCATAGTAAGTAGATGCATATCCAGCACTGAATTTTAGCTGAATTCCTCAAAGCTTGTCACTGGATCCTCAAAAAACAATTCTGACATGCTGCTGTATGCACAGCTGTACTCTGGGATGCCTGCACAATTTTTGTAGCTGCAGGCACTGGCGGAGACACAGTTGGGGAGAGGTGGTGCCACCCAACACAGTTGGCACACAGCTGGCACGTGAGTGCTCACCCTGCACCCGGCACCCTCGAGGCTGAGCCGTGTGTGGATCTGGACACAAGCAGTGAGTGTGGTCTGAGTGGGTCCCTGAGGACATGTGTGTGTGGGAAACCTGGTCCTGGGTGTGGAGAAGCAAAGGGAGGAAAGAGGAGCAAACAACAGGGCCAGGGACTCATCATCATTTGACTCATCCACTGGGCCCTCCCATGGCAGCCCCTGTGGGCCAGGCACAGCCCTGAGTTCCCACTGCTGGCACCAGGGTGCCTGTCCCCATAGACGGGCCCTGGACTCCTGGCACTGCCCAGGAGAATGAAGGAAGGAGCTCTAGGGCCACAAACCATTGCTCACTCTGGTGCTCCAGCCACTGCCATCCTGGAGACAGGGAAGGACTTTGCCTGCTCCGTCTCCTCTGTAAGCCCAAACTCCCAGGGTGCAAGGGGACAGCAGGTTTCTTCCTGGGACAGCCTCATCACTGAACAGGGCTTTGGGGCAGAGCTGGATGGCCAGACCCAGGCTGATTTGTGGCAGGGACTGAGATCAGGGTGCTCTTAGCCATCTCCCTTGGGTGTGCCCGATGGTGAAGGGAGGTGCTCAGAGCACGCCATCCTAGTACTGTGTCTGGGGACCTGTGGTGTCCAGGGGGAGACTGAATGCTTCCCCCATGGCAGAGTGAGAGAAGGGGACCTGTGCAGGAGAGTGCAGAGTGTCTCTGGAGGCACAGTTCTGACACTGAGGGACCGCGTCCTAATGCACAATCATGGTCCTACGAATGGACAGGCAGATAGTGCAGGGGCTGGCTTGGAGGAGGGTGGCTGAGTATGGACCAGGAAGCCACCCAGGGATCCCAAGGCATTAAAGGACCCATGTGACATTCGTGGAAGGAAATGATCAGTAGAGGACAGCAGGGCATAGGAAGTGCCCAGCCAGTCTCTGAGAGACACCCACACTGCAATCACCACTGTCACCAGAAGGAAGGGGTCAGTGACTCTGTGCCCTTCGAGGCTCCACTGATGAGCCACACACAGATGTGTGTAGATCCATGTATACACAGGCAGGTGATGGCCGTCATGTGGACACGGATGTGTGATGGAATGTCACTCAGCTTTACAAGAAAGGAGCTTCTCACACACGGGACACCTCGGAGGCAACTTAAGGGCGTTATGCTCAGGGACAGAGTCCGTTCACAAAGACAGATGCTGTGGGATTCCACTTAAAAGGGGGCCACCTGGATAGTCAAAAATTCAGAGACAGGGAGTAGAATGGTGGCTGTAGTTGGGGACAGCTTTTCTAGACCAAGAGCTCTGGACACTTGTCGCACAGCAATGTGAACGGACTTAACACTGGGCTGTATGTGGAACTTGGTTAGAGCAGAAATTTTGTGTTATGCATATTTTGTGGTATTTACTTATAACCAAAAGTACATAAGCAAGGGCCAGACAGGACTTTCTTTCCTCTGCCCATGGAAGCCGCAGCCAGGGAGCCATCACACCTTTCTGGATTCACTGAGGCTCGTGCAAATAAAAGAGACCAGAGCTGCTGGGGTCCCCAACCCACTTCCTCATGCTGCACTAGTGAGTACCACTGCTGCTGTCCCTGGTGGATCCCCAGAGTCACCTGCCTGGCCAAGAGGGAAGCTGAGCTCCTGCCCATCACCCTCTGTGACACAGTGGTGACTCTATACTTGGGTTGGGCATCTAATCATTATAGATGGCATCTGTGTGAAGTGTGGTCCCAGTGGCTCTGTGATCATGGCCACCCAATGTGAGAGTTTGAGAGCTGGGATCCCTGATGTTTAAAAAGACCTGTGAAGGCTGGACCCAGGGGCTTGGTGCTGGCAGGTGCAGAGAGAGGCCCCCCAGGAAGGTTGGGCAGGGAGTGGGAAATGGAAGTGGTGCAAAGCTCAGAACACAGATAGGCAGTGCCATGTGGGACTCAAGTGCTGCAGCCTCCTTCCCCGACAGTGAGGGTGGTAGGGATACCCTGCTGCCTCAGCCTATAGGCAAAGGCATCTGGTGCAGAGGGACCCTCTTTTGCATGGCATGAACCCAAGGGAACCCCACTCTCTCTAGCCCAGAGGGTTCTTCAGAGGAGATAGGTATGAAGGAAATTGGGGAGCCCCTCCTTGTGGACCAGAAAATCAGCCAGTCTCTTGGCAGCCACCACAGCAGCTGGGAGGGGAGCCTGGGCAGCTTCTTCCTGTCTCTGCCTGCTGTGGACTGGTGTCCCCAGAGGCCATGTGTGGCGGGCCCAGTTCCCAGCCCATGGCTTTCATGGCAGGTGATGAGTCTTCAGAGGGTGTCCAGCCAGAAGTCTCTGCCCCTTGGAGCCATGGCCTCAAAGAGACTGTGGGATCCAGCCCTTCTTCTCCCCCTCTGCCACTCCCTCCCCTACTCTGTACAGGCCCTAGGTGACAGAGCCAAGGAACCCAGGGAAACCCTGCCTCCCCATAAGCTGATGGCCTCAGGTTCGTGCCACAGGATAGGGAAGTGACTAATGTGTCTCTATGCAGCCCTTGCTCCGTGTGGTTCCCCTGCCTGCAGGACAAAGGGGAAGGACAGGCCTAGTCTCAGTTCGTAAGGTCTCGCTGAGCTCCAGAGTAGAAGGCCACCCTAATGATTATGCTCAAAGCAGACTGTACGCAGTGCAGGCTGTAAAGAGCTAACCCCTTAATTGGCTCATTTTAAGAAGCAAGTCTGACTGAAGCTTACGTGACTCACAGAAGCACCTCATAAGCACTGTGGTAGCTCACAGGTTAGCATGACCTTCCCACTAATGGCCACAGCAGAGAGCAGAGAGATGGCCTGTGAAGCTGTGGGGCTTGACATGAAATAACATAGTAGCTGAGGTTGGAGTAAGTTGTGCCCAAATTCCATTCCCACAACTAAAACTTTAACTAGAAGGACAATGTTCTAATTACCCTATATTTTGTCTATTCTGCTCCTAATTCGAGAATGCTTTGTGTTTTCCTTTACAGGCCTTGCCTGTATTAGTATCCATAGCAACTGCACAACTACATGTCCTGTCATGTAGTTCCCCTTTACCCCAATTTGATTACCAATAAAGATCAGTGGCCTGGGCTGATCAGGGCCTCCGTTGGTTGCTCAGCACTGGCCATCATGGCTCCCCGTATCTTTTCTTTTTAATTCTGTCTTTGTGTTTTTCTTCAGCCCTGCATCAGACACTGGGCAGAAGCCTGGAACCTACTGCGGGGGTCTCCAGTACAGCAGGACTGAAAGGAAGCAACCCTATGGGCAATAGAAGCTAGGCCAAGAGAAAATACGTAAGGAAGAGAAAACATGGCCCAACATCTCCTGTATGGAAAAGCAGGCTTCCTATGAGAGGCCAGGCCATGCCCTTTCTTGAAAGTTGAGAGTCCACGAGACTGATGCTGTCACCTCACTGCAGTGTCACAGGAGAAGGAGGGGTGAGCCAACTCCCTCCACATCTGACTCCATACCTGAGACTGGAAGTCAGGGTGTCCTGGCCAAGGAGGAGGGAACAGAGCTGCAGGAGGATGTGGGACAGCTTTACAGATGCAAAGCAGAGTGACAGGAGGTCAGCAGTCAGCCTCAGTGGGAGCAGCAGGGTGGATGGTGGCCCTGGTCCCCTGGCCATCACGGGGTCAGCAGATATAGAGATTTTCTTCTGTGATCTGGTAACTTCCCTCTGCCTCTGTCCCCAGACGCATGGTGGCCAGGGAGGCCTCTGCCTTGCTGCTAGAGTCCATTCTTCCTTCCCACCCTCAGATCTCTATCTTGGAGCATCGTGTGTCCCCTGGCCCTGACCTGAAGCTGAGCTGCAAAGTCACCTCAAGAGCCTGTGGGGGACTCCTGGTGGGTAGACCTTCAGCATAGGGAGGGCGAGGCAGGACACTGCTCTTAGGCCCTCTTCACACAGGTTCTTGTCCTCTGGGCTCAGGCTGCACCCACTCATCTGCTTCTGGGGACTAAAGCTCAGCTGCTACTGAGTAGCTGCTGTTATTACTGCTCCACAGCCACAATCTCCATGCACGGAAACATCCTTGACTTCCCTGCCTTGCTTTCACCCTCTGCCTCCAGACGCAACTGCTGTGGTCATAAAAAGAAACACGATTTTGCAGATGAAGCTTATTAACATGCCATCAGTACACCATGTACCCTTGAGCAAGCTGCCTGGTCTCTGTGAGCCTCAGTTTCCCCATCACAGAATGAAGAGGGGTTGAAGTGCTATCTAGGGTTCAGTGAAACAAAATTCATTAACTGTGGGATTTTCCAAACCTACAGCATCCCCGCCCTGAGAAGGAACTGTGGGCTTAGGGGAGCACTGGGCACCTGTACCCAGGTGGGTATCCTCCCCCAGCTGCTTGCTCTGAGCCATGATGCCCCCACTAGTTTGGCTGCTGCCCACTGCCAGAGGCAGTGCCCTTCCTTCTTCCTGTGTTTTGAAAACATACATCTTCAGTTGAATACTTCAGTCCTCCCACCGGGCCTCAGTTTTAACGTGGAGCCACTTTGATACAAAGGACCAGAGGGGAAATGCTCATTCCTATAGCTCGTTTCTGGAGAAGAGCCTCACTCTCTCACTCCCTGGAGAGGTAGAATGAGATAAAACAACCAAGTGCTGCCTTCAGCAGTTCCTGTGGGGTTGCAGTGAGATCTGAGGCCCACTTTGGTCCCTGATTATTGTTTTCCAACCTGGGAAGTTACTGTTCCCTTGCAGCCAACTATGAAGGACTTTTGAGCTGTTCTTAGAGAAATAACTCAGGCCAGGGCTTCCATAACCAGGGCTTCTCCACTGACTATGCTTCTGCTCCTGACCCTGGGATGGCAAAGGCTGTAGAGAAGGTGGGTCACTTGCAGGGGTGTTGTGGGTCTCCCGGTCTGAGGCTCCCAGGTGACTGTGTGTTAGGAGAACACAGAGCTTGGAAATGGGTTTTGCTCAACTAAGTCTGAGAAGGGCATTGCACGGCTGTGCCATTAGAGATGTACGATGCCCACAGCAGGCAGAGGGAGCTGAGAAGGCTGCTTGACCCCAAAGAAACAGTGATGTTAAGTCCACCCCAGGAATGCAATCCTGTCAAAGGCTCGAGACAGAGCCAATTTTCTCCCCAAAGTCCACACAGTGGCACACAAAGGAGCCAGGGACACTTCCATACAGTCTTCTTAAAAGCAAAGCCATCAACTGTAGGGAAGCTGGAGTTGCAAGCATTCCTCTCATCCTTTATTTTGAAGTATAAAGTAGCAGGTACCCAGCACGTCCTCAGATTGGGGTGAGGTCTCCAGAGATAGCATCTCAGATATCTCCAAACTGTCCAGTTTGATGGCAACCGCCTCATCCACAAAATAAGATGAGTGCTAGTAATCTCTTAAAAGCTCACCCAGCCAGGAAGGACACAGCATGGGCAGTTTAGAGAAGGGGGTACACAGGGCTGGAAATCCCATCAGGGTCTCCTCACCTCATATGGGACCCTACATGGTGAGACCCTGCCTCAAAGTAAAAAATAAAAAAGGGCTGGGGGTGTAGCTCAGTGGGAAGGTCCTGGATACAATGTCCAGGACCACAGGGAAAATAGACTGTGTGAACCATCAGAGTAATTCTCTGCCTCTCTTGTACGAAGATACCGCCCAGCAGCTCCACTCTTACATCCCATGTACTCAGAGCTGCCTTCTCCCCCAGACGCCCCTGGAATCCCACACATCCCCTTCTCCATTCTCCCTCAATGTCCCCGGCTTCACACGGTGAACCCTCCAGCAGAATCACCTTCCTGCTGGTTATGAGATCCTTACCTCCTGTTTCAAAGCCTGTGTCACCTCCTGAGGGAAGCCTAACAGTTTAAATCCAGCCTTTCCCGCTCTGTTGAGAGGCGCCTTCCCAAGCAGACCTTACCCCTTCCAACACAGGCTCCCCTTGCACTTCCTGTTTCCACCTTGCTCTTGTCTCCAAATCACTCCTGCCTTTCAGGGCAGACACAGCAGCCGTCTCCATGTGCCCTGAGCACCCCTGGAGGCATCCGTGCCAGCCCTCACCTCCTTCTTTGCCACTTCACCCTGGGATCACAGAACAGTGCTATCCTTTCCCGATGGACTGCAAATCCCCACAGGGCCTTATATACAGGGAAAACTCAGTAAGTGTTAGAAAGATGAATATGTAACAATATTCATGTTTCTGTTAATGACCCTCCAAAATCTCAGTGTGATTGTTCTGAAAAGGATATGCCAGCACGCTCTTTCGAAAAATCCTCAAAGTCCAGGAAAATAAAATCTAGCTTTACAGGACAAAGCAGTCCTCATTTGGACTGGAGATGCTCTCCAGAGAGGAGCACAGAGGGACCTGTCCCCACTAACCCAGTGGGGGGTGGCCACGGTCTCTGCTGGACCCAAATCTATGCAGGGGAAGGACCTGACAATGCAACTGTCCCTGCCTGGAGTCAGATAAACTTCAGGGGACAGCAGCGGCTCACCACAGCCCTGACCAACAACAGTGGGAGCTTCCCCAGGATTCACAGGCTTCCTGTCTCCCATGTCACCTGGGTCTCGGGCAGGACTCCCTGGGACCTGGTGGCACATTTCAGCTGGGACTTCTGGGTTTACAAAGGTGCCAGGGCCCTAAAAGGGGAAATGCCAGGAATAGAACTGCAGACATTCCTGATTGACTGTGTTTTACACAACAACTTTGGCAGGAAACTAAGAAAACATTTGCATTTTGGACAGGCAGAAACTTCAAGTCACTGTTGTGACTTTGTGTGAGTGGCTTCTGGAATAAACTGTCTGTACTGGTGAGAAAGGAAAAGCCTTTGGCTCACCCAACAGGGGAAAGGGAGCTTCAAGCTTCAGGATGGTGGCTTCATCTCAGAAAAGGATTTTTCACCATTCTGTGAGTGGATTCTGCAGTTGACTTGAGCGGTTTTCCGATAATCGCCGGGGACAATCAGAATGTCACCCCACAGGCACACTTTCCCCTTTTGCTAATGTTCTGTCAAAAGCATTTTGCAGGAGGAAGTGAGAGTTTTCCCATTTCCCACTAAATTAAATAAGGACTTTCCTCTTTGTTAACAGAAACGATTTTGCTTTATCAAAAATCTTATTTTTCTTAGAACCAAGAGGATTTTCTGAAGATCTACAACTTATTTTTCAGTTATTTGGAGATTATAGATGCTTGCTTTTCTTCACACAGACCTCATTATTTTCAGCAATTCAGTATAAGTCTGTGTCCAAGAAAGATTTAAAATTCATCCCAGAGACACAGCAATGCTATAAACCCACTTTATTTTTAGGACAAGATATACCATCCCACTATTTCAGCCACTGGTCCTACAGTAACACGGTGCAAGAAGAGAATAATGGAATGGGATATATTTAAATTTTTATGTTGATTTTTGTCTTCTTTTAGAAACTGCCTTGAGCAAGTTTTATATCATGAAGCTGTCAGTCAATCTGACATCAAACCAGCACGAGTCTTGCTTTAAATATTGGCATTATGAAGGTGGGGATCATGAGTAATTTATCTGCTAGAAGTAGTCAGCTTCTACTTTTTTTTCTTCCACTTTCTTCCACTGCACAATTATGGTGACTAGTTTCATAGCAGGTGACCTATGGAGTCACACAGGCCCCTTTAATGCCCTGTTGGTGTATCTGAAATTCCTTCATTCCTGAGCTTGTGTTTTGTATATGAAGCTCCACAGAACAATGGGCATGCGCGTAACCAGAGGACACATGTGTAGTACGAATGTGGGCCATGTGGTCACACACGGTGCTCAGGATGCCATGAGGGCAGAACTCTGGTGGCCACCCAGGAGCGATCAGCAGGACTCAAAGCAAGCACGAGATCAGGGTGGTGTGTGTACCACTGAGTTGGGGCACACACAGCCCCAAGAAGCTGTGCTCTCTATTTGAGCCAGAGCTTGCTTCCGATGCCCAAGGAAGACGACAGCATTCTAGGAAACACAACAACCACACTCCCTCCCACGCTTCCTTCCTCTTGGGGCTTCCCTGTGTTACTTCACCTAGGCTGAAAATGACAGGAAAGAGAAGGCAGCTCAGAGATCCCTTTCCTGTAGTCCTTCCTAGCCCACCAGTAAGCCAAGGTCAAGAGGGTCAGCAAAGCACCCATATGTGCACTGGCAAGTGATCAAAACAGCTGATTTAGGTCTGAACCACACTGCCACTGCTCTGCTCAGGACTGAAATGCATACACATGTAAGAGCCACGAAATATGAATTGTGCAGTTCTGATTTCCAATATGAGTTAAAAGCACTTACATTTGCATTTAAAACTAGCACTACACAATATAAACAGAAACAGAAAAATTCACACTAATAACGTAAAAGCCTCAATTTTCTTTACTTAGAATGGCATCACATAGCAAAGAATACCATGACCAATTGAGAGAAAATTATAGAAGGAACCAGCTTTACAGTTCAATGCCTTAAGGGGCACTATTTTTCCCTGCTTTTAGAATAAGGGTCCCACACCTCCATTTGCAGCAGGCCCCCCGAATGAACAGCCAGACTACTGTGCATTTACCCATCATTCCCAGAGTACTTACAGTAAACAATTGGCTTATATCCATGATGTGCATCAGACTTCCTGGGGGCACAGGCACAGCTAGCACTGCCTCGGCTGGGAGCCAGACTCAGGGGATGCAGCCAGTCCTGGGACTCCTGAGGCTGCTGAGAGAGGTGCAGCCCTTCACAGTGAGGTTCTAGCACAGGGAAAGTGCTCAATAGTTGTTATTATTTTATATCTTACACGCCTACCAAAAGTGTCTAGCAAATTCCATGTTTTTTTAAAAAAAACATGTTTTGTTTATATGTATTATTTATTTATTTATTTAAAATACTTTGGGACCGAGTTAAATCGTGCTTCTCCTTTAGCATGTGTCAGGCAATATCATCATGACCTGTCAGTTTAAAATAGTAATTTTTGAAAGAAAATGAGCAGGTGCAATGCTACCTCAGTTCACAAACCCAATTCTCCCACTGATTCTGGTCGCATACTGAACTGGATGAGAACCAAATCTAATTTCCCCATAAGGTCAGAACTGAACCTAACCACTGACTTTGATTCGGTTTTCATCCGACTTGGTTCATGACTGGCATCATGGGAAGAATCAAGTTGGTGAACCAAGGGACCACTGTATGGAGATGAGAGAGCTCGTGGCCATCAGAGGAGTGGCCCCTCAGTGGTCAGTGGATTCTCTGGCTCGTGACAGTGAGTGGTGTGTGGGCGGGAGGGGTAGGAGGGACAGATGGGAAGGAGGCCCACAGGCTTTGGCTCTGTGGGACCTGCACAGTTGAAAAGACTGCTGAACAGGGAATTGAGGGAGCAGAAGCAGCTGTTCCCTGGAGCTCAGAGGACAGGCCCATGCTAGAGTGAAGTCAGGTTCCACACGATTCGGTGTGAGCTAGTGTAAGGAACAGCGGAAAGGGAAGTCACCAGAACCCTTGCAGTGAGTCCTGGTCTTCCTGGAAGTCATGATACCAAAAAGTGAATTAATGAAGAAAGACAAAAGTAAGACTTAGAGAAGCTCAGCTTTGGGCCTGTTCAATGCTGCTCTGGGCAGCAAAGAGGAAGGCACCTCAAGCTTGCCATGCCTTTATTCAGTACAACGGGGGTAACATGACTCAAAGGACTGTGATAATCCTAGGACAACGAAGAACATATGCAGATGAATATCCCCTCCCAACCCCGGTGGAACCTTTCTCTTATTACTCTGTTCTCAAGGAACCAGGATGTCTTCAGCTGATGTAATCCTGCCCTGGAGTGTCATGGCATCACAAGACCACTGAGGTTTTAGCTATGACTGGAGGCAAAAATGGAGTTAAGTTTCAACATGCCATAGCCAGCATGTAGGCAAGAAAACTAGGCCTAATCATAATTTAATTGTGAAATGATTTTTCTCCAAAACTATGTAGAATTGCTTTTATAAGCAGGCACCAGGGCACAGATGCCATGACCACAGCCAGGAAACCGTAGCCTGCCACTTGGAGCTCAGCCAGAAAGACAACTCAAGACAGCAGACCTTGACACACACCAGGGCATCAAGTCCATGAACATGGAAGTGAATGTTTCATCAAAACTCTTCCCAGGCAGCTTTGCTGTGTCAAACAATGGCTTCTTGGTGAAACTGCTAAGATAAATAAATTCTGGCCAAAATGTGTTTCCGCCACATTGAATGAAGTAGCACACTTTGGGAAGCATCAAAAACATAGCAGCTAGAAATTGGGGACATCTTATGAGAATTCTGGGTCTAGGTGATGAGTGCTCTTGATGGGTGACTATCTGTTAATGGGTCCCTAGCTCCTGGGCACATCAGAGAGAGAGAGAGAGCAGATATCAGTCTGCTCTCTGCTCAGGAAGCTGTGTGACCACCGCACCCTGGGTGGTCAATGGGACATTAAAGGACACATTCACAAGGCCCCAGGCCCCAGCTCTGCACTGTTTTCAGGCTCACAAACAATGGGAAGTGGAGTGCAGCACTGTGACACCAGATGACATATCCTGTGCTCCATGCGGCTGGCAATGCCTGGGATATTCTTACTCCTGCTCTGTGTCACTAGCAGGTGATGGCCTGTGTTCACAGATGCCTCATGAAGCTCTGGGCTGTCACTGGGAAAACCAGCACCTTCTCCACAGCACAGGGAGGACTTTGATTTCTTAGCTTGATCAGCAGCTTCCTGCCTGCCCACTGCTTCCTGGAAGCTCTTCCTTTCTCCACCCCTGCCTGGCTGTCTGCTGTCTCTGTTGACGTCCTCACCCTTCATAAGAGTCCCCTTCCTGGTGACGTGCAGGGGGAGGTCTACTCTGTGAGTCCCCAGTGGCTCCCCATTACCCCAAAGTTGCCTTGTTTGGACAGAAGGACCCACATTTCCTGAGAAGAGAGAGCAGCAACCTTGAGTAGGGTGCATGATGAGGGCTGTCCCCTCCTATTACACCTGCTTCGTGAAAGAAGCCTAACTGCATGAGGAACAGCGGCAGCACATCTGGAAAGCCCGTTTCTCAATGGCTTGACTTTGCTTTGGGTGTGGCTAGGAGGATTTAACCTCATCCAACACCACCCGGGTCTCATCCAATCCAAAGACTGATGCATAGACTCCTAGACATATTTGCTCCACTCTACATTTTAGCCACTTCTTAAAAGCCGCACTCTTCAGATAAATGTCATCTTGGAAAATAAATAGGTGGACAGATAAAGATGTATCATTTCCATCTGTCTCAATATTACAATAAATAGAAACAGATGTCAAGCTATGAAGGGTGTGAGTGGCTACTGTGCTACTGTGTCTGTAAGAATATGCAGTAAGGATGTTTTAAGGTAACCCAGACTGCACATGGCTCTCAAAGCATAATGATTTGTGTGTGGCTTCCCCAGATGGCCAGGAGGTGGCACCCATGCCATTGTTGGGGACTCTGGGGTAGGAGTGGCTGCTGTGTGTTCTGGCACAGGACCTGAACTGAAGTGGGGTAAAAGGAGGAGGAAGATAATCAAAGTATTTCCAGGTGGAGAAGTCTTAGGACAAGTCTCAGGACTCCCTCCAAGTGTTATAAGCCTTTCCTGGCTAGAGAAACTGCTGCCATTAGAGAAGTCAATGGGAAGAGGGAAGTGGCCAATGGCATGTGGCTGGTGCTTGGGGGGCCTCTGTCACCCTGTCAGGCCATCTGCTCTGGAGCTGAGAGGCTGGGGGTGCTGGAGCCTCAGGGTGGAGAGCAGCAGAGGTGTTTTCTGGAACACAGGGTCAAAGGGGCCTGCTGGGAACATACTCAGTTCCTCAGGAAGGACCGCTGTGAGGTTTAAGAAGCAGCACAGGGGTTAAGCTTCCTTCTCCCCCATCTTCTGGGAGTGTCAGTGGACAGGGTCCCAGGAGGTCCCAAAGCCGATGAGAAACCTACTTATGCCCAGGCCCAGAGCAAGCTGCAGATCACTGACTCCAACCACAGACAAAGAGTTTTAAGGATGCCTCAATAGGAGACAGTAAGGAATTTGTTAGGCAAAATTGAAAAGTACACACTCAGAAACAGAGTGCAGGCTCTCAAGAGAGATGTGCATTATGATCGGAGCCAGGTATGTTAATGGAGCTTGACGGTCTCAAGGCAGAGGACCTAGGATGCACATCCTGCTGTCCATCAGGTCACCGAGCTGGCACTGTGTCAGAGTGCAGACCACTGCCTGTGTTTGCAGCTGAGATCCGAGGCCCACTTACCCTGCTGCCTTCTCAGAGCAGTGTCATGCTTGTGCCGGGAGCGTGATTTATAGGGTAAAAGCACAGGTTCAGAGCCTGATTTACAGGCTTATTGTGTCTTTAAGACCTTTAGGAATTTCCTGAAAGGAAAAAAGTTGAATAACTTTAATGTCCTGAAGTTGCAATGTTTTTCAAAAGTATAATTTTAAAAGTCCCATTTTCCTTGTCTACTTTCTACCTCCCTTTATTGTTTTTTCTAACCTACCAAAGCAGAACTTCACACCAGGGTTGTGAGACCTGAAGGATCCTGGCCCTGAGAAGTTGCTGTTGTGGGCCTCCTGGGGTAGAGGAGGTGTCATCCACAAGGCCAGAGGAGCCCAATGGAGTTTTAAGTGTGCAGGACTCTGGTGTCCCCTCCAACGGGGCTTGGCACAAGCTGTAGTGTCCTTCCAAGCCTGGGGAGACCAACACCTCTGCAGAATGGGTTCCGGTCTCCAGCCTGTACTCCCCGTGATCCCACACCTACATCAACAGAGGTTTGTGTGGTCCCCCTTGAGGCAAATAGCCAGCACTCTGCATCCTGGGGTTCCTCCTGCTAGGACTCAGCCAACTATGGAGAGAAAATTATTGTTAAAAATTTGTTTAGGGGGCTGGGGATTTAGCTCAGTGGTTCCACTGCCGGCCTCAGAAGTACAAGGACCCGAGTTCGATTTCCGGTACCCCCCCAAAAATATATATATGTTTTTACTGAATATATAAGGCTTTTCCCTTGTAGTCCCTAAACTATCTGATCTGAGCACTTCTGCACGTGAGGTGTGACAAATCCCTTAGGACAGGATTATGTGTACAGGAAGATACACAGTCTGGGTACAATACTACCCTTTCCTACAAGAGACATGGACAGCTGGGGTCCTAGATTCAGTCCCCATGAATACCCAGAGATGACTCTGATTTGCTGCTGGCCAGTTGTTCCTACATCAGCCACTGTGGTCAGGCAGATGTAACAGACAATAAGGGAATGATAAGTCAGGGTGTTTTCCTTGTTTACCTCTACACAAGCCCTTTGGGTTGCTCATATTCTGACTAAAGCAGAATTACCTGAAGCTCTGTGTGGTCCCGTCCCCCAGGTTCTGGGCCTGCACCCTCCATGTCCCTATGGCTGTCACCATCCTGGGACCCCGCAGGGCCTGTGCACTGCTGTGAGCAGAGCTTCCCTAGAGGGTCCTCTATGCACATGGCCGGTCCAGGACTTCCCTCCTAACCCAGAGCGCCAAGTGGGTCAGAACTAATTCACTAGAGTTGGGCCAAGTCTCAAGGTTCCTCCAGGGAGGGGATAGACACGGTCTTTCACCACCGAGGCACTTTATAATTATCTAGGGAGCACTTTAGCCATCACTAAGCCAGAACCTTCCAGAGAAGGGAAGTGAGATGTGCCTGAATGTTTTTTGTTTTTTGTTTTGCTGGCAGGGGAGGGGGTGCTGAGGGTGAGCCTCATGGCTGCTAAGCTGACACCCTACCACCGAGCTGCACCCACAGCCCCCAACACCCTGATTTTCTAATGTTCAGCAGGTCAGGACAATCTGGAAGGTGCCTGTCTCACCAGCAGTTACCACCTCACACCACGCTGAGAGACAGGAGTCCTTGGAAGGGCGCCACCTGCTGACCTTCTCCAGCTGTGTCAAGCCCTGAAGTTTGGATAGGTTTATTGGTCCAGTTATTCATTTATTAATCCAATATTAGCCAAGGGACCTGACATCAGCTTGCTGGTCCAAGGCTGCTTACTGGGAGATGTGTCCTCAAAGCCAGATTTAACCATTGCTTAAAAGTGAATGCAATTAATACCCAAAACCAAATAGGAAAGGCACTGGGTTTTTGTACTCATTCGTCTATATTATTAAACCTAATTATACCAGAAGGCAGAGCCATTTCCTAGGGGCCACTGATCAGCAGCAGAGTTGATAACAGTTAATAATGGGCAGGAAATTCAGAGGTCACCACCTGGCCATCAAGTCTCTGAACCCAGCTCTGTAGGGGCTCTTTTCCTGCTGAGCTCGTTTCCTGTGGTGACTCTAGTGTGGCTGTTGTTGTAAATGACATGCACACCCAGAAAGCAAAAAGCATAGAGCTGGAGGAAACAAACTGAATGTGATAACACTTCACCTTTATCCTCTATGCATTTTATGAGACAGAAGCCTCATTAGAAATAGATGGAATTCTTTTCCTCTGTGCGGATCACACTTGGATTCTGGAAGCCGGGTCCCTACGGAGGAGGATACAGGCCTCAAAGGCTTGGGAGAGGAACACACAGAAGAGACAGTGAGGAGTGAAGGGCCAGGGCTTTAGCATGCACCATCTAGGCTCCATCTGGTTTTCTTCTCTCCTGCTACAGTTGCTTTTACTAACTTCCCTGGAAGAAGCTTAATTGCTTCCAATCAATTAAGCCTCTGTGTTCTTCACAAGCACTTGTTTATTACAATGGCAGATACTGTGGTACCATCAAGGGGTGCAGCTGCCGGTCTCAGGTTATACATGGTAGGGAATGGTTAACCATCTGGCCAATTATCAGATGTATTAGTTCAGGTAGTTACCACGTGGGCAGTGAGAGCACAGAATGTGTCTCAGGAACACAATACACTGTTGTGAGCTGCAGTCGCCTTGCTGCACAGAGAGCTCTAGCAGGTAATGCTGTCTATTCTAACTATATGTGCTCTGCTTGGCCCCCTTCTCCCTGCCTTCTCTGCCCCCCACACTCTGCAACCATTGTTCTAACCTCTCCTTCCATGAAATCAACTTGTTAGATTCCACAGGAATGAGGTCATGCAATATATTTGTCTTTCTATGCCTGGTTCGCTTCACTTAATGTAATGTTTCTTTAGGGAAGGAGGAAGTTGATCTTTCCATATGATTACTGAAGACTGGATAGCCTCCTCTTCTGTTTTTTTCCTCTCCCCTGCTGATTTGTAGGAGGGAAGTAGACAGACAGAAATGTTCATGTCAGTGAAATATGTTGTGAACATCTTTTCTTACCCTGTGGTTGATCTTTTCATACCTTTCACGGCATCTTATATTGAAAAGGAGCTTCTAATTTTAACAAAGTGCAGTCTGTTAAACTTTTACTTTGTGGTTAGTATTTTCTGTGTCTAGACCAAGAACTTTCTGATGTACCAAATTCATGAATAGGTATTCTCCCAAATTATCTTCTAAAAGTCCTTGGTTTTTACTTTAAAATTGATTTTTATCTATATGAGTGTCAAGAGTCATTTGCTCCCCATCTGAACACCCATTTGACCCCCACCATTCATGAATAGACAATCACTCCCACCCTACAACTTCAGTCATACTTACATGTGACATTCTGTCACAGAGTGTCCCTGTAGACCTGGATCTGTGTCTGGATTAAATTCTCTTCCATTCAGCTAATTGTTAACCATTACATGAGTATTACATTGTCTTACTCTAACTTAATTATAGGTCTTGGTATATGACAATGTAAATCATCCAATTGTTCCAAATATTTATTTCCATGTAGTTCCGTAAACTTTAGATTTACTCTGTTTACACATACGCACACACACACACACACACACACACACACAAATGATATCCCTGTTGAGATTACATTACATTAAATTTATAAGTCTAGGGAGAATTGATGCCTTTACAAATT
Source organism: Fukomys damarensis (assembly GCF_012274545.1). Lineage (NCBI taxonomy): Eukaryota > Metazoa > Chordata > Mammalia > Rodentia > Bathyergidae > Fukomys > Fukomys damarensis. Next base: position 47,967,622 of record NW_022900921.1, on the reverse strand, counting down.
CAGATTTTCTAACCATTAACATGGTGTATCTATATATACACATTATATATATACATTTGACCCAATTGTAATTGGGATCATTTAAAAGTATTCATGTCCTAATCAGTGCTGGTCATCCCATTAATGTTTTATATTCCCCTTCTCACCCGTAATCCTCCCATTCACTTCTACATTCTACCAGTTTATTTATAGAATTTTTAGAATTCAGTCACAAAAATTTGACCTCTAATGTAATTTTTACATTTTTATTTGCAATCCTTACATTTTCCCTTGCAGCAATGCCTGGGGGCATTCACACAGTGTTGAGTAGGGTTTTTGATAACAGATACCTTGTTTCCTCCCTAGTCTTAAAGGGAAGTTCTCAAGATATTATCATAGATTTTGTGGAGGGGGCTAGATCTGTGTGTGTGTGTTACATTTTCTTGGCGTAAGTCAATTTGCTTTAATTCCTACTAATTTTTTTAAAAAAATCATATATGGACATTTATTTTATTAAGTATCAGTATTATGCTTCTCAAAAAATCACATATTTTTAAAAACTCAAATAAATCTTGAGGTGAATGCTTACATTACTGATTGTTAGCCTTTCTCCTTCTTAAAATATTTCTTTAAAGCACAATATTTCCCTTCAATTATGGCATTAACTAAATTCCACAAGCACTGATATTCTCATTATTATTCAGTTCAGAATACATTCCTATTTTCATTTTGATTTTGATCTATGGTTTACACAGAATTACACTGCTTAATTCCAAACAAGGACACTTTTCTAATTATTTTACTGTTGATTTCAAGTTATACTGCTTCCAGATAATGTATTTGTATAATTTCAATTGTGTGACTTTGGTTGAAATTTGCTTTATGCTCCATTTTATGCTCAATTTCGGTAAATGTTCCTTGTGTCCTTGAAATAAGAACATGCAACCTGGTATTGAGGGCAGTGTGATATAAATAATAATATGACTATCTTAGTCCTTTTCCTTATTCCTAGACACAAAACCTGATACTGGCAATCTAAAGAAGGAACAGTTTATTTTGGCTCAGAGTTTCAGTTCATGGTCAGCAGGCTCAAATACAAAAACAACATGGTGGAAGGGTCTGGGTGGAGGAAAACTGCTCAGGTCATGGCAGCCAGGAAGAAGAGAGTGAAGGAAGGACCCAAGGAGGGAGACCCATCCTTCCTAGGTTATGCCCAGTGTCCACATTTTCCTACCAGGCCCCACTTCCCAACAGCATACTGGGTTGCTAGGTGTAAACCATAACAATGACCAACTTACTAATGTCATAGAGAAGTTTGCCAATGAAAAAATGAGTTCATGTTCACCTGTCTTTGTTTTGCCTTCTTTCTGCAGGATCATTCCACTAGATACAGAACTCTGTATTGGGAATTACTTTCTTTCAGCAGTTAGGAATCATTGTCTTCTGGCCCCATCCTTTCTGCCAAAGACTCATGTCCTACCCATGTTGCACCTTTAGAGGAAACCTTTCTATTTTTCTTCTGGACACCATTTTTTAATTTTTGTTTTAGACATTTTTCTGTAATAATATAGGCATGTATGTTTAAAATTTCTTACATAGGGTTTGGAGCACTCTTGAATCTGTTGTAGCTTAGTGTTTTCTTCACCTATTCACTCTCACTAGGTTCCTTTCATATAGCAATCTCTCTCTTCTCCTTTTGGGTCTCCATTACATGTGTTGTGTGGTTAGAACTTTTCACCATATCCTACATATTTCACCACATTAGTTACTTTCCCTTTGCTGAGACCCAATACCCAATGCCCCCAACTTAAAGGAGAAGTTTATTTTGGCTTGAAGGTTTGAATGTATTAGAATGTTGAATGGTTTGAAGGTATTCTTTCCATGGTCAGCTGGCTCTAAAGGAGAAATGTTATGGTGGAAGAGCCTGGGGAGGACAGTGGCTCATCCCATAGGACCCAGAAAAGAAAGATGGAGTGGGGGAGGGAAGCAAAGAAGCAGCTAGACACAAGAACACTCCCTTCTGGGTCACAGTCTCAGAATCACCTCTGCCTCCTAACAGCATATTGAACTATGAATTTATCAGTAGATTAATCCCTCCCATCATCCCCCACCATGATCCAATTACCTTCCAACACCCCCGCTCCCTTGGCTGACACACATGAGACTTTTCAGGACATTTTAAATCTAAACCATAATGTTCTGTTCTCAGCACCCTCCCAAACCATTTAATCCTTTAAGAATTGCCAGTCTTAACAGCTACAGAAGTGCTGAAAAGTTTAAGTACAAAGTCTCTGAGACTCAAGGCAAACTCTTGGCTGCAAGTCCCTGTTAAAAATCAAAAAAGAAAGTTAAATACTTCCAATATACAATGGTATAGGTTAAACATTCCTAATCCAAAAGGCAGAAATAGGGGAGCAGAAGGGAATCAAACCAAAGCAAGACTAAAAATCAAATGAGCAAACATTGAATCCTGTAGCTCCATGTCTAGTGCCCACAGAAGGTTGTGATGGGATGTGAGTTCCAAAAGGCTTGGGTAGTCTGCCCTATGGCCTTCCCATTTACAGCCCACACAGCTGTAGGTCAGCATGGTTCCTGTGGCTTTTATCAGCAGATGTTTCATGTTCCTGCCAGCTCCAATTTCCTGGGGTCTTCATTACAGTTTCAGCTTCAAATTCACAGCTTCAAGGAATCACCCAATTAGGGATTTCTGGCATGGGGTATGACCCTGTCACACATTTTTTTGCCTAGTCTTCCAAACCTTCTTCTGAAATCTAAGTGGAAGTCTTTGTGATCCCTTAACTCTTGTTTTCTGCAAGCCCACCCCCCAAATTGAACCATGTGGATGATGTTAAGGTCTGCTGCCAATCCAAGAAGTAGCCTGATACCCTTGGACTATAGTTGTAGCCTCTTCTGAGATCTGGATGGCTGAATTTGGTGGTATACTTCCCTAGGAAGCCTTGAGTGAGCAGGGCACCTTGGGGTTCTCTTCTCAGCAAAGTCTTTTAGAAAACTTTACCCTTTTACATTCTTCAATCTGTGATGAGTTGGGACTAACCAGTTCCTGAAATTCCTTCAAGGCATCTATCCTATAGTCTTGATGCAAAGTACTTAGATTCCTTTCAATGCTAATCATTTCTGCAACTATGCTTTCCTTGGCCTCAGTGTACAGATGCTTCCTTTCTGGCCAACCTGCTTAATTTTCACCTCTTTCAGTTATACTTTTTCCTTTTGATTCTCACAGCAGTACCCATGACACAGCCAGAATATTGGGCTGCCTTGAAATTTTCTCTGCCACCTTTAGTCTGCCACCTTTAAATTCAGCCTCACACGATCTTAAGGTATTGAGAGAACATAGACAATTTTTTTTCAGAATTAAATGCACATGGCCTCTAGTCTAGTATCCAATAGAGTCCTCATTCCCATCTGAAATATAACAAGCCTGGCCTTTACTATCTGCATTCCTGTCAACATTTTACTCTTGTAAATTTTGACCAGAACTACCATGCTAGCTCTGTTTACAACATTCTAAGGTTTCTCTAACTTGCTTTTCCAAGTCTCTTGAAACTCTTCTCAGAAACCACTTCCAAAGGCTTCTGAACCACTTTATTAGGTACAGTCACACCAACAACTCTACTGCTCTATATATTACTATATATTTTCTATATATTACTTTCTCCTCACTGATACTAAATACCTGGCAGCTGCAACTTAAAGGAGGAGAGATTTGGGATCACATTTTCAGAGGTGTGAGTCCATGGTTGGTTGACCCCAAGGCAGAAAAGCCATGGGTAGAGGGCCATGGAGAAGGACAGCTGCTCAATCTATGGCAGCCAGGAAGTGGAGAGAGAAAAGAGAAGAGCCAGGGAAAAGAGAACACCCTTCCCGGTCATGACCCAATCAGGCCTCACCTCCAAATAGTGCTGATCACTTTCCAAAAGTTCCACCTCTGTACATATGAGACTTTTGAGGGATATTTGAGAAAACATTCACTCTATCATAGTCCTATATATTTCACTATGTCCTATATAAATCTATTTCCCATATATGCCATTCTTTCATCTTGAGAGAAAAGGAACTAGAATGCTCCAATCTGACTCTATTCAAATCATTATACTTCAATTTGCTAACTTATTTCTGTTCTGGTCTTCATTTCATTATTATTAGTTTCAGATTTATGATGTCCACTTATTTATTTTTATAGTTTGCAGTTTCTTGATGAATTTCAAATTTTGTTAAATTTTTGGAACTTATAAATCAGGTGTTTTAAAATTCATATCTGATAACTTGAATATCTGGATCTATAGAAGGTTTATATCTATTGCCTGTACATTTCTCAATTACATGTTCATTATTTTCCATTTTGCATGCCTGCTTATATTTAATTGAATACTGGACATGGTGCAAAAAAAATTCATGGATATAATTTAAGGATCTGGATGATATAAATTTCCACCAGAGAGAATTTCCTCTGCTTCATACAGGCAGCTGGGATAGGAGAGTATTACTTTCTCTCTTACATTAAGTTGAGTTGAATCTGGGCTTTTTACAGCCTCAGGTTTTACTTAGACTTCTGATGGTTCCTGAAGATCTGACGGCTTTCCAGGCTGCTCTTTGGTTGGGCCGTGTCCTCCCAGGGCTCAGGGACCTGTGAACTCAGCTCAGTGTCTAAGCCTCCACTCCAGGACACACAGATATCTGGATGGGCCAAGGCAGCAGCACCTGCCAGCCATTTTACACTCTCCTTTTACCTAGAAGAGTGGCTTCTCAAGGGCTTATTTGGTATTGTTTTCAAACTTATTTTTTGTTCAGCCCAGGTTTTCTGGTTCTCTAGAATTAAAGGGTTCTAGTAGACTGGCTGCCCGTAAAAACTGCCAACTAGAATTTATCCAACAATTTGAACTTTAGATGCTATTGCCAAAAATCATGCAGAAAGAAACATATAAATGTGTTTCAAGGTGTTTCATTTTTTAAAAAAAGGTAGTGTTTTCTTTAGAAGAAAGTGATGATTTCATTGAATATGAAGAAACTTGCACAACTTACCTAATATGAGGGTAAACACAATAGTTACTGTCCACACTGAGATGGCCTTGGAAGGAAAGGATGTTGAGTAGACAAGGATGACAGGCAAACACTAGGAGTCCATGGGAAAATGGGATGTGCGTCACCACTGCCCACAGTCATGAATTTTAGGAATCAGAGCCAAACTTCACTTTAAGAAAAAGAACAAAAACAGCAGTTTTTTTCAACCACTTTAAACTCTAGTTCCACAATGATTCGCAAGCATTTCTAAGGGGGAAAAAAGTTAATGGGTTCTCTTTTTATTTACATGGAAGATGCATTATTATTAATGGAAAAAAAAACTTAAATCATTCTGAATTATTATTTGAAGATTTCATATAATGACAAAAATGAACAATCTTAAAAGAAACTTAAAAAGCTCGTGAAATGAAGTTGAAAGTCCTGGGGGGTGAAATGAACAAAAACATGCATTTTTTTCATAGAATTAGGTAAAATTTTAAGAAGATACCACAAAGATTCCTAAAATGAATATTTATCAGTTTGTTCATGTTTGTGTTTTTTGTTTTTGAAACATGGTCTCATTAAGTTGCTAAGTTGCCACAGCTGGGCTCAAACTTGTGATCTTTCTGCCTCAGCCTTCCAGAATTCTGGCCTTTCAGGTATATACCACCACACCCAGATCATTTATCAGTTTAACACATCAGTCGACTCCAATTCTCTGGTTTTATAAACTCACCCACATGTCAGAATACTTAGTAATACTTCACTTTGTGTTGTTTTAATGGGGAAAAAAGCAGAGGTTTACCTAGTTTACTTTTAAAGACATGTTTCAAATATTCATGTCCTAAACAGAGTTCCCAGGGCTATGTGAATGTAACTCATGAGAAAGGATCATGAGTCAGAAAGTGGCAAATCATGCATAACTTGTGCATATCTGTCCTTTGTTTAGCTCTGGAGCCAGAAACAACCTGGAATCCTAGGATTTTAAGAACAGATTAAGTTTTCCATCCCAGGACCTCCACACCCAAAAGGCAATGTCATTTTAGGGTTTTGGTTTAAAAGCAAAGATGCAGAGACCTATCCCAGGCCCTCCTGTCTCCTGTGCTTTGCTTATTCTATTTCCTGCTGAGGCTGAGAGCCAGAGTGGTAAAAGAAACACCAGGACTTGATGCTTAGACATTGGTGGCCACGACCAGAAGATGAAGAATTATTTTTATTTTTTATGGCTTTAGGGATTGAACCCAGGACTTTCACACTGAGCTACATCTCTGAACTTTAAAAACAGTTTTTTGTTTTGTTTTTTTTTCATTTTTTGAGACAGGGTCTTAGTACATGGCTAAGTTGCCCAGGCTGGGCTCGAACTTGAGATCTTCCTGCCTCAGCCTTTCTTCTAGTGGCATATTCTTGCCCCATGAGAGTCCCCTGCCTATGTGACTTGTGGCTGTATCACCGTGTCCAGAGGAGCTCATCTCTGCCCCAGAGTTGCAGGAGTCTGCAGCCGAGTTTCTGCATACTTCCTCTCCAGCGCGGGGGCATTGTGGAACAGGATTGCAACAGCATGTGCTTCAGACTAGGAACGGGCCATCTGTGGGAGACAGGACAATCCTATGCAACTCTAAGGTCCTCAGTCTATTGTAGAGGAGGTGCTAGAGGTCACAAGCACTGGATCATCAGGAAATGTGCAAATGAGTTCGTAGTTAATGGGTGAGTATTTCAAAAACATTCCCAGTAACCATTTTTTTTAAATATTAAACAAGCTTCAATTACCTGAGAGCAGGGGATGGAAATGACCATTCACCCCACATCTCACTGTGTCATAATGGGCCTGTCTTCATAAATGAGGAAAAACTAGATTAGCTGTTATTTTTTATTTCAAGAATAAAAGACATTGTAACAAGCTGGTTTTACACCAGATGGCAGAGTTTGCTTCCCTTTGTCTTTTTCGTTTTTTAACTAAATTTCCACAATCTTTCTTTTACGTATCCAGCCACTTACTAGCTGATTCACACCAGGCTAGGACAATTTTCATCTTTTCTTTCCACACAAGGCCACACCAGAATAAAAAGCCTACTTGGCCTCTACCTGCTCCTCAAGTAGGCCATTTAAAGACTGACTCATCCCTGTCACCAAAGGGGGAGTATCTAATCGCTACAGTTGCTTTTAAACAAATGCAAATTATCACATAATTTTTTAAGCCTTTAGTTACATAACTATTGGCCTATTATCCAATGCTAATCATACAGTCTCCCCACTGTAGTGTTTGAAATATTATGTTTTCTCTTATCAGTTACAAGGAATCCACGTGCTCTTCTTTTATGTGCTATTCATCTTGTCCTCATTTTCTTTTTTTATAAAACTTGAAAAGCTAAAATCTAGAATACCAGGGGACTTGGAGTGCTAATAATCTTTCTGCAACATTTGACCATGTGGAAGAAGGAGGACAGAGCTCACCAGGGCTTTTTTTCCTGCGTTGATTTAACGTGTACTGAGTGCATCATGTAAGAACAGCCCATCTTTCTTGGCTCTTACTGGGACAGGCACTGTTTGGACTCCTCGCCTCGACTGCTCCCTTAATGTTTACAAAAAATGTTCTGAATAAAATACCTTTCAGCCCCATGGACAAAGGAGGGTCCCACACCCACATCCAGTCTGAAACACCCAGACACAGGTGACTGAGGTGGCCTGGCTTCGGGAGCCCAATACTTGAGGTCTCCAGGCAGCCACCCAATTCGTACCTGAAAGCCTGGGGTTAGCAGCAGGGACTCTAGCCCAGTGCACAGCTGTGCCCTGAGGCTCCAAGTGCAGGCACCAGAGGGCCTGATGGGAGCTGGTACAGCTCACACTGGCTGGTATCTGCCTGCTGCCTTCACAGGAACAGCTGCTGGGCCTGTCCGTGCCACGGAACAGCTAGAGGCACATCCCCTGGGGTGGATCCAAGCGCATGGCATTCCACAGGGGGCAGAGCAGGCCTAGCTGGGGATGGCAAGGCCCCAACCTGGCTGTGGGCCCGAGTGCCAGCCTCACTTGTTCCAGGTCACCAGGCCAGCAGGTCCTTGGTGCCTAACTTGGGGTTCTGTAGCTTGAACCCCAGGGAGATGGACCTGTGTCAGCGAAAGAAACCATGTGCCCTGCCAGGGGGGAAAATATATATGTATATATATACCCATATATTATGTCCTCAGACAGCTGGGACCCATCCACCAAGGGCTGATCATGCTGTTCCTTTCTCTCCCATAACCAGCATGAGTTAACAAAGTGACTGTTTTCATAGAGCCCTTTCACCCAGTTCCTGCAGAGCAGTCTCACCAGGCCCAGGACTGCACCTGGACTCACCAAAGGCAGAGCTTGGTACCCTGGTGACACCACCCAGGCCTCGCCCATCACAGCCCGCTGACCCCATCCGCAGGCTGTGTTCTGCCAATCACTGGATGCACCCGTTGTTTGTTGGCAGCAGTTTGCCTGTGAGGCTCAGTAAATCCTTCTGGGCACTATACTTGGACTTTCTCTTCCACATTCTCCACAGGCAACCAGGACGCAGAAACAAGAAGCTGTCAGGATCCTTTCAGAACAAGATCATCAATCCAGGAGCCTGACCTGGGTCCGTCCCCAGAGCAACGGGACAGAGAGAACAACTCTACCTCTTCCTAAGGCAGTCTTGCTCTTGCACAGAAAGCAGGTTAGCTACAACCCCCAGCACACACACACACACACACACACACACACACACACACACACGACCATGAAATTCTGTCCCCAACTGCACAGCCAGATTCTGCTCCTAACAAGGGTGACATGGGGCATAGCAGGAAATGCCCAGCTAGAAGCCTGGTTGTTTTGTTTTGTTTTTTTCCCTACTGTTATTGAACCTAGGGCCTTTGCGCTGAGCTACATCCCCATCCCCCTTTTAAATTTTTTATTTTGAGACATGGTCTTAGCTACTAAATTGCCCAGGTTAGGCTTGAACTTGCAATTCTCCTGCCTGAGCCTCCCAGAGTACTGGGATTACAGAAAGTACTGGAAGGTGAGCAGGAGCTTTCTCAGGTGGGAAACACATTTGTAAGTGTGTGTTTGTGTCCACATGCGTATGTACATACTGATGACAGGTAATAAGTAAGTGATTAATACTTCAGATGCAGTGCAGTGCCAGGCAGCTCCAGGTCTTTGGGATGTGCCCTGTGCTGCTCCTCACTCTAGGCCCTGGGTGGGTGCAGCAGCTCTGGGCTCCAGAACCATCCTCTGCACTCCTCAATTCCATAGACTTAGGGGTCCTGGGCAGGGTGGGAGTAGGGACTGACAGAGCTGTTCCCTGAATGCTGTCCCTCTGTCCCCACTCCCTGGGGATCTGCCCCAGGAAGCAGAATGTCCACTTTCACCAGGGACACAGTGGAAACAGAGGGGTTCTGGGAGCAGATTCGTGTCACCAGCCCTGGGAGAAACCCGAAGCCGGCAGAGGCCTGAGGGACAGTGGCAGGTGTGGAGGGGATTTGGGGACAGACAGTGGCAGGTGACAAGAAGAAAGGCTGGGACCGGGGCAAGAGCCTGGGGGGACCCGCAGGGCTGTGGCTTCCTCTGCCCAGCTACATCCCCACTCCAGGACACACAGGACTTATGGTGGTTGAGTGGAAACTACCACCCAGCGCCAGGAACAGGCAAAGCCCTGGGGACAGGAGGAACTCATTGCCAGCGTTGCCTTGGGTACCTTTGTCCACAAGCATTGGGCTCTGGCCAGCTAGAGGAGTGGACACAGCTGAGCTCTGACAGCTTCAGTCCCACAGGGCATGGCTCAGGTCTGAGGGCACAGGGTGCAGGCCACAGACTGCACACAGAGAAGGAAACTCAGAGAACCTCCAATGCTGTAATCCAGACCTGAATTCAGCACTGCCAGCCCCTAGCACATTGCTCAACTCAGTTTCTATACCTACAAATAAATTCTGTACTGCACAGCATTTGGGAGACTCAAAGGAAGGAATATACACACAACCCTAAGTCATTGAATATTATCAACCTATTCCTATGAGCTGCTTATGTTTACACAACCTGCCTATGTGCACACACATACACACACAAACACACATTTTTTGATACAGTTTCACTACATATCCCAGGCCTCCAACTCAGGCAGTCTTCCTGCCTAAGCCTCCCAGGTGCTGGGATTACAGGCATGCACCATGACACACACATACTCTAAATCAGCTTATGTTGAAGTCTATTGTAAATGAAGGGAGAAACAGCTTCTCCCCAAGGAACCAGGCACTGCCCAAATGCCCCCAAACTTGTATAGTTTCACTGATGATCATGCCACCTTTAATGGTTCAAAACCAATGCATGTTCTGCAGAAATCACACTTTGAATTTGGAACATGAGTCTTTTCTTTCATGGTTCCCAGGGGAGCATTGATGCAGAGTGCTGACTGGCTAGGCAGGATGTGCAGGAGGTGAGGTACAGAAAATGCACTCTTGACTTGTGGTGCTTTTAACTACAGCGTGTTTGTTGGGCCAGGCTCTCATGGGGAGCCCAGGGGAAGCTGAGTTTTGGGGTGGGCCCTGTGCAGACCAGGGTATGAGTGGGGGAAGAGAGAGAGAGTGTTCCAGATGCAGGGAGGAAATCAGTGCTTCACAGACCTTGTGCCAGGGAAAGGACATCCAGAGAGCCCTTAGATGAAGACATGAGGTTACAATGAAGCTACCACAAAGCTCTTGCCACAACGAACCTTACTTCCACAGGCAGGGAACATGGCCAGGAGTGCCCCTGAACATCTCATATGAGCCAGATGAATTGACTGGTTTTCATTCTGGAAAGAAGGACAGGGGTGAAGGAAGGGCAGAAGGAAGGAAGCAGGGACAGGAATAAGAAAGGAGGGACAAGAAGAAGGAAAAAGGGATAGGAAGAAAGAAGCAGGAACAGGAAAGAGGGACGGGAAGGAGGAACAAGAGGAAGGGAGGAAGGACAGGAAGGGGCAGGAGGGACAGGAGGGAGAGAGGCGGGGGACAGAAGGGAGGAAGGACAACGCCTACCTAACATGTTCTTTTTTTTTTCTTTTTGTACCGGGGGTCAAACTCAGGACCTTGCACTTGTGAGGCAGGCAGTGGAACCACTAAGCTAAATCCCCAGCTCTCATATCTACACTGCGAGGCTGGGAAAATTTCCTCCTTATCTCAAAGGCACTCTTCTGTGGTGGGGGATTAAATGTCTGTCAAGTTCTATAATATTTGGAAATACCTCCCCAATGGAAAAGAAAATGGGAGTCCGGACATTTCACCCTTGGTCTTTTGAACATCACTTAATTATTTCACTTGATAGTCCCATGATGGTTGCCATGGCGTCTCCCCCAGTGTGGTCCATCCTCAGGCTCTGCTGCAGTTAAGGCAGGGGCCTGCCTAGGGGTGGACATGGGTGGCTTTTTCAGTTAAGGAGAAGTGTTTGGACCCAGGACACTGGAGAGGGAAGGTAGTGCTTCTAACAGAGGGTGCAAGGATAAATAAACAGTGATACTAAGGAGATGCCTGTCCACTTCCATTTTCACCATTTCAAACTGGGAATTAAAGATCATCAAGATTTGAATAAAGATCATCAGGATTTAAAACTAATGGCATGGTCGATAATGATATTAACAGTAGATCTGAAGCAGTGAAGCCATACAGAGACTACGTGATGAAGGGAGAGAATTCGCAGACCAAAGATGCTACAGAGTCAGTGTGCAGGTGTCAACTAAGAGGTGAGACATGCTGTCTTTCTTCCTGTTGTCAGTGTCCAATAACCCCAGAGGTTGGCAGGGACGATGATGATGATGATGATGATGATGATGATGATGATGATGATGTAATGGCATGTTGTGACATCCTTGCACAAGCATTTTCCATGTGGAATTTCTGCTCTTGAGAATACCAAGCAGTCTGTATAAGTCCATCCCCTGAATGTAGCTGGAACAACTGCATACACACTAACAACCACCTGTTTGAAGGAATTGTCATCGAAGAGCTAACTAGAGAGCAAAGCACCATGGTCCAGGGTTTGCAGGATGACAGGAGCTCAAGGGGAAATTTGGGCCTGGGAATTGCTTTTTTTTTTGTCACTACAATAGTGGCAGACTAGGAACTTTGAAAAACTCTCAGAACTACGGGAAGAGGCACTGGGGTTCATGGCTTGCCAAGGAAGGAGACTAAGGGTGTTCTTCTCACTTTCGCTTGCATGGCACAGACCAAACCAATGTGAAACAAGAGGAGCTCATGTGATCTCAAACTCATTCTATGAGGATCCCAGACCTTTCTAGAGGAAGACAGAACCCTGATGGTCTCAGGTTATTACTATAATCAGTTTTACCAATAGGATTCTGATCCACAAGCAAAAATAGCCAGAACATTAGAAACAAGACCATAGAAATAAGTAGATTATGAAAATAGACTGCCAGGAGCTCCAGATGCTGGTGTTACCTAGACACAGAACTTAAACCCATCTGCTATGTTTGGAAGTAAAAACAATGAGAATTTCAGTGTAAGGTGAAGACTATTAAAAAAATAAAGGAAGATAAGTTAGGCAGAACTCTTGAAGACACTGGCATAGGAAAAGACTTTATGAACAAATCCTCAGTAGCACAGGAACTAGCGGAAAATAAACAACTGGGATCTCATCGTATTAAAAAGCTTCTGCACTGCAAAAGAAACCAACAGAACTAAAAGACAACCTACAATGTAGGAAAAAATTTTTACCAGCTGGTCTTCAGACAAAGGACTATTATCTAGAATATATAAAGAACTAGGCTCCCGACCCAGCCTACCGGGAGGTAGGCTGGGCCCCGATCCACAGCAGGAAGGAGAGCCAGCCTGCTCCTGACCCAGCCACCATCGCCATCGCTCAAGCGCCGGGAAGAAGCCTGGGCCCCGGATCTACCGCGGGAAGGAGAACCACGCCTGCTCCAGACCCAGACGCCTTCGCTCAAGCGCCAGG
>NW_022900921.1:47953990-47954609 GCF_012274545.1 Fukomys damarensis | reverse complement strand
CTCAGTCCTCCTGACAGTTTTTGGACCCACTCTGCAGAGGCAGAGGTGGTCATCAAGGGTATTTTTCTGAGTTCCCAACTTTGAACATCTTTAAAGAAAGGACGTGGGAAACGTGTATTAGAACGGTGTGGAGTTCAACCATTCAGAAGGTTGGGGAACTCAATCTGGGCCTTGCAGCCCCAGGTCAGTCAGCGTCATGGGGTTCAGCAATGAGCTAACTGAGATCAGAGGTCTTGCATCCTCGCTCTGTCTGAGCCATTAAATGGTAAATATACTATATTGAAAAGTTTGTTCACTGCAGACATGTTCTGGACTGCTTCTTGATTTCAATTGAATTCAAATGATTTAAGGGTGATAGACTAGTGACTACCACAGGTGGTAAGTGTCCAAATTGTGCTTGATCTTAATGTGTTGCTGATTGCATCAGTTGGGGTAAAGCATTGCTGTTGATTTAATGAGCTGTTTTCTCTGATGTTATGAAGATGAGAATGTCTGTGGGTCGTTAGAGACACAGAAGCTAGCGTGCAACTATATCAGGAAGATTTGGGTGATAATCCAGAGATTAAACCAAGGACAGTCCAACAACAAAAATAAAAATGAGAAAACACTTAAGCAAGAC
>NW_022900921.1:47952764-47953782 GCF_012274545.1 Fukomys damarensis | reverse complement strand
CAGAAACTGACAGAAAAATAGATGAGCTCAGGACCATGATAGAAGCCATGAAGGCCCAGCATAAGAAAGAAATGGAAAAAATAAACGCCCAACATAGGAAAGAAATGGAATCCATAAAACAAATTCAAACAGATATTCAGGAGATTAAACACTCTATTGAAAGTTTATGCAACAGAATAAAAAATGCGAAGATAGACTCTCAGATATAGAAGATAAGATTGCAGTCAGTGACCATGAAAAGAGTGGTCTCTTAAAAACAGTAAGAGATCATGAGAAATTGATCCAACAACTCCTAGATGATGCAAAGAAGAATAACATAAGACTGATAGGAATACATGAAGTAGCAGGAGAAAATACAAATGACTTTAAAAAGCTGTTCAAACAATTAATGACAGAAAACTTCCCAAACAGAGGGGAAGAATTTGACATTCAGATAACTGAGGCATATAGGACCCCCAACTAGCTACAATAAAAAAAAATCTACACCTAGACATATAATAATCAAGATCCCAGAAACCCAACAGAAGAACAAAATGCTACAAGCAGTAAGAGAAAAGAAACAAATCACATGCAAAGGAAAGTCCATCAGAATCACAGCAGACTTTTGAACACAAACCTTTGGGGCAAGGAGAGCCTGGAATGAGATATTTCAAGTACTAAAAGAGAACAACCTCCAACCTACACTGATGTATCCAGCAAAACTCTCTTTCAGAATGGATGTGGAAATAAGACACTTCCATGACAAAGAACACCTGAGAAACTATATGAATACCAAACCAGCACTACAAGGAATTCTAAACAAGTTCCTAGAAAAAGACAATGAAGGCAACAACACCATGAGGCCCAACAGAACAAATCAAATAGGCAAGGTAAGAAATTAAAAAGGAGAAGGTGAAAAAGTAAAAAGAGTCAACAAAAGGCCAATAACATGTCAATAATAAGTCAGTATATATCAGTTATAACCAGCAATGTCAATGGCCTCAACTCACCGATCAAGAGAAATAGACTGGCAAAATGG
>NW_022900921.1:47930671-47952350 GCF_012274545.1 Fukomys damarensis | reverse complement strand
TTGGGAAACTTTAATGGTGCTGCCAACTTTGGAAAAAGTCATCCCAATTTACTGTGTTGAGTTGGCATTGTACAGAAATGGACAGCCATATTGGTCTAGAAATGTTAATTTATTTTTATTTTTATTTTTTTCCATGTGTACAGGGGTAACACATCATACTAAATATGTAAGGTCATATCTACATGGGTTTGATTACAGAAACTAATAAAGTATTCTCTAAATAATGAAAAAAAGAATAAGATAAGACTATAAGAGCGAGAAGCAATTTAAGTATGTTCAGGGACCATTTTCATCTCCAGAGTTAAGGATTATTTTAATGTTACACCATTGCCTTTTCTCTTTTACTTTCCTTTTTAGTTTTATTTTAGGGTTCCCTATTTTTAATGTTCATACAGAGATTTCTTTAACTGAAATACTGAATAGTTTCTTTGGTGCGAAAACTATAATAGTACACAGGATCCTAATGAGATAATTAATAATGTGAAATAGGAAGTAAAGGGCTAAAGGTGTAGGGAAAGTGGGAAGGGTGGGGGAAAGGTAATAAGAGAGAGGAAAAAAATATGAGAAACTGAAATAATGGAAATAAAGTGTTTGTAAATGGGGAGGGGAGGGGGAGGTGAAGGGAGGGCAGGGACAAGGGGAAAAAATGAGAATCAACACCTATTATATAAAGGTACAGAATCCCAATGATGAATGTAACTGTATTTTATACCTAGATTGTACCAATAAACTCAATTTTAAAAAAAAGAATGAATTTTGAATATTGCATTATAAGAAAGGATAGGCAATTGAGGCAATAAAGATGCTAATTAAACTGGCTTAACCATGCCACAGTGTACACATAGATCAAAATGTCACATTGTACCTTATAAATGAAAACAATTATGGCTTGTAAAAGATTAAATAAATAAAGTAAATGTAAAGCATCTTACACTCAATGCCTGACACAGAATAAGGGTGGTGTAAAGATAAAGTAAGTGTAGACAAATGGACAATTAGGTGTTACTGGCAGTCCGCTAGTGACTAGTCTATTATTCATTCATCTTTTGTAATATGTCACTTTCTTTTCTTTTCACTAAGAGGTTGTGATAGATGACCTCTAACATTCTTCTCCACATTTTAAGATTCTATAAATTGTTTCAGGCCATCTGTTTATGAATTCTGTCTCTTGTGCTACATTATTTACTCCTTAAGGTCAAGCGCCTGTGTTTAGTTTGTGTGATTCCCCCAAACACTCACTCAGAGCTGGGAGTAAGATGGATATTCATCAGATGGCAATTATTTGGCGGTCTGTGGATGACTGACTTCCCTGGTGAGCCACTATGGCCACCAAGATCTGCCTTATGAGGCTGGTACCTGTGTTTTCCATGAATTCTAATCAACTGACTAGTCCAGAGATGAACTCTAACTCTCCTCATTTACCAGCTAATAAGCCTGAGGCTCACACAGATGAGCAGTTTGTCCAAACACTGACAGCTACTGTGGAATGAGGCTGAAGCCAGGGGTCAGGCTGTCTTAGTGCCAGCCTGTGTGCTTTACTCTCTCTCCATTTACAGTGTGGTGGAACCGTGAAAACTCATGGTCTCAAGGAAGAAGAAATGAGACTCATAGATGACTTTGTTATTTTATGATAACAAAAATAAGACTGATGTCTGAGGATTCTGGTGCCTTGCTTTGGGCTGATGTATTTGAGGATGGGAGGGTTTCCCTTTCTATCAAGGATAAAGCTCAAGACTGTCTGAACCTGAGCGTGTTGCACCAACAGGTACGAAAGATCCACAGGGCAGCACTGGCATCTCTGGGATTCCGCACAGGCTGTAAAATCTCAAGCCAAGGCACGAAGCACCTCATTAACAGGATAATGTGATTCAGGGACCATCAGCAAGAACACAAGCCCTAAAGCAGCTTAGGACACTGTGGTGATGACCAAAGGAAGGAAAAGAATTCAAGGAGAAGGCAGAAGCTTTGGCTCGCAGTCCAGCCCCACCATTTGCTGATTCAGTTTTTACAGTTTTGTTTTGTTTTTTATGAGTCCATGTTTGCTTACATTCACCTTAGGGAGTCAGTACATGTACATAAACACCACACATCTTCATTCTTTTACTTTCCCTTCCCTCGTTCCTCCTCCCTCTGTCTCTATGTCCCCTTCCCACTTGCAAATGATTATTTCCCTGTTTCCTATTGTCTATATTTTGTTTTCTGAAATTACACTTTGGGTTTCTCATACAAGAGAAGTTATGCAATAGTTAAGCTTATGTGTCTGATTTATTTCACTTAGGATTATGGTCTCGAGGTACATCCATTTTCCTACAAATGATTCAAGTTTATCCTTCTTTATGGCAGAGTACACCTCCACTGTGTGTAAATACCACATTCTCTTTATCAAATCATCAGTTAATGAACATATAGTGGCTGCCAAGTCTTGGCTGTTATGGGTTGTGCTGCTATACACATGGTTATGCATGGATTGCTATGATACAATGCTGATTCTTTTATTGCTTTACACACTGTGAAGGTGAATGCTCTTATTCTCAGCGTCTCCCAACCACTCAGCTGGCATGAGGACATTCACCACACACCTTCCAGCAGGGGACTAAAATGTGAAAGAGCCACTCAGACCTTTCCTCGTCTGGCATCTGGCCCTGTACTGAGCCACAGTGGAGAGACAAGGATGATGTCACTCGGGAACACTCCAGGTGACAACTGTGCCTGGGGACTGACCTGGTGCACTGCTCCCTGTCTTTGTTATTTCTAGAGTAGGACAGATCTGGGGTTTGAGCTCCATTTGGCTTTCTCAGGGGTAGTTCATACTCTTGTCCTTTTGTTTGTATGTTGTTTATCGATTAGTCTTTACTTCTGAGATTTCAGATTCCTCAGTTTCTCGAGTTCCCTCAACTGTGGGACCCAGAAATAACACCTCGCAGTAGCTGTTACCAACCAGGTCACAGGGCTATTACGCTATGAAAATGTCTCTTATTTATAAGTAATCTGGACTCACAGATTTCCAGGGTTTCAGCCACAACAAGTAGTAGAGGCTGTGTCTGTCTGAGTTCTGACTCAATACACCCAGAAGGACCTGCGTGTCAGACTTGGCCCAGCCCCTCCCTCACAGTCTCATGCAGAGTCACACAGCCCTGGGATAGCTGTCCCAGCCCCCAGTGACAGATGGAGACCCTGCACTCCAGTTGGCATCTGCGTACAGCAGAGCTCTGCATCCAGGCCCCCACCTCCCTGCCCATGGTTCCCTTTGTGCAACTTGGAAGGGATCATGCTGTACTCCTGGACTCCACATCTACTCTATCTCATTTCAGAACTCTCAAGAGTGCAGAGCTGACAACAAAAGTGCCTCCCAGGACAGGTGCCAGGGTGCTCCCACTGCTATCCACGGGCCCAGGAGGACAGTGGTAAGAGTGCCACCTTGGAGGTGTTCTAGGGACCCTTGAGAACCCACTTGAATCATTTATTCCTTCATGTTCTTGGTGTGATACTTACTTTCCCTTTTTCTATGCAAAAACTATTTTTTCCAAGTGAATTCATAGTGTAAGAGATAACATTGAATTATTTGTTTGACAGTCTCATTGCAGAGTTTCCTGTTAGATGCTCCCACTGTGCCTGGCTTTTCTCTCTGGTTGATTATCTAGACCTCCATCCAAATGGAGACAGGATTGTTTACACTGTGCTCTCTGAGATCTCCATGGGCCATCTTGTTTGGATTTAAGGATATTTCTCACTTGGCTGGGGACAAGGTGGACAGAAGTGAATCATAATTAGGCTGTTGAGATTCAAAAAATGTCAGTGTTGAACTGAGTTAAATTTTTGAAAGCATTATTCCTGAGAAAAAGAGTTTGGGTTAAGAGTGTATGGGAATGTGTGACATCTAAAATAGGGAGTTGGAAGGAAACCCCAGAGAAGGGAAAACTGAGATAGGAAGTAGGGCTGAGGCAAATCAAACAAGTAACTGGGTACATTGTGTAAAAGGTCAGAAAAAGCCATGGCCAACACTCAACAGGTTGAGTGAGACATTTCCTAAAAAAAAGAGAACAAATGCAGAACATGAGACCCAAAATGACATCAGGCTTACAGCTGAGTCTTGTGAATCAATCAGAAAAGTGCTATTTTCAATCCTTCATTTGAATCTGGCATTATTCAAATGACCAATCAGAAGGTGCTATTCTCAATTCTTCATTTACACATGGGCACAGACAATCAAAAGTTACTGTTCTTGATCCTTCATTTACATGTGGAGTAAGGCCAAGCAAGTTCCTAAAAGGACAAATATTCCAGTGCCTGACTTTCATGGGGGAGATCAAGCCAGGTATTTTGGATACTAAAGAGCCCTTTCACTTTATCCTTGGTGAAAAGTGAGCCTTTTCACCAACCTACACAGCATACTTCCTTTCCAGCTTTCAATATATGCATACCCTGGCTGCCTTTTCTTTGTGTCTTGACCAACTCTTTGCTTGGGACACCAAGGACCTAGAATGGAGGCCTCAAGGGCATCTGGTAACACAACCAGTTGACAATGATGCTAAGCACATGAAGATCCCCAGTGTTATGCTGTGTCACCCTTCAGGTGCAATGTCATCATGTGATCCAGCCAGTCGATGGGAAGTGGAGGGGAGGGGAAACTGGAGTAGGAAGCTGGGACCCAACCTCGGAAGCATGGATGGCCACTGCCACCCCCAGCACTTGGGCCAGCAGGGGGTCAGCTGCTCATAACAGCGGGAAAAGCAAGTCGGAAATGTCTGGAAATTAACCCAAGGGCATCAGAGGGACAAAGATGCAAAGGATCGCCGGGGACTCATTTACTCCTAACATTAAAGAGTGAATCTGAGGCCCACAGAAGAAGCCCCTATGGACCCAGTGAACCCCTTTGGGGTTCCAAGGGTGGGAGCAGGATGAAGGAAAGGATGGAGCAGGCAGTGAGGATGACAGAACCCCAGAGACCAAACACTCTGTGTGTGTGTGTGTGTGTGTGTGCGTGCGCACACGCACATGTGTGTGGGTGCACATGTGTGTGGGTGCACATGCAACTGGGACCAAAAAGTTTACTCTATCCACAAATTGCATGTCAAGATGCCCTCGCTCCAGGAAAGTTCCATGTGTGTGTTGAGTGTCAATGACAGGACAGTCAAACAGGTGGTGAGAAGAGATGCAGCATAATTTGGGACCTGGGCTCCTCGCCCTTCTCCCTACTATACCCAACATGGCAGCCAGAGTGTGGTGCCCAAGCAAGGGCCCTGGAAGGTCCAGCATCCCAGGACCAGCTCCCTCCTGACCCAAAACAGGACAGTGACAAACACTGATTGAAGTCCTGCCAGCTGGATTCTAGCTCAGCACCCCTGATAATTAAACTAGAGCATGCTTCACACTGCGAGCACAGAGTGTAGACAGACGGCCTCAGACTCGCTCAGAATATCTTCCCAGGTCCCTCGTGGGGTAGCAGGCTGCCCTTTCCAAGAATGTGTTTATCACAAAGGCGACTGGAAACTTTGCTTTCCTGAGAACTCTGCTAACATGCAACTTGAGATAGCTACCCATGCCTCTATTTGCAGGAGGGCAGCCAACTATTTATAATGACATGGGACCATCACGTCCCCCTAGGCCTGCCCTGCCGGAGAGGTCATAGCGTGCTTGGTTGCCTGTCCACACCAGGATGGATGCTCTCTGTTGCTCCAGCCACAGAACGAGAAGAGGCGGATTCCAGCTGCAAAAGCTTCCTCAAGTGGGAGCCATGGCACTCATCTTAGGAAGGGAGTGTTAATAAGTTCCCATGGAGGCAACTCTTCTGACTCTTCTTCCTGGGGTCCAATAGCACATTCCTGGTGCTCCAAGACCTTTCCACTCCAGAGGGACTGGGAAGAAACTTGGCGAGTGTTTGTGCACAGTACTGGCAGAAGAGGAAGAAGACAGAGACAAAGCATCTTAGAATTTCAGAACCTCCAAATGAGGCATCAGCTGTGGCTTCAGGTTTTCTTGGGCAAGATAGAGGATCTTCCATTTGCTGAACCATCCACGGTAGAAGGAGTGTGTCTCCCTGCCTTTCTGGGCATCGCCTGCCCTTTGTGATTTAGAAATTCTGATCTCAGTTCAGGGTGTGATAGATGATTCAGCCTAAACTTGTGAAACAGTACCAGAAAAATAAAATCAGCTGGTAATTTAAAAAACTCAAAGCAGGGAGGAACTGCGTGGGCTTGTCTGTAGCCTGCTGGTATTACCCAAGCACAGCTATGAAAGCGTGTAGAGCCAGGCAGGGAGGGACACACCTATCATTTCAGCACTCTGGGAGCCTGAGGCAGGAAGATAGAAAGTTTGAGCCCACCCGGGTAACTTAGTGACCCAGCAAGGCCCTGTCTCAAGATAAAAAGGGATAGGGATGTAACTCCATTTGAAGGCCCTGGGTTTGATCCCTAGTAACTAATAAATACAAAAGGCCTAGAAGGGATTTCTTTTCATTCTCATACTCTACTTGCTTGAGTCAAGCATGAAGTCTTGTGAGCTTTCTGACCTCTGTACACGAGCCTGGCACAGATGCTGTGCTGGCACTAGCTTCTGAGAGGCCTCACACACAGCTCATCACCTCCGAAAACCGTCAGTATGGCCTATTGAGTATTTCCAGGCCCAGCTGCCCGTGCAGGCACCAGGCGTGCAGGCGTGTGAAAGCAGAGCCCCCAGATAGTGGGCCCTGAAAGGCCACTGCCTGTCTCAGGAGCAGTGGGTGACTAATTAATGCCACATCTTAGGCCAGCAAGGGCCTGGTGTTACTGCAGATTCTGTGACAAGCTGGCCTTACCCACTTGGGATCAGAAGTATGAAAGTAAAAAGTATGCACTTTTCTGAGTAGGAATCACACTTCAAAGCTTAGCTATAGTCCAGGGTGATGGCACAAGACTGAAATCCCACTGCTGTCATCCCAGCAATCTGGGAGGCTGGGGCAGGAGGATCACAAGTTCCATTCCAGCCCTGGGCAATATAACAACTTAGTAAGACTCTGTCTCAAAATTAAAAATGAAAAAGGACTGGAGATGTAGCTCAGTGCAAAGACTCTGGGTTCAATCCTCAGTACCACCAAAATTTAAAACAACAACAACAACACACACACACACACACACAAAGAAACTTTAGCTCAATTTCTAGCTTCTATGCCTAAATCCTCCATGACAGAAGGCAGTTTTCTCACTGTTGAAGGAGCTCCAGAACCCAGTCTGCTGGCCGAGCCTCCTTGAGACTCGGAAAAAGCAGGCTTAAATTCCTCTCCACCGCATATACTTCCTGCATAGAATCAAACACTTGACATCACCCCTTGTGCCTCAGTTTTCTGGCCTACAAAACACAAAAATGCTGTCGTAAAATGGAGAAGGTGAAAAATCATCCACATAGAGAATTTGTCTGCCATGGTGCTGGGCATGAGGTAGGATAGAAAAAATAAAAACGGGTAAAGAAGAGACAACGAAAATCTGAATTTTAAAATTGTGCTTTTGGGAAAAACTGCAGCTTCAGGACACAAAGTTTACTTTGTGATTTTTTTCCCCCTTCCAGGAAACTCACTCCAAAAAAAATTCCTAAGTGTATGTTATGGATCGTGTCTACATGTCCCCACAAATCTCAGGAGGTCATAGATAGTACTTTTTCAGAGGTGGCTAGATCTAGAGTGTGTGGTGCTGGAACTGACTCATGGTGCAATGTAGAATCAAGAGTACTAGGATTAAGGATGTGAGTGTTACCTGCCCTAAGTAGCCTGGATAAGATAAAACTGGCAGAGAGAAACTATTAAGGTCCGTCATTGCTTTGCTACCTTCTTTCCCTCCATGAATCGTTTTCCCTCTGCAATGACCCTCTGCCAAGTCACCCTGCCTTGGAGCCAGCTGAATGTGGACTGAAACCTCTACAAACTGTGAGCTAAATAAATCTTTCCTCCCTTAATTTGTTGGTGTTTGGTATTTTGTCTCAATAACAAAAGACACAATGTGCCTGTAAATCAAGCTCTTGGCCTGTGCTTTTCCCCTGTAAATTACACTTCCTCCCTCTGACCTCTGTCCACAAAGAAGTAGTAGTGTGAGTGGGCAGTGGATCTTAGCTGCAAACATGAGCAGTGGTCTGTGTTCTGACACAGCCACCAGGTGGGTGACCTGACAGCAGGACACAAGTCCTAAATCGCCTGCACGTAGACTCCCAAGCCCTGTAAATACCCTTGGCTATGAGCACAGTGTGCCACTCTCTCTCTTGAGGGCCCTCGCTATTTCTGAGTATACTTTTAAATTCTGCCTAATGAATCTTTTATGCCTCTACTGATGTGTCCAGGATGGGAGTTGGGGGACCTGCAACTTAGTGCTATGGGTCAGGTAGGTCTACGAACCTCCCCAGACCCTGTCCCAACACAAAGGAACTGCTTTTGGTGCCAACTCTGGTCCTGTCCTGTATGGGAATAATAAGACCCTTTGCCACCTGAAAGCTCTTTCCCTTTCCATTTCCAGGACTGATTTCTACAGCATCCTTCCCACCCATTCCCACTCTGTATTTCTCTTATTTTCTCATTGCTGAGACAAAATACCTGACACCTAAAATTAAAGGAGGGAAGGTTTATTACAGCTCACAGTTTGTAGAGGTTTCAGTCCGTAGCTGCCTGACTCCAAGGCAGGGGGGCATAGCAGAGAAGCATCGCAGAGAAGAAACAGTCCATGGCAGAGCAGGCAGAAGGCATCAGCAGCAGGCCTCCCTGCATATTCCATCCAGGCTCATGGTGCCACCCACACCCAGGGTGGGACTTCTATTATTCACACTCGGAACTCTGCTAACCCAATCAGTGGACTAATCTAGTACCACATACCCTTAGTCCACATTCATACACCCTAGATCTAGCCACCTCCAAAAATCCCCACCTATGAGTACATGAAACTTTGTGGAGACATCTAGACACGAGCCATAACAGAATTTCTTTTTCATGATGGCAAGCATGCTTTCTTGCAAGATGATCTCTGGCACAGGAGATCAGAATGTGATATAAGGGACCATGGTGTAACTCCATGGTAGCACAGTTACACAGCTGCTTGAGGCCCTGAGTTTGATCCCAGCATCAATAAATAAATAAAAGGCCATACAAAACTCAGCCAGGAATATTTATTTTTAAGAACATTTTAAAGGCTCTACTTGGAAATATTTCCTTCAAACTAGAAAATGGATATTTTAGAAAAACAAGCAAATAGGAAAAAAAAAAAGAGCAATTAGCAAATCCATGACCAAGCTTCTGATGATAGCTTCTGGTGTAGTTAAGGTGGAGGGGGCAGGGAGAGATCAGAAATTGATGCTGGAGAGAACCAAGGGACCTACCTTGCTGTATGGCCAGTGAGGGGATGGGGTAGCCTGGGCTTCTCTCTCCAGTTTTCTTCATGCCATCTATCCTGGGTGTGAAGGGAGGGATGAGAGACCCACCAGTGGCCTTGTAGTTGGGACCATCTTAGCTGTGGACAGATATCTCCCCACAGCAATGGCTGTTAGACAACCAAGGAGAACTCCTAATCCTAAATGGCTTTGCTGCTCCCCTCAAAACAACCTAAGTGATTCCAGCTGACACTTGGAAAGAAAAGGGAAAAGACAGCAGGATTTAGATCCTAGGGTTAGACAAATAACTTCTGAATTGTTTGGCCCAAGTATTAGAAGCTTCTGAGGGCCTGGAGAATGTGGACGATTTACAGAAAGATAGAGATGAACATACCTTCCATAGATAACTCACTGCCATAATTTTGTTTTAGGGTTTGTTTTTGATTGAAACACCAATGTCTGGAGAGAAATTGTCTTCTATGAGGCTGAAGAGCAAGATGTACCCAGGTCACAGCCAGATGAGACACAGAGGGACCAGAAGGATATCAGTATTGGTCAGATGATTTCTTTTTTTTTAGACAGGGTCTCACTATGTAGTTATGACTGACCTGCCTGGAACTTACTATGTAGTCCAGGCTGGTCTCGACTCACAGTGATCCTCCTACCTCAGCCTCCCGAGTGCTGGGATTACAGGCGTGTGGCACCACACCCGGCTGCAGATGATTTCTAATGAAGCCTAATTCTATATCTCGAAGTCCCCTGTTGGAAGTATCCAGCAGAACACTCATGACAATTTGTGGTGATTGTCCCCACTGGGCATCAGCTGGTCTGGTACATGTTGTGATTTGGGCCTGAGGTCACAAAGGGTGTATGTAGAAAGCATGGTCCCAACCTGTGGAAGTGTTGGGTAGTAGTGGAGCCTTTCAGAAAGTGTGGCTGAGTGGAAGGAAATAGATCCCTGTGGTGACCGTGGAGGGGATATGGGGACCCTGGCCCCTCCTCTCTCTTTATCTCTTGGCTGCCATGAGATGAGTGGTTCTTCCCCACACCCCGTTATGCTTGCTGCCTCACCATTGTTTGAAAGCAACAGAGCCAACTGACTGGACTGAAACCTCCAAAACTATGAGCCATAATAAACCTTCTCCCTTTCTGGGTGATTTGTCTCAGGTGTTTTGTTATAGTGAGAGAAAGTTAACACAGCAAGTTAAGGAAGTGATTGAGGTAGCACAAGGACTGTTAGGGACTGGGGTAAACCGACAGGTACAGACCATGTCCCACAGCACAATCCTCCTAGCCCTGAATCTACAGGTACGCTCAAAGGAGGCCCAGTGAGGCCAGGTCTTTTCCAGAGAAATTGCAAATCTACATTTTCATGTAAAATCGCATAATGTTTTCAACATATTTTTAAATGCTATTATTGAAGCATAAAAAGTCCTATTAGCTGGACTCTATCCATTTTTTGTTTTTTTTGGCACTGGTTATCGAACTCAGGACCTTACACTTGCAAAGCAGACAACAGAACCACTGAGCTAAACCCCCAGCTCTGGACTCTATCCATGGAACTTCTCTAATTTACAACTTTTGACCTCACAAAATCATCTAGGATCTATAACCTCCTAATATAAGATAGATAACCAAGATAGCCTTTGAGAATGGGAGATTCCTTGTAGATTAAATCAGTCCAATTTTTGGTTGAGAAACTGAGACCCAAAGAGTTGGGTCAACCCAGCACTCCCTGCCAGAGGAGTCACCTACCAGCCACCCGCACACGGAACTTCTGAGCCATTGCTTCTCCAGATCAGCTGGGACTGTATCCACCACTTGCCCCTTCCTCTTCGTGTCCACATCAAAAGAGGGAATCAGGGCATCGGTGCATTTGCACTAACTGGGAAAGAATGAGGAAGCCAGTGGAGGAGGGAGAAGGCTGTGCAAGTACTGACACATGTGTGCTATGATTAGCGTATACCTTTCCCATATTGTAGACCCATAAGTCAATACTGTTGTATTTAAATTTACCCTTACTTGCAAATTCTCTTTACTCCTTGCTGCATTTCTGTACTCCCTTTGGAAACATCTCATTTCTGTTTCCTATAATTATTTTGGTGCTTTTTTGTGTGTGAAAGTGTTTGAGATTGCTGACTAGCATATTTCTCTATCAACATGATAAAGGTGTCATTCCGTTGTTCTATGTCCAGTTTTCTAACCAGAGTTTTATTAAGCAGTCACTGTTGCTGCTTTGAAGAGAACGAATGCATCCTTGAAAACCTTCCTTTGTCTTTTACTTTTAACCATTTAACTATGATGTGGCTGGTTGCAGCTATTTTCATATTTACCTACTGGAATTCCCCAAGGTTTTTTGAAAGTATGATTTACTGCTTTTTATTAATTTTTAGGCAGTATATTGTTTTGTCCCATTTCCTCTATTCTTCCTCTTCTTTTGTGAATCCAATTATCCAGACACACATTACTCCTTTTGTGTGGTTTTGTTTATTTTTCTTTTTTCTTCTCTTCACTTAAATTTCAATATGTTTTCACCTGTTTTTAGTTCTGAGGTCCTTTCTTGTGTTGATTCTACTCCTACATTAAGACTATTTATATTTTATTCTAGTTATATTAAAATCTCTGATAACTTAATCTTAAGTTGTGAGGCAGTTTATTTCTATTTTTCCTCTTAGTTTTTAGTCATCTGGTCTTAATTTTAGTGTAGCTTGTGATTCATTTTGAGTTCTGGACATTGCATATGAAAATCATAGAGGCTCTGGCAGACATCATCTTCCTGGAGGGGGTTGAATTGGTATCTGGCAGACAGACATCATGCCCACTGATCATCAGGACCCTGTCACATTAATTTTATGCCTCTGAGATGGTCTATTTCTGCTTTGCTTTTCCTTTAGCATGTACGCGCTATTCCTAAGACTCAGTCAATCAGACACTGCAATCCATAGTATTGGGCTTCCTGGCCAGGCTGTATTAGCATCTAGACTTGAAATGAAATAGAAGATCTGAATTCATGCCAGGGTAGCAAGAAGAAAGTGATTGGGCAGTGACTGGGCCTAGGATAATAGGACTCAGAACTGGCCTTTAACAGTGAGTTACCAGGGCTAAGCACAGGAGGTGTACTGAAAGGAAGAGGTGTGATCTGTCGTCTAGGAGCTAGCAGCAGGTTAAAAGGCTGAAAGCTAATGACTTAATTTAAATAATTCAAACAACTAATGAGTGGGAACACAGAAAGCCACTGAGGGTCCCCAGAGGAGACATGCAGGTGGATGACTCAGATCACTGGATCCCTCGACAGGCATATGGTGTAGATTTGATCCAATGTGGCATGGCTTTGGCAACCTATTTGAAACAAAATGAATGATTTTAGTCCTTTAAACCCAGGGGCATCATAAAGGCTGTTCTGGATATGGATTCTGGAGCTTGGTAGGATGCATGCCCTGTGTTACCTTCTGATCTAGGGCTGTGGCACTCATGTCCAGGGACAGCCCTGGAATGCAAACCTTCCAGATCTGGGGCAGAGAGGAGCAGGGAGGAAAGGGAGGAGCCCCTTAGTTCCAGGATGGGTCATCCCCAACCTCACTATTCAAGGCCAAGCCAGCAGAACCAAACTCAGTTCTCCTGTGCCATCTGCCTCACTACCCCAGTGACATGCATGTGAGCTCCAGACCCCTAGGCTGTGAAAGGAAAAGACTTTGCACAACCATCACAAGTGCTTAGTGCTGAGAATGATGGTCAAGCCCATAGCCCACAGGAGGTTATGCTTCTGTCTGCAGGCCCTAGAGGATGAGGGTGAGTTAGGAAGGTGGTGAGCTCTGTGTGCTGACGCTGTCATTGCCTGGTGCAGTCTATGTCCTGCGGCTCCTTCCTGGGCAGCTGAGGTTTTGGCCAGGCGAGTGCCATGCTGTTAATGATTCTCCCTGGAGTGATGCCCTGAAGAGGAGGAGAGTGGATTCCATTCCAAGGCTGCTGCTGAGAGCCGGCACACGCTATGTCTCCTTGGAAATGAAGACCATGAGTCTGACTTCCACAGTGGACCTGGCTCAGGGCCCTGGGAAGCTTCTCCACAGCTACCTCCCAGCCAGGAGCACCCCTGAGCCAGCACTCTGTCAATTTATGTTTAGTACCGCTGAGTTAAAATCTCTCTCTCTCTCTCTCTCTCTCTCTGTTTTTATCTGTTCATCCTGTTTTCCTCTACTCATTATGTTTTGTTTCCATTTTTCTTGTTTATAAAACATATTTTATGAGTTTATGAGTGTTTATAAGTTTATAAGGGCTATGACTAGTCCTTGAAACGGTCCTTTGAAATTGAGGTAAAACATAACAGGTTTTTTTTTTTTGTAATACCCTGAGCTTCACCCCCCTTTTAATAGACAGAAATGCAGAGACACCACTTGAGAGATGCTGGAAAGGAGCTGTCTGGATTGAGAGTAGTTAGGCCCCCAGAGTGGCTGTGCTTGGAGGTTGGTCCCCTGGTGGAGATCTGGAGAGGAGGTAGCTCCTGAAGAGGCGGGGCCGTGTGAGAGGTGATTTGGTCGCCAGGGGCTCTGCCCTGGGGAGGGAGTGAGGTGGTTCTCTGCCCCATGTGATCTTTGTCCTTTTGCTTCCTTCCTGTCTACAGATCTCACAAGCTGACTGGCCTGACTACAACTCCAGAGCGCCAGGGTCAGTGGTGAATTTGGGCTGGGCACACCAGGCACAGGGGAGTCAGGTCCCACAGGAGCAGATGGCATCTGAACAAAGGTAATTGGTAATAAGAGGGTGATTTTAACAAGGGATGGTGATGTCCCAGAGCAGCACAAGGGAGATGCCAGAGCACCTCAGGACTCGAGGGTGAGAGAGGAAATGATGACCAGAACGCTGAGAGGAGGCACTAGGAAGGAACATGAGTGCTCTGGCCAGGAGGGAGCCCAGAAGTGAACAACACCCAGGTCCACACTCTTGTCTCCTAACAAGTTGTCTCATTGCCAAACCCAGCCTCAGCCCAGCCAGAAGCCCACTGGCCATACCCACACAGCCAGGCCATTCTTGGTGCAGAGCTGCCTGAGAGCCAGGAGGTTTTTGGAGGGAGCAGGAAGGAAATGCTCAGCGCAGTAAGCTGAGGTGATTCCTTTCTTCCAGCACAGGGCGCAGGTTCTTACCTCTTATTCAGGTTAAAACTTGCTTTGAACTAGGTGTAGTGGTGCATGAGGCTGAGGCAAGAGGATCACCAGGAGTTTTGAAACAAGACCTTGTGTCAAAAATAAAACAAAAGAAACAAACACAAGTCAAATATTATTATAAAATTCTCTGGGTAAAGAATAATGAGTAAATAAGCATCTAAAAAAATCACATCTCACCCCATAAATATAGATCTTCATTATTTATCAAAAATAAAACTAGAACCAATGGCAAGATGCTCTTGAAATTCTTTTTTAAATTTTATTTATTTATTTTTGGTACAGAGCATTGAACTCAGGTCTTTGTGCTTACAAGGCAGGCGGTGGTATCACTGAGCTAAATCCCTAGCCCTATTCTTAAAATTCTTTAGCGATGTTTATTGATTGCTTTTTAAGAAAATATATGTAATGAAACTCTGTGTGTGTCCTTTACCGTGTATCTTATTGTATGAGTAATAAATATTTATTGTTGAAGAGAAAGTTATTAAGAAAAACATAAGTTAACTACAATCTTATGAAGATGATGTTCTCAGTACTTGCTCTTTCTGGTCTTTTTTCTGTGCACATGTGGATGTTTTTGGTGATGAAGCAGGCTTGTGCTCCTCACCCTCTTTGTATCCATCCACCTCGTCTACATGCAACAGCTGAGCATATCCCTGTGTGGCTGTCCACATGGTCCATCATAATTAATTAAGCATCTCCTCCCTTTGGACAGTTAAGCTGCTTCTGGTTTTTAATATGACCCTATGCTGGGAATGAACCAAGAGCCTTCACACTGAGTGACAACCCAGCCTTTTCCTTATTTTTTTTATTTTGAGACAGCATCTCCCTAAGTTGCCTAGGCTGGCCTTGAACTTGCAATCTTCCTGTCTCAGCCTCCAAGAGTCTTGAGACCTCAGGTGTGCACCACCGTGCTTGGCTCTAGCTTTTTATTATAATAATTATGCTACAGTGATAGTACTTGTGTCTTTGGAAGAGACGTCTGTGATTTCTGGCACTCCTGCCTGTGCTCTCTGAAATCTTCAACACTCCTGTGCTAGTGTAACAGAATTCCGGGACTGGAAATTTGTGTGAAGCATAAGTTCACTTGGCTCACAGTGTTGGAGGCTGGGGAGTCCACATGATGTCACTGGCCTCCTCGTGGCCTCTGCTGGGGGCCTTCCTGCTGCACTGTCCCCTAGCAGAAGGGTTGGGGGACAAAAGATCTAGTTGTGCACTCATGCCCTTTACTGGTGAGGCTGAACCCTCATGACTGAAACACTCCTTTTGGCCTCACCCAACACCACTGTCTGGTGCACAGGCTTGGGAGGACACAGTCTCTCAGCAGAAGAGAGGCAGCAGGATTTTAAATGCTGAGTCTCTAAACCATGCATAGCACACGGACATTGCTCCCAAGAGTGGACTTCTCCAGAGCCTGTGCTCAGGGATCTCACAGCCTTTGGTGAGGAAAAAGAGTACACAAGCAGGACAGGGACCCAACAGTCCTGAGGGGCAGTGAGCTTCGGTGCTGTTGGCACCTCCCTGCCCCACAGGGACAAGTAAACAGGGAGACAGGAACCCAAACAGAGCCCTTCTGAAGAGTCATTTCCTCTGAGTCAGAGCTGGAACCATACATGGATTCCTCCACTGAGGCGTCAGTAGAAGACTGTGCTGTTAGGAGGTGGGCTAGGTGGGGAAGTGGGTCACCAGGGAGGAAACTGGAAGCAGGTGCTCTTGTCCCCAGACCCTTCCTCTCTCTCGCTAGCTCTTTCCCTGTCTTTCTTTTTCCTGGTGCCGTGATCTGAGTGCCTGCCTCTGCCACGCTCTTCTACCATGATGTTTGGAGCCAGCTGGCCACAGACTGAAGCCTCTGGAACCATGCACTAAAATGAATCTTTTCTTCTTCCGGTTTTTCATGGCAACTATTTTGTCCCAGCAGCAGAAGCAGACAGCTGCAGCCTGGAGGGCTTTTGAGACGCTACGTCCACTTTCCTGTCTCTGTGGGAGTCAGGGCATCGCCGTTGCTTTTGTGAGTGGAACCACAGGCCCAGGATCTGTACTGGCCAGGACCCCCTCATGGGCCACCACTCTGCTGCAGCCCCTTTGTGCCTGTCAAGGAAGTTGGACTTCCTAGCACAAGTCTGGATGGAGTTGTTGGCAGGAGGAACCGGGCAAGAGGAGCTCAAACCAAAATAGAACATTTCTGGAGGGCAAAACTTTCTCCCAGGGAATGTCCTCTGGCACAGAGTTATCTGCAAGCCATCTGCTCCCCAAAGAATTGAAGACAGGTAGGGAAATTCCCAAAGAGTTCAGTTGGGAAAGTCTTGCAGGTCCAGCGTGAAGGATAAATGAGTGCCTGCTCACAGTCCTAACAAGGGTCCATGCGAGAATGAGAAGGGAAGAAAATAAATGTAGGCTCCTGCGCAGGGAATGGACGGCAAGTCGGCCAGTACTGCCTGGTGCTGCTCTGGCAGAACAGGAATAGGCAGGCACACCTGGCCACAGATCAGGAAACCGTGACACAGAGAGGGTCAGGGCCAGAGGGGTCCTGCGCCCTGGGCCTCTTCTCACTCAGGCTCAGACATCTCACTGGGAAAGTGTCACATTCAAAATGGAGTCACTCATGCCAGACCCAGCAAAGTGGAGCTAGGGATAGGCTGGAAGGGAGGTTCTTGGCTTGTGTTTTACTCAAATATTTTCCACGAACAGCTTGGCTCATCCAGACCTGGCCACACCAGGCTCTCCAGCCGCTCCTAGGGGAATCCTCTCTTGATGCAGCTGCATGGGCCAGGCCAGCAAAGCAGCACAACTTCAAGATTGTGTGGTGTACACATTGTCTGCCACTGCTCACTGACCAGGTTTGCTGGCCCACAAGGACACTTGGCCACCTCAGATCTTTCTCTCAAAACCCCTTCTCAGCTGTGCCTTGCCCTCAGCAAGGGGGTTTCCTGGGTAGAGCAGCAGCTTCTGGCTGGGCCCCAGCAACTCCATTTATAAAGTGAGTTTGGCCTGTGTGACTCTACTCTGGGGACAGGTGGCAAGGTAGATGCCTCCACACCTTGTTTATACAAGTAGACGATCACCACCTGGGTGGTACAACCAAAAGGCTCACAGCTAAATCATTCTTGTGAGAACAAAATATTAGTGCACCAAATTAAATCAGGATCATGACATGTCAAGCTGTATGAGGAAAACCAGAACTGTGAGCCCACCTAACACCCCAGGTAGATCCCCTTGCCCAGGACTACTAAAGGATGAGCACCAAACACCGTGTGTCACCAGTCCTGTCCTCTGCTTGCTATTGCTCTGAGTCCCATCACCAGAAGGTAGCCCCCATCTGTCCTTGGGCTTCCACTCAGCACACTTCCTCCTGCTCACCACACTCCTCAGCCCCTTGCGTGCTGCACTGTCCAGACTGCCTGCTGTCCAGGCTGCGTCTCCACCTTGGAGTTTCCCTCTGACCCACAAGTTGCATGCTGCCATCTCCACAGCGCTGTCTCTGGGTCCTGTCCATAAACTCCTTCTCCATCCGCAGAGACTCCCGCATGCCTACCGACCCCGGCTGCCCTTCTCTCTCTGCATCCATGGAGACTTTAACCCCTCCTGAGCCTCCTGTCACCCTCATGTCACTGTGTGAAGTGTGAGGTGCAGCCCAGTGCTATAGACAATAGAAACTAAGGTTAGCTTTGTGATCACGTTGGGCCTGACACCGCATGAATTTGGAGTCCTTGGAGAGTTAAAGAAATTTCTGCAGTCTGTGAACATACCGTTATTCAATCAGTTCTTCTTCGGGGGAAGGACATCACCTGGTCTCTGTGGACAGCACAGCCTGCTCACCCAGTCGCTTCTCTCTCCCAAGAAAGCCCCAACTTTCCTTTTTGTTCTGTGACACCAGAGGCCACAGGGTCAGTGTGAGCCTCGGATTTACACTACTAACCTTTATCATATTCTTTAATCAGCCCCTCTGCTTGGAGATCCAGGTCTCTAAACTTCACCTTGGCCCACTGAATTCCCACTGAATTCCATGTTGCACCTTCAGGGTCTGCAAGAGGTGTGGCACTGGGGAGCCAGGGCTGACAGCCTCCTCCAACCCCCTCCATCTCCTCCATTCCCCTTCAACCCCTTCCATCCCTCTCCTTGCCCTCCATCCCTCCATCTCCCTCCATTCCCCTCCACCTCTTCCTTTTTCCCCCATCCCCGTCCTTCCTCTCCGTCCCCCACCATCTTCCGAATCCCATTGCTTCCTCTCTCTTTCTCTCTCTGTCATGCCTTGTCTCTATTCAGCATACCTGCTGTACTTTCTTAATGTAAACCAAAAACTGCCCCAATTGCTTGTCTATTTTTCTGCTCCTTCCAGCTCTCAGGAAGGACTATTCTGCCAACAGATGGTTCCCAGGACAGTGCCTACAGTCCCCATCCCCTCCAGACTGCTGTCTTGGATTCCTCTGCCCTTACTCTATGCACCTGCAGCTCTGGACACTTCCAGTGCACCCCTCACTTTACAAATGCATCCTTAGCTTGGCTTTTGGGAGCCCCTGCTCCCCGGAGGCCCTGTGCCCATGACTCTATCCCAACATGTCTTCATTCTTTAAGAATAGCTGTCCCCTGGTAACCAAAGGGACTGTTTCCTGGGCCGTAAGAACCCTGAAATGTGTGGATGTGCAAATCCCTTGTACAGGAAGGCATTGTGTTTGCAAATAACCTGCATACATCCTCCTGGGTGCTCTAAGTCCCCTCTGTGTGGCTGTAAAAACAAAATCAATGTCAGTGCCATGCACACAGGGCCTTCCCTGTACCATGGAGGGAGTCATGACAACAGCAAAGCTGTATGGTCAGTACAGACTCCAGGCTTTCACCCATTTCCACACACAGATATGCAGTCATCAGATGTGGAGGCACAGCTGTAAGGACTCGGGTTACTTGGTGTTTCGTTCTCCTTATCAAGCCTCAAGCCACTCCAGTGGGACCTAATGCATGCTGCTTTCTTCTCTATCCTGAGCATCCCAGCTAAAGCCTGGGCCCCTGGGAGAGGTGCACAGAGTAAGGTGAGGGGTGCTGGCCTCATGTGTGCTGCCGGCTCTGCTGGGCTTTATGTCGAGTGCACATGGAAGTCCCAGGGAGCAGCTAAACTAACACATTGCCACAAACTCACTCAATGTCTCCTCAGATCATATGGGGATGAAGCCCAGAGCCAGGGCTTCCTGGCCTCAGGAAGGCCCCTGTTCTCCTCTCTCTTGGCATCCACAGTTTTTTACTTTTGAGGGAAAAGACTCAATCTCTGCTTCCCCACCTCCTCCCAGCTCTCTCTGGGCCCCCACCTTCCTCTCCTCCCCCAAAACCAAGGGTCCCAAAATCCCTACCTGGTCCTGTGTGCAAAGACCCTATTTCCAAATAAGTTCACGCCTGAGGTTCCTGGTGAAGAGATTTTGGGAAAACATTGTTCCACTCAGTCTTCCAGCCTCTCCTGTGCTGCTAGAACAGTAAGCCCATGCTTGGTGATTAGCAAAGATTTAAGTGAATTTCTTACGGCTCTGGAGGTCAGGAAATGCAAGGTCAACGTGAGGACCAGGGTAAGGGCACACTGGTCTCCTGGTGACTTCTCCATGTTGCCCCTGTTCCCCTCCCTGAGTTGTGAGCTTTCCTCCCACACTCATGATAACAAAATGCAGGCCACAGGCCAATTGTACAAAGAAAGGAGGTTCATTTAGCTCTTGGTTTTGGTGGCTGAAGATCTAAGATCAGAAGACTGGCAAGGTAGTCAGAATAGCACGGAGGACTCCAGAGTTGAGCACTGACTGACTTCTAACCCATGCTAGAAAAAACACTGCTTGAAAACAGAATCCCAGAGAAGTTGCTTGAAAGATTGAATTGGCTTCTGTTAGCCGGTGAGCATCCAGTGAGGACTCAGAAAAGTGGTGCAGGAGCCTAGCCAAGGCTGAAGAAAGCAAAGACAAGGGGCAAAGGGTCGGGTTGTGCCCTGTTCCTGTCCTGGCTGGGCCAAGCTAGAGGGCATGTCCTTATCCTGTGTGCCTGAGCTGGGCTGGGCCGCTTCTGACGGGCTTCTGTGATCTCTTGATTTTTACAAAACAAGCCCATTTTTCAGTTTGGTTGTTACATGGTGTGGAGCATGACCAACTCTATTCCGGTTTGCTCTGCTGGGGTTTAGTGCAGTGCTCTGTTTAAAACTGAGCCCTCCTAGAAAAGGAGAAAATAAACTGCGGTGCAGACAACAGCTGACTCAGGGTGGTGAAGACAGGGTCCGCTGCTGTCATCAGTAGGCAAAACGCTCAGAATCAGAACAATAACAAAGTGATTTAGGAGAAACTAGAGATATTCACAGCTAAATGGATTCACATAGAGGCCATATTCTTAAGTGAAATAAGAAGGACACACGAGTAAATACCGAGTAGTTTCTCTGGTGTGAAAAACTAAAAATGTAAGCAAGATTCAAATGGTATAACTGATAGTGTGAAATAGGAAGAGAATGGCTAAAGGGGAAGTGGGAAAGGGAGGGGAAAGGAAATAAGGAAAAAGAAAAAATAGGAAAAAAGGAAAAAATGGAAACGAAGTCTTTGTAAATAGGGAAGGGTGGAGTGGGTGAAGGGAAGGCAGGGGTATGGGGAAAAAACAAGAACCAAGACATATGTAAAGTGACAAGATCCCAATGATAAATGTAACTTATTGATTGCTTTAAATGTACCAATAAATAAAAAAAGAAAATACAGTAGACTCAGAAAATTAAAAAACAAAAAAGTGCTTTAGGAGCTGGTACAAGACTTTTTCTCTAAGAAATAACTAAATTTTTAGCACATTAGATTTTCAAGTCACCTTCTTAGTCCCCAAGGGCAGGTGACAGTGAGTAACACGCTATGCCTTTGACCTAGTGCAGTCCAGGAAGGGACAGCCAGACACCTCTGGGCCACAGGGGTCCCCAAAGTGCTCTTCTACCACTGTCTCAGGCCAGGTGGCTTCTACCCTGGCCCTCAGATCTTGGTGGGAGGTAGGTGCCTGGGCATAGGAGGGAGGCCTGGCCTTGGTCTGCTGTGTGTCCTGCTGGGGCAGGCAGGGCAGATTCTGGCAGAGCCACAGGAAAGTTCCAGGTCAGGGCTGGACTGCTTTTTTTTTTTTTTGGTAAATACCAGCTTAGATAATTTATTTGATAATTCTTTTTTCTTCTTTTTTTTAGTTTATTGGTACATTTTAGGTATACAGTACATGCATTCACT
>NW_022900921.1:47910668-47930275 GCF_012274545.1 Fukomys damarensis | reverse complement strand
TTCTTTTATTGAGTTTATTGGTACATTTTAGGTATACAGTACAGTTGCATTCATTATTGGGATCCTGTACCTTTACATGACAGGTGGTCTTGGTTCTCATTTTTTCCCCTTGTCCCTGTCTGCTTTTGTTCAAGGACCCCGCAGGAGACCTGGGAAGTGTTTACATTGGGCAGCTAGAGCAGGTCCCTGGTGGTCCTTGTTCAGCTCGGAATCTCTGGAGGTCACAGTCAGCTGTGTGCAGACTTCCTGTGGGGAACAGGGCACATGTGGGGAGGCACCTTCTGTAGTGGGTGCCCACTGGTAACAAAAGGGTTAAAACCCTACACAACTCCTCTATTAAAGTCAAAACCCTTCCCAGAAGAGCCCATTCCTTAAAGCTATCCTGCTGGCTTGAACCCATAAGACAATAAGGGTCATAAGACAATAAGGCAATGCAGACCATCTTGCCACCCAAGATGAAAACGAGCCTACAACTTCAGACAGATTCATTCCTGCAAGGAGCCCTGACCGACTTCTCTAAAAGCTAATGTGCATAGAGCTCCTTCTCTGAAGCTAAAAGCCAGAGAAATGGTGTTGTCCAACTGCAACCTCCCACATATTCTTTTAGACCCAATGCAGGTGCTACCAGAAGACCTACAACCCACCAGGCAGCCTGCCAAAAGACCTTCTCTAGACAATCACAGTGTGACCTTGAAATGGCGTCAAAACCTTTTAAAAGACCCCAATCTCTCACCCTGACAGTGATGCCTCTCCTGGAAGCCCACCATCTTTCCTTCTTGACAGTGTACTCTGACCTTAGCGAATACTTTTTAATATATTTTTAATCTGTATGAGTCTGTTTGCAGTACCTGATGATCACATTCATCGTGGGAAATTGGTGCATGTACATAACTCATCTTTGTTCTTTTACATCCCCTCCTGGTCTCCCCGTCATTGCTCTTATCCATGCCTGGGTAAATTCTTTTCCCTGCTGTGTCACCAGCCCTCTGTACATATTGAACAGATGTTTCCTGACCTGGTGTTTAGGTCCCACTGTGATCTGCTCGGGATGAAGTCGCTCTCGAGTCCAGGCCCAGGGTGGCATCTCGCTTGCCTATGATGAGGTGGGCAACATGAACTGTTCAGTGGCTCTTCAGTGGCTGTGGGATAGAGGGGACCTCCGGGTGGCAGGACTTGGCTGCAGACAGAGGTGTAGTGGGGCCAGAACAGTCACACTCGGGGCCGGAGCTGAGACCCAGCAGGTGACCCCATGGTGAACGTGAGCTCTTTAACTCTGGGTTGCATTCATCAGCCTTTGCTCCATTGTTTGCCTTCCCCTTCCTCCTCCCTTCTACATTTTTCTTTTTAGTTTAAGTAAAACAGACCTTGAGCGTCTTGCTTCTGGAATGTTACTGAGAACAGCTTACTTCGAAAAGCTGACTTTCCATAAATATCCCCGTTTATGAAGAAGAGAAGATGAGGAGAGGAAGCCGCATACATTCCTGCTTTGTTTTTGTTTGTTCCTTTGGCTTTTCCCTGGCCACCGCCATCCAGTGCATGCATTCCTTTCAGATTTGCACTTTAGTTCTGGAGTCTCCACCAGAATTCCTTAGGCCAAAGGCGTTTAGGATCAGGGACCCTTGGGGCTCTCTGACAGAGGCAAAGAGGGCTCTGTGATCTACAGAAAGGACCCTTTGATTATCATTCCTTCTATGGCCATGCAAGGCCATGCTCAGCCATGTCCAAACGAGAGATTAGAGCAGAAGAAGCAGCTTTTCTCATTGCCTTTCCCTATTCGTGATGTGCAACCATGGTGGACAGATGGAGTGACCTGGAAGTTTCTAGTAGTAAGAACTAAGAAGCACCACACTCAGTGGTGTGCAGAGTAGTTTGGTTCCTAATACCTAACTCCACCCTGTCCTTGTCCTGCTCTTCCTTATAGGTCCAAGAATCCTGGAAGGAGTCCTTTATCTTCTCTGCTCACATTCCCAACCTCTGGCTGGTTCACCCTTCTTTGAAATGGTGGATGTTTTAAAAAAAGAAAAATAGCATGTTGTTGTTTGCTTAATTTTTATCACCTTACCTCCTGTGCCACTACTCGCCCTTGGAGTCTTTAATCAGTGATAGCTTCACTAGAGAAACAGAGCACTTTTTCCTCATGCAGAGCCTTCTGACTGAACCCACACAATGTACTAATGCAGGATGCTTTGGTCTCCATGACCAGTTTCTATGGCAGAAATAGAATAAATATCATGCAACTGAAGATAATCGCTAGGTAACTATTAACTGTTAAAGAGCTTTCTTGTTTTTCTTGAAACAATACAAAATATATGCCATGGTTGCCACTCTTATGTCTCCTTGAATTTGTGTGCTGAAAGCCCAGTCCCCCAGAGGATGCATTTGGAAATGAAGGCTTCAGGTGATTTGGTTACCAGGTGGAATCACAAAAAGGAGCCCAGTGCCCTCCCAAAGAGGCCCCTCACCCTTGTCACCAGGTCACACAGAGAAGCAATAGAACCTTTGCGCCAGACACCCCATATACCCAGAACTTAATTGTGGGCTTTGGTCCCTGGAGCTGGAAGAAAGGAGTCTTGGCATATCTGAGCCACCCTACCTCTGGCTGCTTGTTATAGCAGTTGGACTGACTGCGACACCAGTACTGCCAAAGAAGTGGGCTCAGGTAGATTCATTCCTGCCATGTGCTTGGAAAGGCTTCTTGACCTGAGACAAGGACTTAGGACTGGGGCAAACCAGACACCTAACTGGGTAGAATGTGTGAAATGTCATAAAATCCCAGCGAGTGTGTGCAGAACACAGGACCCAAAATGAATACAGGACTGCTGAGCACTGAACCAGTCAGAAAATGACATCATCAGCTTAGGAAAGTGCTGTTTTCAGTTCTTCATTTACATTGGTGGGAATTCCAGGAAGTCTTTCCATTGGACAGTTTAAATCTGGTGCCAGACCAACTGAGTTTTTGATAGGACAACCATCCCAACACCTTATTTATATAAGGAAAAAGCCAACCCAGGAATTTCAGATACAAAAGAGCCTTTTTCCTTATCTCCATGCCATTGTAAGTCTGCTCACCACCTTCTCTCATCTGTAGAGCAAACCTCTTTTCTATATTCAATAAATGTATACCTTCCCTGCCTTTCCTGTGTCTCTTATGCAATTCTTTGTTTAGGACACCAAGGACCTGAAAAGAAGGCCCTGGGACCTCCATCTGGGAATGACTCCTTGACTCTTTGTGCTTTTACTTTGAGGAACTGTCCCATTGCCTCACCAAGTTACTGTTGGAGGCTGAGACACATTTCCACAAGTTCATTTTCTGGGTATCTTCTTAGACAGCAGGAATACTGGAGTCCCACACTGACTTTCTCATCTCTTCCCTGCAGCCCTTCTGCCTCTCTCCATCCTCCTCCCTACCACCCTACATCCTTCCTCCCCACTCTTCCTCTCTTGCACCCAACTTGCCGCCTTCCTGACCTGACACCCATGCTTTCAGTGATCATGACCATCACCTGTCACACCTCCCTTATCCTCCTCTGGATGAGCCTCAGTTCTTTGTGCCTCTGTTAAACATCTTGACTGTAGAATCAGTGCGACATCACAGAACCCTGAATGCCATGGTTGCTTTCTGCAGCCTCCCAGGATCTAGGAAGGAAACTAATACAATCGACTTTGCATCTTAACAGAGGGTACAGTGCAGGGGAGAGACAAGAGAAGGAATGGAAAAGGGGTGTAAGCCACTAAGTGAGACAGGCTCCTGAAGAGACAACCCCTTCCATTAGCGTGCCTTTAAATTATCCTCTTTTTTGTTTCAGCCTAGAAGCATTCATGTCCGCCATCTTCAGGATCTGATCTGAGCATGCTCAGAAATGTGTGTCCACCATCTTAACCTTTGAACATGCTCTCTGTGACCTTAAGTAGAGCATGCCCAGTTCATAAACTATGACCTTAACCTGAACATGCTCAGAAATGTTCACATTAAACAGCGTGCTCAGGGATATCCTGCCCCTCAAATGCTTTCCTTAATGGAGGCTCTCAGAATAAAATCCCCATATTTCCTTTGTCAGGGGACAGCAACTTCCTTTTTCAGACTCCTGTGTTCTCTTTGCTCAGCACAGTAATAAAGCTTTCTCCATCCTTAAAAAAAGTCACTTCCTGTGTGCATGGATAGCTTCACAGGTTAGTCTGTGCTGCTTTAAAACCTTCCATAAATTTCCAGGGAGTGAGGTGGAGAACTAGTCTGTGTCCTTCAGGTAAGAGTTCAACTGGAGGGGAAGATGACGAATAGGGTGACATCTTGATTTTGTCAAATAAATGTCACCATTTATTTTCCAACTATTTTAGTTCAGCAAAACCAACTCTCTCCCTTCCTGGACTGCTTCTAGCTTTGCTGTGACTGCTGAATTCCATGTGTACTTTAGGTGAAATAGAATCCTGATGTTTCTCCTACTTTTGCACTTAACACAGCCAACTGTTGCTTTCTTCATGTCCAAAAACACTTTTAAGAGATTTGAGTAAGCCCCTTTTAAAAGGCTCTCTTCCTCTCTGGCCCTCAAACAGGAAATTGTCTTTTGCTAAGGGTAAACAAACTTTTATCATTTCCAAAGTTCAAGTGTTGTCTCATGGCAGACACCAATGTGATTAAAGAGGAGGTTCTGCTCCCTCCGGTTCAAAAGTGTGCATGTGTGAGATTCCAAACAATTTTATAACCACTAAGAAAGGCCCCTAAATAAATTATAAATACACTGCATATATCTTTGTCTCCAACTCACAACTTCTGCTGCTCAGGGCTGAGTGGCTGTGCAGTCTCAACACCGGTGCAATGGATAAAAAGCTCTCATCAGGCTCCTTGGCATCCCCAGAGACAGTAACCTGGCCCCTTCCCTGTAGCCCCAGGCTCTCTCCTTCTACCTGTCCTCCCTCCCAACACCAGACTCCTGTCTGCTCTAGGGCTTCCTACATTATGATTTGCACTCTCTGATTGGGGCTGCAAAAGCTTATATATCAGCCAGCCTCTTCAAGTGGGTAAATACCACCACTTCCTGTCCTGCAGCCAGGCTGGTCTTACAGCAAATGTGAACATGAAGTCTTGGGTGTCGGCAGATGGAGACCACTCCTTTCGGCTATGTGTGCTTAGAAGCTCTACTCTGTCCCAGTCTAAGGGTTTCAAAATTCCACTAAAGAAGTTCAAAAGATGAGAGACTCACGTACTGCAAAAATCAGCTTCACTGGCTGTAGATAAGCTCAAGGGCAGAGCATTTGCTTAGCATGTGGGAGGCCCTGAGTTTGATCTCCAGTACTCGAAGCAAAGAAGAATCCAATTTGCTGGGGGTCTCAAGAGGTCCCAAGAAGCAGGTGGGGACCTCGTCTGCCCTTGAATTAGGTGATCTAGGACACTATTCCTAATATTTGCCAGTTCACCTGGGAGTGGGCTGGATTAGATGCAAAAAAAAAGACTGGGTTTGGAGATGCAGTACCCAGTGAATAGGCCATAACTTTACTACAGAAGTCTATGAAGGTGTGAATTTATACTATCCAAAGAAAAGCATGAGCCCAGCTTACAGACCTATTGTGTCTTTAAGACTCTTAGGAATTTAGGAATGAGAAGTTTAGAAGGAAAAAGTCCTTGTAATGAAAGTCATTGTAACCTTGGTAACTTTGTGTCTTGAAACTGCAGTTTTCTTAGAAGTTTAACTTTAAAATTATGCTTTCCATGTCTCCTTTCTACTGATCTTTATTTCTTCTAGAATCCCTCAAATTTAACTCTCTTCATGTACAAAGGTGTGGGTCTGTGTTTAAAGAGTGTTGACTCCCTTTTCCCTTTTCCTGGTGTTTTTAAAGAAAATGCAAAGCTCAGAGCCACCAGGTGTGGTGCACACCTGTAATCCTAGCACTCAGGAGGCTGAGTCAGAAGAATCAGGGGTTGAGGCCAGCTAGGCCTACATAGTGAGACAATGTCTTAAAACAAAAAAGGCAAAATGTTTTAAAAATATAAAAGAAAGAAAAGTCTAATCAGAAAGGGGAAGATGTGTTATCAATAGAGCTTGGGAAAGGCCTGAAGAGTAGAGTAGAGCCCAGTACAGTCTGAGGCTCACTTAAATATAACTACATCTACCTGAAACTTTTTCATGCACCACTGGACCCACACAGAGGTGTGGGCAGCACTGTGTGGAGAAGCCTGGAGCCTGAATCCAGCTGAGTGCCAGGTGCTCCCATGATTCATTGCTACTAGAGGACAGAGGATTCCAGCTCCCTGGCAAAGTCCCTCCTGCAGGGTTGCATGGCTGCCAGGGCTGTGGAAAGTGATTTGGGCCTAAATGTGTCCTTTTACTGTGTGCTGACAGTGTGTCTAGGAAAGGGCTCCCACGAGTAGCCTCCCATCCCTGGCTACTGAGCAAGCAGATAAGCACATGTACATACACACACACACACACACACACACACACACACACACACACACGCA
This sequence comes from Fukomys damarensis, assembly GCF_012274545.1. Taxonomy (NCBI): domain Eukaryota; kingdom Metazoa; phylum Chordata; class Mammalia; order Rodentia; family Bathyergidae; genus Fukomys; species Fukomys damarensis. The sequence goes on along the minus strand of NW_022900921.1, from coordinate 47,923,821 downwards.
GCATTCTCTACTCACTCCCAGACATCTCTGAATGCAATGGACCCCTCACACCCTCTCAAGAAGGGGAGCACAACTGACTTCAAAGCTTGACTTTTAGCACAATTATTCCAGTCTTGAGAAATAGGAATAAGAATTTCATGGTACGATCGGGGCCCAGGGGTAAGCCCAGGTGGTTTCAACTTAGTAACCTCAGCAGGACTTTTGTCTACTAGCAGCAGGCTAGGGTGGGATGGCCACCAGCCAGATGGCTGGGGTGGGGCTGCCATCCTGGAGGCAGATGTTAGGGCAGAAGCTGCCAGGCTGGTGTTTGCTCAAGGATTCACATGCAAACCACTCAGGGTAATGCTTCAGGACTGGTATTTGTTTCCTGAAAGTCCCTGACAGTTGGCTTTGCCACCCTGTGTCCCACACCCACCCTCCGCACAAACACAACACACTAGCTAGAGAAAGGAAGAAGGGAAAACACAGGAAGAAGAGGAGATGGGGTCCTAGCGACACTCTCCAAGGATGGGAAAGCATCGTGAAGTGGTGAGCTCAGCCAGGGGCTCAGCCAGGGAGCAGCTGCCTGCATGTGGGGAGCCCTGGTTTCAACCCCAGCACCATGGAGGAAGAAGAAAAAGAAAAAAGACAGGAAGGAAGAGGAGGAAGTGAAAGGAAAAAGAAGGAAGAAGTAGAAGAAGTGGAAGGTGAAAGGAGGAAGAAGAAGTGGGCGGTGATTTTCTTTTGCACAGCCCATAGGCCTTAGAATTGTCCATCGGGACGCGGATTCAGTTTTCCTTAATAGGACTGCATAATTCACATACCTCATTTTTTTCCAGTCTCAGGAGCTGAGGAAGGAGAAGGAAGAAGTGGAAGGAGGGAGGAGGGAGAAGAAATGAGTTCCACTGGATGGTCATAGTTTGTGGAGCCCTTTGGCCCATTCTCTCACATACCCAACTCTGGACTGACCCGGCCACTCCATGGAGGCTCCATGAAGTGCCGTGTGAGACTGGAATAGGAAATCATGGCTCACCTTTGAGATACAAGCCAGATGACAGTGCAGTGATGACAGAAGGGAAGGTCACATTATTTAAGTTGCCTCAGCCACAGAAAAACAGATGTAATTCAAGATATACCAATATATAAGAATGTACAGATTGGCTTATGATGGCCATCCCGAGTCAGCTGTGGAGGGTGCAACAGGGCTGTCTATGCACAGGGGACTGGAAGGATCCAGTTGAAGGACTGGAGCTCCGTGTATTGTCTGTTGTGAATCCACATCGGGAGGTTGACAGGTTGGTGTTGGAAGCTGAAGAGTTTGCTCCAGAAGCCAAACAATGACATCCAAGGTGAATGCGAGGACTGGAGCTCCTCCTAAAAAACAGAAGCAAGCCTTCCTTCTTTGCTTCCCTTTACACCATTCTGGCAACAATCCTCTGTACAGTGGGTCTTCCACAACTCAGGTTGACCCAATAAATCAACTGTCACACAGGCACACAACACTTTCTTTTGGTTGCTGAAGTATTGAAGAATGTTCTTGTCCACTGGGATGAAGACCAACTTCTCAAGCTTCCTGAGAGTCCCAACTGTGTCTTGACATGCCCAGGCCACTCCAGGATCTCTTAGATGTCCATCTGGTGGGTCAGCTTCCCCAGCAGTGCCACTATTCTGATGTCACCCTGCACAAATAGTGGTGCACTTTTGCCTTGGGAAGTTCTGGGAGCTGCCATTTTTATGTGACACCACAGAATTGGAGATAAATAATGGTGAGATTGCCATGAAGGTGGAATACAACAACAGAACTTCTGGTCAAGAGAATTGAATTCTTAGTGAAGACAATGGCTGAACTGATTGGTGCAGGGAGCCAGTACTCCAGAGCTGGTCCTGAAGCACACCCCTCCATAAAGTATGGAGTTAATGACATTAGGACAAACACAAGACAGTGCAAGTGTGCACCTTGTCTCTGAAATGCATGGGACGAGAAGGAGTTCATTGTTTCCTGGTTGGGGGATATTTGTTTAGACAGAATAAGATATCTTGAGGATGGGGCCCATGTCAAACCATAAATTAATTTATGTTTCATAGGCATCCAATGCATTATGCAATATTTTCAGTGCACCTGCATTTTGATTGTCATCCATTAGGTGAGGTCAGGTATAGTCTTCATACTTGTGGTGTTGTATTGGCATTCAAGATGTTGCGGATTTGCAGAATTATGGATTTTTGGATGATGGATCCTCAGCTTCTACTACTCTGTAGGAATAGAAATAACTCTCAGGAAGCAGCACACCATCCAAAGGTGCTACAAGCTGAGGATGTAAACAAGTCCATCACACATGACCAGTGTTTAAGATGTGCACATATGGCATCTTACATATGAACTATGAGGGGAAACTGGTATCTCTGCCTTTCAGCTGCACCTGCTTAAGGCTGATGTCAAGGAGGGCCATGCATCTGATGGCCTCCTTGATGCTTCTGTTAAAACAGAAACTGAACTGGAAGTTATGAGTCCACATGGGTGGCAAACATTTTGGTCACTGTTGTCACTGTTGACATGGCAGTATTCAGAAGAGGCTATGAGAATTCACCACATACTGGTGGAGGTAGATATGGTTTAAATCTAGATGATCCCCAAGAGCCTTGGACACTCACAGTTAGGGCTTCTGGAAGGTGATGGGCTATGGTGGCTTAGCATTGGCTTGCTATTAGGAGGTGGGGCCTGGTTAAGGGTGAAGGAGGGCATGACCTGGAAGGTTTTGTCTCCCTCTTCAATTCCTTCCTTCTCTCTCTCTCTCTGCTTCCTATCTGCCATGCTGTGAGCAGCTCTTCTGCTAGGTCCTTCCACCATGACCTCCTACTTTGAAGAGGCTGACCGTGGACTAAAGACATGAGCCATAATAAACCTCTCCTTTCATTTGTTTGTGTTAGAACTGACTCCCAGTGTGAAAAAGTGACTAACAGGGTAGGCCTGGAAAAACCTCCCTATTTTCTACCAGGAAAATTCCAGAAGTTCCTAGTGGAACACCCCTGGCCTGCCATCCTCATATCCGTGGACTGAAGCTGAGGTCTTGCCCTTTGGTGGGAAACAGAGCACAAGGTGAGAGACTGACAGAGAACTGAGGACCAAGCCCAAGTTCAAGCCCAGCCACTGAATCTCTGCGAAAATTTATTTTAAATACAACTTCCTTTCTGATTCAAAATTATACCTATTCATTAAAATGTAATAATCAAGAAAATTATGAGTCATAAAATGAAATCTACCCATCTCCCACAACCCACAGATGACTTCCCTGGATCTATTTACTGAGATTTTCGTTTTTCTCTTTGTGTAGTTAGAAAATGTCTTCTTAGAACAGAATTCTAGATAAAGAATTTATACATTAAATGATATATTTTATTTTAAATTTTAGCAAATATTATTAAACTGCTATATTTGTCATAGTCAATCAGGATTCTCCAGAAAAATAGAACCAATGGGGGGAATTTATGATGACTGGCTCAGTTGATTATGAAAATGTTCAAGTCTACAGAGCTAATGTCCAGCTCAAGTTCAAAGTCTAGCAGGCTGCTTTAGAACTAGAAAGAACCACCAAATATTCCAGTTTGATGGCCATTAGGCAAGACAATTCTCTCTGTAGTAGGTGAGACTTTGTTCTAATCAGTTTCTACTAAGGTTCTTGTTTAGGTGAGGACCACCCATGTTATGGAGGCTGACCCGCTTTACTCAGTCTCCTATCCGAATGTTAATGTCATCCAATACTCCCATCACAGAACTACCCACAGTAATGTTTGACCAAATAGCTGGGCTTCCTAAAGCCCATTACAATACTGTTTAACCCTGTATGGATGGTCCCTACCTTATGATTTAGGATTCAATTTAGGATTTTTAAAAAATTTTACAATGATGTAAATGCAATCTGGGGAAACTATACTTCAATTTTTAAACTTTTCCTAAGCTATGGATATGGAGCAGGATACTCTATCATGGTGCCAGGCAGTGGCGGCAAGCCAAAGCTTTCACTTGGCCACATGATCATGAGGCCACCAATTGCCTTAGCCCATTCTCCACCGCTCTAGCAGAATAACCACAGACTGGGTAGTTCATAAACAGTAGTTTATTTGTTCATGGTTCTGGAATTTGGAAAGTCCAAGATCAAGGGCCAATATCTGATGTGGGCTTTCTTGCCATGTCATAACTTGGCAGAAGCACAAGAGGGTACATATAAAGTGGTAGAAGGCCAAGAGAGCATGTAGAAGACAGAGGAGCCCAGACTTATAAGACACCCATGCTTACCAGAACCAATTCAGCCCTGCAAAGATGGCTTTAACCCATTCCTAATTATCTCTTAAATGCCCTGCTTCCCAACACTGTTGTTCTGGGGGTTAAATTTCCAACACATGACCTTGGAGGGACAGTTCTAACCACAGAAACAACCAATTCTCCATAGTACACTAAGTGCTACATAGTGCTACTAAGCCACGGCGTTCAGTAGATATTGTGTGTTAAATGCATTTGTGACCTACAATATTTTCAACATATGATATGTTATTGGAACCTTGAGCATGCGTCTATAGCATTGTATGCCATTTAATTTGTATGTGCCAAATTCATCATTTCTGCCTGTTTTTAGTTTTCCACATTTTTTCTTTCTCAAGACTATGATAACGCCCTTGGGGTGAGTTCCAGCAGCTGACGGTGGCAGGTGTATCCAGCTTCCAAATTCAGAAAACCTCTGTGTTAAATGCCACTCACCCTCCTTGTCGCCTGCAGGGCCATTTCCAGCCCCACTCCAAAATACTCCGCATAGTGCTAAGGGATCAAAATCAACCTATAATTTTAGAAGCCCTCCATCAGCACTTGGCCAGGCCTGGCCAGGGCTGGGTTACAGTTGAGCGCCAGCAGGAACTATGACGTGATCATGGAAAGTAAACACTAGTTCTCACGGCAACAGCTGCATGGCTATGCTCCTGGGATGCTGTCCCCACTTAGATCCACAAGTTTTCAGTGTGCCCATATTCTGAGCACAGGCTAAGGCCAGGGCTGGTACTCTGGGAAATCAGTTCTCTGGGCCTCGAAAACTGTTGTGGCTTTTGTTTGTTTCCTAAATAACTTCATCTACTGGAGATAAGAGCTTCCAAACTGTCCTGGATCTGAACTTTTAATTCTACTCAAAGCTACAGAACAGCTAACCATAAAACAAAACTGACTAAAAGGCAAATAGAGATCAAGAATGAAGTGCTAAACATGGATTTTATCTTCCAAATAGGCCAGAAGCAAGGTTTTCTTATTGATGTTTTTTATTTATTTATTTATTTATTTTTCTTTCCTTAAGGTGCTGAGAGCCTGCTATGAGAAATGAATACCTGGGGTTGTGTGACCTATAATATAGCACCTGCCACTTAAGAAAAGATATGTAAGGGTATATTGGATGGATGGATGAAAACCCAAAGAACAGTATCATTGGATACAAGAAGGTATCATAGTCCCTTTCCTCATTGCTGGGACAAAATATCAGACACTAGCAATTTAAAGGAGGAGAGCTTTCTTTTGGCTCACATTTCAGTCCATGGTTGGCCAGCTCCAAAGAAAAAGCAGCATGGCAGAGGGGTCTTGTGGACAAAAGCTGCTCCCATCATGCTGACCAGGAAGGAGAGAGAGAAGGGATGAGCCAGGAAGAGAGATATGCTCCTCTCCATCACACCCCCAGTGACCCAGTCCATTTACTGCTTAATTTCTATTACTGCTGTCTCCCGTGGGGCTATGGTAGAGCAAGGTGTAACAAGCTACCGATGAAGTATACTTTATACTCACTCTTTTTAATCAATTTTTATTTAGAGGGCATTCTCACTGGTATGAGGATCCTTGAATGTATAAATTTGCTAACAGTTAATTTAGAAAACTAGGACCAAAATTTTATGCTTATGGAGTAAATTTAATTCATCTAGGCATTTTCCGTGCCTTGATTTAGCTTTAAACTATATTAACAAAGTTAGTAAAAAAAATTAAATAAAATTCATAGAATGGGAGTTTACAGAGGAAAACGAGTTTATTCATAGAATAAAATTTTTTATGAAGAAACAATAGGAAAGGTTAATACTGATTCATCAATAAAATAATATTACAACTCTACAACAACAGAAATTTTGCATTTTGTTAGGAATATGTGTTTTGTTAATAATCAAGTATTCATGGTTTTTGTTTTGGGGATTTGGCAAAAATGAAAATATACCTACATAATTAACTTTAATGAAGTTATATAATTAATGGTTATTAATATTTAACGGGGATAAGAGGGTTAATAAATTACTACTGGTTGTTTGCATGTATGTACATATATGTGTACATTTACATTTTTACTATGTCCTTCAAGCATTGACTGAAATCACAACACACATAAAATTATGGGAATTAAGATTATGGGACAACGGGAAAAAATGAGAACCAAAATCTGTCATGTAAAGGTACAAGAACCCGATGATGAATGTAACTGTACTGTATACCTAAAATGTACCAAACTCAATGAAAGAAAAAAAAAAGAATATGGATTACAAAGTCCAGCCACAATCAAATTGACTGAGCCCGTGCCTGGACAGCTGCGGTGAGTCACAGCATCCTTGAAAATAAAAAGATACCAAATGCATGAAACCACAGCCTGATTACACATTAATCCACTGAGATGTCTTATTTAAGAGGAATGAGTGGGTGATTTCAGATTGCATGGCCCTGAAGAAAGAACCAGATGCCTGTTGAAGTTTCAGTTATAGAAACCCCCACATCTCGTGGGCCCAGACTGAGAAGAGGGACATCTCTCTGGTGGGGTGATGATTTCATGGAGGATGACAGATTCAGGGACAAAACGTTGCAAAGTGGTAGGCATATTGACAAGGATTCATTTGACTGACAGCACTAATGTCTAACAACGGAATGCATGTATTATGTAAGAGATATAATAAGATTTGGTAAGTAATATTCATGTTGATAAGGATTTATGTGAATAGAAAATTATAATGTTTTATGAATGTCTTAGGTTAACAAATTACTTATAAGCATGGGGCAGTAGTATTAATTTTGATTAAGCATAATATGGTTAATGTAAAATTATACATATATAGTACTCATGCATTAATGAAAGAATACATAAAATGCACAAATTACATAGTCAACTTATGTAATGACACTATATAAATATGGGTGTGTTCAGGGAGTACTTTAATAAGAATTTCAGCTGTGGGTGCTGATGATGGAGTTTTGTGCTTCCTCCTTGAATTTTGTCCTGGGGAGATACAGTCTCCATTTTTAGTTTACCAGACCAAAGCAATGACTATATTATAAGGTCTCTTCATTTGAGTAATTTGTTTTCTATAGGTGTTAGAGGTATAAGGATTAAAATGATAGGGAAATATAAAATTGAGGTTAGCTGTTCAATTATAATAAATGGGTATTTAACTGGTTGCCCTCTAGTACAAGTAAGTAATAGCAAGGTCAGCTACTAAAATTCAGACTAAACGTTGGCTAAATGGTTAGAATGTTATACTTTGTTGTCTTGATATGTAAAGAGCTGAAATACTTGCTAGGATGAGAATTGAAAATACTAGAGCTAATACTTCTAGTTTATTAAGAATTGAGTGAGAATAGCATATGTGAATAAGAAATATCATTCTGGTTTAATACATGGGGATATATTAAGGGAGTTTGTGGGTATATATTTACCCATGTATCTGGGTCTCCTAAAAGATCTGGTGAAAAACAAAGCTAGAATTAGTAAAGTTAAAAAATTTTAGGAGAAGCCCTAAAATATTTTTGATGAATAAAGTGGGTAGAATGGAATTTTATTTGAATCCAAGTTTATTCCTGAGGGACTGTTTGATCCAGTTTCATGAAGGAATAAAAGGTGAATTATGGTTAAAGCTTCAGTGATAAATGGTGAAATAAAGTGGAAAGCACAGAATTGTGTTACGGTTGTTTTGTCTACTGAAAACCTTCCTCAGATTCATTCAATCTGGGTAGTATCAATATATGGAATAGCTGAAAGTAATTTTATAATTGGAGCTGCTCCTCAGAATATTTGTCCTCATGAAAGAATGCACATTCATTGTTTATTCCAACCAGACCCCACTTCCTAGCAGCACATTTAGCTCATCAGTGGATTAATCCACCCTTGAGTATAGCACCCCCATGACCCAGTCACCTCCCAAAAGCTCTGCCTGAGCACATGAGGCTTGGGTGGGGTGGCATCTAGATTTAAACCATAACAGAAGACAAATAGCCAAGGCATTCTCATCTCCATTTTCTTCATAGATATTTAAGAGAAGATTGGAAATGGGCTTAGATACACCCTCAACTGCCTAGCAGAGTCTTGGATCTCCTGGGATTTGCAGATTTATTTAACCCATTCACTACCACCAACTAAGTGTAATCCTCTTTCACCTCTAAACATAGATTCTTTTAATCAGAATACTGCTAACATGATTAATTAAATGAATACCTACCATACTTGTATTCTAACTTCCATTCCCTTTCCTGCTACCACCTGGGAACATATTAAGTTAATTGTCTTTACAGCATGCTATGCATTGATTTGAGCTGAGTACAGTCATCCCCCTTGAACTGATTCCAGGATTCCTGAATATATTTCAGTCTGTGGGGGAGGGCAAGGAGCAGGACAGCCCCCCAGTGAGCCGGGGTGGAGCACACAGGTGGGGCCCAGGACAGGACAAGGAGCAGCCCGAGCCCTATGGAGCCACATAGGACCAGGCTCCAGAGGAGCAGCAAAGGGGACAAAGGTGACCGTGGAGGTGGTGGCAGTCACAGCTTCTGTGGTGGCTGGAGAGAAGGGCCTGCCAGAGCAGGTGAGGGCCTCCTGCATGGTGGAGATCACAGGAATAATCACTGCCTGGGAGGTCCATACCTCATGCTCAGATCCCACAGTCTCAGTCCCTGGAGAAGAACTCTGTGGACAGTCAGGGATCACAGTGAGACTTCTCCACCCACAGGAAGACATCAGACCCCGCCTTTACAGTGATGCTCTGATGCTCGGCCTGGCTGAACACTTCCTCTATTTTTGGAACCAAATGCTGCTCCGATGTGAGAGTCAGAAATGAGGCCAATGGAGCTCTTTCAACTCCCTCACTGTGACCCTGTTCTTGTCACTCCGTGTCTCCCCAGAGGAATCCAAATGCTCTCCCCAGACCTTACTGACTTTTGGTTTTGTATCTGAGTTTTGGAAAACTCACCTGAGAGCTCTACAGCTCTCATTTCTCTAGGACCCTGAACAAGACAAGCTAGGGCCAGCTCTCCCTGGCCACCTGCTCCTGGCGCTCAGATGCCTCTGTGCTGGGTCCTCCCACCACCATCTCCGGCAGGGGTGGGTGAATCAGGGTGGAGCAGGGGAACACCAGACAGGAATTCTGGGGACAAAATGTGCTGCACCCAAGCATCACAGCAAAGTTGCATAGGTAAGGGAAGAAGTCTGCACTGGCAAAGTGTCTCCCTGGGCAACAGAAGGACAAGAACAGACTGCATCTCCACACCCTGCCAGGGCAGAGGGCACTGCGAGGCTGGAAATTGGTCCACCAGAACATGGGGCATCCAGTATCAGTTGCTTCTCCTGTCTGTGACCTTCTGCCCTATTTTCTGCCTCCTCTCCCAAAGAGGCAAATTTTGGAAACTAGAATTCCTACTCCCCAAGGTGAGCATGGAACCAGAAACCTTCTGCCTAAGCCACCCACAAAGCATGAACACACTGGGCTGACCTTCCTGCCCTTTTGTCCTGGAGCTGCCATGAGATAATGTCTGACCTTCTAGAAGATGGCGAGACCCAATCCAGGCTTTCTAAACCCCATGAGGAAGGAAAGCTGTCTGCAGAAGGCAGGGGCAATCCCAACAGAGGTCATGCTGGGTCCCCTCTTTCCCCATCAGTAGCCCAACCCTCGAGTCTAGCCACCTTTCCACAAGCTGTCCATCATTGACCTGGACATAAAAACAGCTCACCTCAGCCTTTGGGTCCTCAATTCTTTCCCTTCTTCCTTCCACCCTCCCTCCTACCCTCCTTTCTTTTCCTCTTCCTTTGCCTTCTCCCTTCATTTCTTTCTCTGTCTCCTTCCTGGCTGACATTTGCCCATTAGGTTCGTGAGGGCTTCTGCGGACACAACAACCTCATGTCTTTGAGGTGGATGTGACAAAAGCTGCTGGCCCCTGTGAAAAAATCTCCAAGTCTTGGAAGACCCCAAGGCAACCTGGAATCCTAAAATAAATTCAATTCATCCATGCAAATGCAAATGCACAGAGCACTGTCTTTTGATTCTCAGACATTTAGATTTTTAATAGCACTTTTTATAAAACTAATGCAAGATTTTGGTCTATCATTTAGAGATTGTGTCTAAGCCAAAGAAGAAGATTGGCACAGCCACACTCACTGCCAGCCAGCACCACTGTGTCCCAGTGGGATCAGGCAGCCATGTGTCCCTGACACCCCAGAGCCCTTGCTGTTCCTTTCCTTAGCCTGAGATACTGTAAGCTGGAGCCACCTGACCTCTCCTTGTGCCCCACAGCTGGTGGTTGCTCATGCAGTGCATGTGCCCATTGCTGAAGGGGTCCTCCCTATGGCATCCCTGTGACCTGCAGCACAGCCAGGGAGCTAGGAGAGTGGGCAGAGGGCAATGGCTCCCTCGCCATCCCAGCATCCGTTTTCCAGCAGCTCTGGCCAGGTGTGGAGACTGATTCCCACTTCTGCCTGTGAAGAAGCTGGGCAAGAGCCGTCCCTGTGGCTGACTCTCTGTCCACGCCTGTGGTCCTTTTCTCAGGGTGAATTCCCACACCTGATTCACCATGGTGACCCAGACAGCTGCAGCCCAGCAGCTCTGAGGGGCTGGGGGGACAAGCTGCTTGAGCACACACATAAGTAGTGGAGCAGGGAGGACTCCACCCCAGGTCAGGGAAAGTGCAACGTGAATGGGCAGGGGCATCTGCACCAGGACCCACTCGGCCTGCAGCTGTTCAAACACCTGTAGTCCCTGGAGGCTCTAGAACCCTGTTCACTGGTTCATACTCAATGTACCAGGGAAGTGCTGAGGCTGTGTGACCCAGGAAGGTGTTCCCACCCCGTACTCTGTTGTCCTGGGGCTCCAGTGAGGGGTGCACAGCTGAACAGTCAGGCACCCATATCATGTCTCTGCCACCTATTTGGCAAGGCAGGACCCATTCCTGGCACCTGAGGATTCCCTTCTGGCCGCTTTTTGGCTTGCTGGGTTGCCCTTGAGGCAGGCAGGCCACATGGGGACAGTGGGGACAGAACAGCCCCTTCCCATCGGGCCCTGGCTCCTTGCATTTAGAGACCTTAAAAGGCTGCGGCAGCCAGGACTGGGCTCTTATCTCTAGGCTCATGCTTTTGGAGGTGCCTTATTTATAGCTCTTCTACCAGGGACTCCAGGAGGCAGGTTCAGTGTGGCTGCAGTCCCTGGCTGGCATTAGGGAGAAGATAGGGATGTGACTTCAAGGTAAGGCCCTGATTCTGTCCTCCTTCTCCCTTTGCCATCCTCCCCAGCCTGTCTGCTACAGCCAGGCTCAGCTGTGCCGGCTTCTCACTGTGCCCAGGGAACATCTGACCCTGGGAGGGAGTGCCTGGTCCCCACAGATGCCAGCAGAGCCCTGGGTGGCTGTGGCACCTGGTCCCAACCCGGATCCCTGCCCAGCTCCACATAGGGACTGAAGGACGTGGAGCACAGGGAGACACCTGCCTGTCCTGTTCTCCTGTGTGGAAAGCAGATCTGATCTCCACAAAGAATATTTTGAAAGGGAAAGGGAGAGAAGAAAAATCATAAAACAAACACCGGAAGCAGGTGAGAACACAGTGCACTTGAGCTTTTTCTGTGAGACAGAATTTCCTGAGGGGCAAAGGCACGTCATTGGTGATGCAGGAAAGTGCATTTAGACAAAATGTCTCAGCACAGATGATGAAAGTCCAGAGCACTGTTGCATGCTTTGGAAAGGAAAGCATAGGTATTGTACTGATTTCTAGCACAGGAAAAAGGGTGACGCTCACAGGGCTGAGTAATCCTCTCACTGGCTGCGTACAGAAAGACATGCGTGACAATATGTATCCTGCACATGTGTGCCCCTGACAGATTCACACATGGCATTCCACAAGACTGATCCTAAAAAAAAAATTTGTCAGGCCAGTTTGCTTGTTGACTTCAAAAATTCTGAAGTGTGAAGACAGCATGAAGAGCTGAGCTGCAAGCTGATGCTGTTGTCTCATCTATTGGGTGTGGGTTTGCTGTTTCTGTTTTCCCTTCGTTTAACAACTGAGTTGTGGTCCTGGGACCGTTTGTTAAGTGCATCGTTGGCTAAGTGCAGAATTGTATATAGTATATACATTATGATATTCAGAACAAAGAAATGGTCAGAGGAAACTCCAACTTTGTGGCTTTGCTTTTATTTTCATAACTCTTGCATGCAGCACTGTAATGAATAACAGAACATGAAGCCACAGTACTGTACTACACAGTACAATCAGCAAAACTCACAGTACTATAGAAATAAAGTGCTCTGTACTAAAACAAGACAGGTTGTAAGTCAGAGTGGCAGGTCTCAGTCATAAGTCCAAATAGTTCTTAAACAGGTAGGTCATTAAAAAAGGCATATCTATACACTCAGCATAGAAAATATAGACTAGCAGAGAAAAGAAAATGGAAAATTGTGTGTAGTTCTGCTAGCCAAAGATAAATACCCTTAGCTTTTGATGGCTTCTCTTAACTCCTTTGGCCTCCAATAGTCCTTGATGGGAAGATCAACCATTAGTGTAAAGTAGTTTCAAGAAAGAAGAAATGAGTAAAACTCCTTTAATAATAATTTATTGATTATAAATCTCACCATGAAATATAATAATCTGTACACATGATGAAGTTTCTGTTTTTATTTTTTTCTCTTAATAAGATTATTTGGTAATCCAATCTGGGTTCAATTTATGGTCAGTTACTTTTATTGTCTATTCATAATCTGATTCCTGGAAATTGGTTATATCTGACATGACTCAGTCACTATATGAAGATGATCATAGTAGTTGGATGAATGAGAAATAAAAGGATAAATGGAGATATGAGTGAGACTTTTCCTTTTACTAGGGATTAAACCCAGCACCTTCACATCGAGCTATGTCCCTAGTCCTTTTGATAT